>NC_138900.1:49638441-50047357 GCF_965194825.1 Balaenoptera physalus | reverse complement strand
AGAACCCCTCCCGACCTCTCGCCTCCCGGGCCTTATCGACTTGGCCCTCTCTAACGGGATCCAGGCCAGGGACCCTGAGTCAAGACGACCCTCCCCGCCCCGCCCCACCCCGGAGACCCTGGCTGCTGAACCGCAGAGGGGAGCCGGACCTGGATGGGCACATGCTGGGCGGGACAGGGCTAGTCCCCCTCTCAAGCGCCCTGCAGCTCCAGGCAGACGCCCCCCGCACCCATAGACCCTCGGGCTGTTCTGCTCGGCGCGGGGTGCGCCTCAGACCCCGCTGCTGAGACCTGTGTCCCGGCTATGCGGCGGCCGCTTCGGGCGCAGGGCTTTCGCGCTCGGCCCCGGCATCCGCGAGAGGACAAAGCCGCGGTCGCCGCACTGGCGGGCCTGCGCCACTGGCTGGGCGGGGGGCGCGGCCGGGGGAGTGGGGGGTGGGGGAGGCTTCGGGCGCGGCGCGGAGAGCTTCTGCGGAAACGTGCCAGAAACCAGGCGGGAGACAAAGCGCGCTCGCTCCTCGCGGGCCCGCGCGAGCCGGGATGGAAAATCCCAAGGGAGGAGGCGGCTGCGCCGGGCAGGGCACTATGCCCCACACCCTTCTTCCCTGCACACCACCACCCTCGCCGGTCCAGCACCCAAGACGCCGTGTGTGCGATGGTAGCCAGGGTCCTTTCTGTGCAGCGTTCAAGTCCTGTGACCACGAGAACGTGGACAAGCAAGGGGCTCCGCCTCTCGAGGAGGGGCCCAGGGTTCAGGAGGCATGAGTGGGCCAGGGGCCGTAGGGGATCCTGACTGGACCCCCCCCCCAACCCCGCTCCATCAGCCGTGTTAGGTCAAATTTGGTTCCAGGATTCGAGTGTGCTTGTATGTGTCACAGTGTGATTACATGGGTGAGGGTGCGGGTCAGAGTGTGAGTGTGAATGTGTATGGCTGGGTGAGGTGCCAGTGTGTGCTCCAGTGTTCATGTGTGTGTCCCTTGTGCATCTGGCCGGATGTGTGTGAAAAGAATCAATTACTGCTGGCCTTGGATGGGGGCGGGGGCAGGGTAGTCACCCCTTCAACCCTCAAGCTGCAGTAATGACCTAGGGTCCCAGTGGATGCCCTCAGGGTGGAGGTAGCTTCAGATCATGTGCATGCGGTGTGGCGCAGAAAGTGGGATCTCACAAGTATGTGGAGCTCTCTTCAGCCCTTCTGGTGATTTGGGTCTGACCCTAATATCCTCACCAGGGCTCTGCCCTTCCCATGCCTCAGAAACCTTATCCTGCTATAACGGGCTGCCCTAAGGACCAGAATTCTGCCCCCCACCATCATGGGCTGACAAGTGAGGCTTGGGGAGCTCAACAGCAGAGTCCTTTATGAGGTGGGTGCAAGATTGTGTGGCAAGACAACTTTTGTCACTTTGGCCTCTATCTGGAAGGACCATGGGGCTGGAGCTGCTGGTCAGTGACAGGTGGCCTCTCAGTAATACCAGGTACACTCACGGAGAGGGCACGAACGTGACACAGATATATCACTATGGGTAGATATCCCTGGAGGATGAGGACAGCCCTCCCAGACCTGCCCACTCCCACCAAGTGACCTCAGTTTCATAGCACTTTGACGGCAAAGGTGCTGTCACCAGAGACTCCTTTCCTGTATGAGGGGCTAGACAGTGGCCAATGGAACCACAGGAAGAACAGTTACCAGAGCCACCATCCAGCCCAGCCCTGCCCGGTCCAGTCTCCACAAGTATCCACAGTGACCTCTGCTGGGAAGAAGTGAAACCAAGTTGAAATTTGGCAACTAACACTCCCCCACAGTGTGAAAGCTCAAGGTGGGTGTGGGCATTGTTAGGTAAAAACCATTTGGGGGCTACTTGTCTGCTTTTGGAGTCCTGAGTTGATGTTCTTGTCTGCAGTTCCTTCAGGTAATGGAACTGCCACTGTCCTCGCCTATATGGAAATATTTAAAGAGGGCCTGAAGACATTTGTTCAAGTTTTCATCCAGTTGGGGGTGGGCATCAAATTTGTTTAAGAGAAAAATGCATGAAAAACATTCATCAAGCTCGGGAGATTTAAGCATATTTCCTGTCTTTTCCTCTGCTTCTTCAATTCCTTTCTCCTTTTTCTTCCTATTCTACTTTTATCCTCTCCTCTTCCTCATTATTAGTCAAAAACATATTTTTCAAACATATGCTTTCTTTTTCTCATCAACAATACGGCCCAGAAAATGCAGATATCAGGAGTCTATTTCTAAACGCAAAAAACTGGGAAACACTGGCTCCTCCAGGCCTAATGATGGGAGCAGGGGAGATGGATGAGATGTGCTCAGTCTTAAATGCCCACCTGGTGACATGTGTCTCCTCTCCTGGTGTTGCTCTAAAGTGATTTCTTGCAGCCACAAACTCTTTAGAGCTCCTTAAAGGAAAAGAGATATTTAAATACCTGGTATTGTTCTTACTTTGGCATCCATGTGATTTTCATTGAACTACATGACTCAGTATCATACAGTAAAAATAGGACTTAATCTCCTCCTTGCCTGTTTGGAAGGTGACTGCATATGCGTGTTGTGTTCTGCATTGGAGAGCGAAAAGCTAAATTATCTCATAAATTGAACTACCTGCTTATCCTGATTAGAGAATGTCGCTTAACATCACATACAGGCAATAACATTGTTTTTTTAAATTCATACCTGAATCTCTGTCTTCTAAAGCCTTTCTTCATACTCATACATTATTACTTTCACTTGAGGTTAATCAAGAATGTTTAATCCTTGTACTGAAGCCAAACAGATTAAATATCAGCAGATACAGGAAGTTGTGGGTAGTATTTCTGTTCTTCTTGGGCTCAAAAAAGAAAAAATCCTTGGAGTTCATAGGAGAGAAGGAGGAAAGGCCCTGAAGATTCGGTAACTCCTATGGATGGAGTTTCTGAGGAGAGGTTCCTCAGAATTTTCCAGGAGGGCTGGCTGTGTTGAAGAATCTCAGCATGCATTCAAGTGGTACACATGCTGGGAATGAGACTGCGGCTTTTGGGATTCCTAAATCCCCACAGTAATGCAGCCCTTCTGGGAAAATCCCCCAAGTGCTTCCTGCTCCCTCAGGCCGCCCAGCAGTCCCTAGGGTGTGGAGCTGTCCAAGGTTCTGGAGCACTGGCCCCAGCCCCACCTAGTGGAAAGGGAGAATTTTAGGGCATGGAGTAGAAGCAAGCTCTGAGGACCACGGCCTCTGTGAGGATTTCCCCAAAGCTCGTCACAGAATGGAACAGGAGAAAACATAGCTGTAGACGATCTACTGCATCACTTTGAATGAACCCATCAGCAATCCCTATTTAAAGAATTACAAGCTAATAATAAGAGGAAACATTTCTGAGTCAGGCTCTTCACATGTAAGAATGTATTTAATCCTCACAGTCCTATGATGTGGGTGGTGGTGTTACTCCCACTTTCAAGATGAGGAAATGAAGCTTTGAGAGGAAAGGGTTTTGCCCATGGTTATACAGATCAGAAGGAGCAACGTTTACGTTCCAACCTGGATATCTTAGACTCCAGAGACTCCTCCTGACCACTATTTTTTTTTCCTACTGCTATTGTAGAAGGAAAATTGAAGTATTGTACTGTCTTCTGTGAGATTCTAACCAAACTTTAGAGTAATGGGATTGGGGACCAACTAAGATTCAGACATAAATCACAAGGAGTCCTTTCAAACTGAGCAAGGGTATTGCCACATACTTTACATCTTATCCTGACAAAGGGCTTGTTACCGGAACTTGATTACCAAAGAAGGGGAAAGGAGAGTATATGGCCCTCATGGCTAGTGGTCCAGGGTTTTTCTAGAGTGGAACAGTTTCACAGGAAGCCAAGCTTGCAAGAATAGAGAGAGAGGAAAAAAAAATGAGGATGTTATTATTCAACAGAGTACACATATAGAGCTAAAGAAACGGGCTTATCTTTATCTGCTAGCATCCTGTTCCAATGCTGAGGACACTTGGATATTGTTAAGAGGCTCCTTCCACCTGTTCCCTCTCTCAGATTTTTCACAGCAAAGCTTCTAACACCAAAATAAAAGTTTTCACTGTTGTGAGCCTCAACTAATCTCAGGGAAACATCACATTTCCACCCTCATGCCGTCACAACCAATGTTCCACCTTCATATGTGGCTATGGGAGTCCTGAAGGTGGGCAGGTTTGGGGCTTGATGGGCTTTAAGCCACATATTCTCCAGTCCTCCCAGGGTGGCAGTGTCAACTGCCCCAATCTTGCCACACACACACAGGGGGCCTGTGCCTGAGAACTCCCCATGCAGTTGCCGTAGGTTTGGGTGTCTAAAGAGAGTAGAGAGAAATAGACTCGTGCTTTTTCTCCTCTCCCTAGACCTCAGTGTGCATAACACCCAGGCAGGGGGCCTGGCCTTTTAAGAAACTGCTTCACATCATGCTGGGTCTCCAATCCATTTTGAGCAATTCCTTTCCCTTCTAGGTTGGGATTTTGCAAGGCTCTTGACGTATGGAGCAAAGGCTGCTATTGCTTTTCCCGAGGGCATTTGGAGGCCAAGGACCAGCTCCCCATCTGGTCCGCTCTGACTCATATGACTGCAGACAGATTTGATTGTTTTCTTATTTAGAGTCATTAATTAACTCTCCTCAGCATAAGAACAGCATGTAACAAGAGGGAGGCCCTTTGCGGGGGTCTCTAGGCAGTCATGCCTATAGCTGAGCACCATCTCCTTTGCTAACAGGATCAGGAAATGGTTTCTAATCCTGGCTATTACCCTTCAGAAAGCTTAGATTGTCAGCACTTTAGGCTAATATGAGAAAGGAAATGAAAATGTAATTAATTGCTAAGGCTGCTATAGTTATTCTGCAAAAGCTGAGGAGGGCCCTCAAAGAACTGGATTTTCGTTCATTCAACAAACATTTCTTGTTCCTGCAGTGTGCCAGGCACAGAACTGGGCACAGGGAACACTACTCCAACTTGGGATAAGCACTGTCATACAAAAATTTTGACTGGAAAGAGGAAACAGCTGCAGAAACCCTGAAAACGGTGTGTGCTGTAAGAGAAACTTAATAATCATAAGCCATCATCTCTTTTTTAACATGAGGAAAGAGGCTGAGGGAAGTTGAGGGTTGCCCGGTTAGCTGAGGATTAGAACCCAGGTTTTATAACTCCTAAGGTATGTTCTTTCCACTGTCCTAAACTGCTGCTATGTTTATTAAATTATCCAAAGGGCACATTTCCATTAACACAGCCTTTTATGATCCAATCCTAATGCAAAACCTAAAGTTGAAATAGAAACAGATGAAATAGGAAAAGAAGAATGCCTATTTATATCTGTGTTTCCAATATAATACCCATATGTGGCTATTGAGCACTTGAGATATGACTAGTCCGAATTGAGATGTGCTGTAAGTATAAAATATACACCAGATTTTGAAAAATTAGTATAAAAAATATAAAATAGCTCATTAATAATGTTTTGGATAAAATAAAATAACATTTTGGATACATTCAGTTAAATAAACAATATTATTAAAATTAATTTCACTTGTTTATCTTTACTTAGCTGCTGTTGTTATCAGAGGGGGCTCATAGAATCTTACAAGACAGGGGCAAGAGGAAGAAGAACAATTTTCAGATAAATCAAACAAAAGATTTACTACTAGTTAAAACATGATTGAAAACACTTGTAAGTATAAGCTCATGAATTACCTTGATGTGGGCCAAATTTTCTTGCAAATAAGAATACTGAGGAAAGATTTCAAGCCATTTATATAAGCATACGATGAATAAACAAATTAGCTAACCGAATTATGCACAGGTCTTGACCTCTGCTAATGAGTTGAGGAAGAGGATGATTAGAGGGTACTTACAACAGATGACCCAAGAGCTCTAAGTCTCTTGGACTCCACGATTCCTCGGGGAAATGAGAGCCTTGTGCTTTAGGAGAAAGATGCTGGATAGGAGTTGGACATACGCGAGGTCAAAGCCACTCTGCCACCCATTGGCCTTGGTCAAGTTATGGAGTCTTGAGCACTCAAAAAATGGTAGCTATGACTAAATGGAATTTCAGGTGTTCTTTAATAGAAAAGTTTCTGTTCAGAATCTCCATGGTCTTCTCTACAATTCTACTGCTTCACCCCCCATCTTTGCTTGTTTCCTGAGGAGGCTTAAAGGACAGTTTCAATTGATTGTGTCTACACCAAAACATAGGGTGTCAGTAACTTTGGGCATACCTCAGCATCTTTCATGTTCTCCTATGTCCCATCAACACACGTGAGGTTCTTTCTCTGGGACGATGAGGCAAGCAGCAAAACAGGCATCGTTCTGTCATGTTTATCCTGAAGTTCTGCATTCTGATCTTGGTGTTTAGAGCACTTTACATGCAGTTTTACTTTAAAAATAAAGGGACATAAATAAAGAAACCATAGCCCCAGGAGAACGTGGCCGTGGTCCCTTTACTGCACAGCTCTGAGGGAGCACATCATTGCTATTCTTGACCATCTCTTTTCCAAAAGTTTGCCTTCTAGATCAAAGAAATACATGTTAAGCTCAGTGAAGACTTAATGTTAACAGAGCATGTTGGAACCAAACTCCTTTCTATAGACTAGTCCCACAGGAAGTGCAGAAATCCCTGGAAGTGCTTTAGAAGGAGAGAAACATGGTCAGATATCCTGGGTCAGTGTGGTGGGTGGGTTGAAGTGGGGAAGGGCCTGGAGGTGGGATGGCCCCTGGTTCTGCTGAGAGGCCCCTGACTTCCAGGGACTTAAGTACCAGGGCTAGGTTATTTGGGGATAGATTCTGGTCTTGAAATGAATTTTTCCCATCCATTCGCTCTTCTTTTTTAAAAAATAAGTTTATTTACTTATGGCTGCATTGGGTCTTCGTTGCTGCGGGCGGGCTTTCTCTAATTGTGTTGAGTGGGGGCTACTCTTCATTGCGGTGAGCGGGCTTCTTATTGCGGTGGCTTCTCTTGTTGCGGAGAGCGGGCTCTAGGCACGCAGGCTTCAGTAGTTGTGGCGCACGGGCTTAGTTGCTCCGCGGCATGTGGGATATTCCTGGATCAGGGCTCGAACCCATGTCCCCTGCATTGGCAGGCGGATTCTTAACCACTGAGCCACTAGGGAAGTCCCCCATCCATTCACTCTTTTGTTCACTCAACAGATACTGAATGGTACATAGCTAGGGTGGCGGTGTTTTGAGAAACCTTGCTCCAGAGGACCCCAGGGTCTGGCTGGGGAGAGGAGCAATGCCCACGTGAAGGGTAAACCAAGGAAGACGGGCTGACGTAACAACAGGAGGCCTATTAAGGTGGGTTGGCTATGGTGGTGGGAAAGCTGTGGCTCCCAACCAGATAGACCTGACTCTGAATCTCAGCTTCATCACCAAATGTGTGGCCTTGGGCAAGTGCTTTAACCTTTCTGAGTTTCATTTTCCTCATCTGGGACAACAAAATCTACTTTTCCTGGGTTGCTATGGCCTTACATGGCAACATACAAAGCAAATTCTTAGGATAATACTAGCTCTCCTTTACTGAGTGCTTACAGTGCATCAGGCATTGTGCTCAGCCCTTGATATGCATAAAAGAGCTACTGTTATTATCCCTATTTTATAGCTGAGGAAAGCAATGCCCAGGAGCTTCAAGTAACTTGCCCAAGGTCACACAAGCAGTAAGAGGTGGGCAAGCTGACTGCAGAGCCTGCTCTCAACCACTGTGATTACTGCCTCATGGTTCAAGATCAGCAGGAACCCAGTAACTTCTTTTGAAGGAGGGCGAGGTGATTTGTGGGTCAGCTTGTAGAGAGGTCTTCTGCTTGGTCTTCAAGGGTGGGTACAGGGCTTCCCTGGTGGTGCAGTGGTTAAGAATCCGCCTGCCAACGCAGGGGACACGGGTTCGATCCCTGGTCCAGGAAGATCCCACATGCCGCGGAGCAACAAAGCCTGTGCGCCACAACTACTGAGGCTGAGCTCTAGAGCCCGCGCTCCGCAACAAGAGAAGCCATGACAATGAGAAGCCTGCGCACCGCAATGTAGAGTAGCCCCTGCTCGCTGCAACTAGAGAAAGCCCGCGCACAGCAACGAAGACCCAACACAGCCAAAAATAAAAACAAATTTATAAAGAAAAAAAAAAGGTGGGTACAATGTGAAGAGGCTCTGAAGGGTCAGTAGGGTGGGGAGGGAAGGCAGGGAAAAGTTGTGACCAAATGAACAAGGCTGGGTATGCCAGTGGTGTATTCTGGGGACCCTGAAATGGAGAAGAGAGTTTCAGTAGAAAATAGATGTTTGGTAAGAAGGGTTTAGAAAACCTGTGGCTAACAATTGTTGGCCAAAAAAAACTTCATAGGCAAAGAAAGGGACGTAAAATCTGAAACTACCAATTTGAGGTATCTCACTGAATTGGGGCGTTTTGTTGCCGTGTGGAACGCGCTCATCAAGCGTACCCAAAGCCAGAGCTTGTGGAGGGCATGGCCAGACAGCACAGCCATCCAGCATTCCTACCAGTGCTCTTTGCTCTTTAGAGAACATGCGTGGGCTTTTCTCTCATTTGGTCTTCACAAAAGCTCTAGGCAGGAGAAGGCTGGGAGGTCTGCTACGAGGATGGCTGCCTGTGTCAAGCGGCAGGCAGCACGAGCTGCCAAGAGGCACAGATGCCAAGCACAGCCGCAGTGCCCAAATCCAGGCAAAAAGCTTAGGAGGGCTTTTTCTGTGAGGGAGGAGGCAGAGGCTTGTCCCTGGACTGAGACCTTTTCTCTGTGCTCCAGGAGGCAGGCAGTGTTATCCTTTGGTCTGTGATTCTCCAGCAATGCCCCTGAGTGGCTGCCTCCCAGACTGGCTGCTGTGAGGGCCTGAGTCAGGGTCACTGCAAATTCCACAGCCCATTCCGGTTGCAGCACCTATCAGTCAGTGACCCCCACCCCCCGTGCAGAGAGCTTGTTTCACAAAAGGGGATTTTTCTGGACTTGCCGTCTTGAGTTTGTTCTGCTTATTTCTCTGCAGACTGCAGGGACTAGAAACCAAACCCCATTCTCCTTAGTCTGACTAGAAGGAAAATATATCTTTTCTCAGGGCTGCAGTCGCCACTGACCACCAGATTTCTCTCCATGGCTACACTTCTAATAACAATGGAAAGTAAAGGCAGGAAGGGAAAGGGACACAGATGCGGCACTTCTTCCAAGAGGCACCTGCAGTTCTGTGAAGGATGTGAGGCAGTGGGGAGGTAATATTCACAGCTCTGCAACAGTCCCTTGATGAGTGAAGGGGGAGTTTTGATGTGCAAGATGATAGAAGATGAAAGAGACCATGGTGGTGCACTGCGTTTTCTTTGGAAAGTCATGCGAGGGTTCCAGATGCCCTTCACAGTTCTGGAAGGATAAACCTGCCACGTGTTGGCAAGGCCACGCAGATTTTGACAAGTTGTCCGGGGATAAGTCCCTAGTGATTATAAACATAACACTAATGAGAAATGACAAACACTTGTCTTGGTAATGGAATGTTAAGGGCTCATCTGGTCATTGACCCCAGTAATGACTAATGTGTGTCCACACACACTGAATGCGACAGAGTGGAATGGTGTCTTCTGAAGAATAAAATCAAATTGAGAAATCAGAATAATAATAAAGGCATGGATGTTTGGAATGGTTGGGCACCAGCAAGTAGAGCTGTGGTTACTTCAGAGCAGCTTGCCAGCCAGGTCTCTTTTACCTGATCATTCTGACCCCAAGGCTCTGACACGCCAATTCTTAGACAGTCCCAGCACAGCACATGGCACCTACTCTGTGTGAAGCCCTGCGCCAACCATTGGAGAGACAGAAGTGAATGAGACACAATCCCTGTCCTTAGGGGGTTAGCCAAGTCTAAAACAGAACATGTAGCACAGAGTAGGAAATGTGAAAATGAACATGGCCACTTCATGTTGTTTCCTTATAGGTGCTGCCTCACCTATCGCCCCAGCAGGTGAGCCAAATTGAGATCTTAGAAATATTGCCAACCTTATCTCATGTCAAATCTGAGCAGCTGTGATTCCAGCTACTGATGCTGGGGTAGCAGAGTAAGGGCAATGGAAGCAGAGGCTGGTGTATTTCAGAAACTTGTTGCATACATTTGGTGAAAATGTTTTTCCTTTACATGTTTTGTTTGAAAGACCCACTCCTGAGACCCTTTGCCTGCAATTAGAGCACGCTGCTACAAGGGGCACCATGAAGCAGTGTGGCCCAAGAAGCTATGCTCCTCACAGGCATAGTATGCTAAGCAAAGTATAGTTTTTCAGTTATTAACTTTCAGAAGAACATAATTTTTAATTAATCAATCATAGAAGGATTGCACATTTAATAGTGCCAAACCATGGTAACCTATGTATAGTGAGTGGACAGTTGTGAATACATCAACATTCATCTAACAAAATTCATGTGTGCCTACTGTATACAAAGAACAGTACAAAGTCCCTGCCCTTAGGTACTCACTCCTGTCAGGAGGACACACACAGACAGATAATTCCAGTGCAGCAAGATAAATCGTATGATGGAGGGATGAATAGAGAGCACTGGAAACACAGAAGAGGAACGACTAACTCTAACAGGGGGAATCACACACATACACACACACACACACTTGCATGTGTTAGGTCTGGACATTAACATCTGAGTCAGAGGGTTTACACCAACTCATATAGAAGAAGAAAAGCATATGGGTCAAAATATTTTGAAACACTGTAAGTAATTGGAATCAGCCTGTTGAGTGACCTTGGATATATCATCTACATCTCTGGACCTCAGTTTCCTCATCTGGTGCTCCAAGGGCTTGACAGTAGCCATCATGACCATGTGGGCCTGGAACAGGAGGGAGATTAGAGTGATGACCTTGACTCCAGTGGCCAGGCGTGGCTTTGTCCCAGCCCCAAGGCCTCCTTGACACCTGCTTCTCTGGACCCTGATGATGCTACCTCTTGATTCTGGCTTAAGTGTTCCAAGGCTTCCCAGAGGATCAGCTGAGGTGCTGGTCCCAAAGGAACTTGGTGTTTGTGAGGTGTCAGCCTTTGGTGGTCAGTCTGGTGGATACGGTCTGGCTCTCCTGAGTAGCTGTTTGGCCCACCACCCTCCCCAGAAGCCAGGCTGGCCCTGTCAAAGCTCTGACCATTGCATGCACTGCCCCTTCTCACCAGCTTCTCACTGCTCCTTCTGACCTGTGGCCACTCTTAGGAAAGCCTTGGCCCTGTCAGGCAGAGGATCACTGGCGGCAGCATAGCCCCACCTCTGCCTCTCAGGCCCTACAAAAGATGAAGGCTTGTGATAATCATTTCGCAATATAAACATGTATCAAATCATCACACTGTTCACCTTAAACCTACACATGTTCTATGTGATTATTACCTCTATAAAGCTGGAAAAAGCAAAAAAAGACAACAATGAAGCTCCACCTGGCCTGTCTCCCTCTGGAGACCTTCCTAGGCCTTGGCAGGCTGTCCTCCCCAAGCAGCCCCACCCTGCCTTCCCAGGCTCCAGCCCTCCCCCCTCTGTGGCTGTGGCATTGCCCTCCCCAAAACTGGCACCTCTGTGTTAGGGGATACAGAGGAGCAACTATCTTGCATAACTGAAAAAAATGCCAGAGATGCTTAAATTTAAATAAGTCATTTAAAGCTGTTAATTGCCCCACAGAGAGAGTTTTAATATAAAATACATGGGAGCAATACCTGGTTAAGACAGTAGACAAACGGAGTCCCTGAGAAAACCCTCACTGAAATTCCATTTACAAGTCTTAAAAAGCATACACAGGGACTTCCCTGGTGGCGCAGGGGTTAAGAATGCGCCTGCCAAGGTAGCAGACATGGGTTCAAGCCCTGGCCCAGGAAGATCCCACATGCCGCAGAGCAACTAAGTCTGTGCGCCACAACTACTAAGCCTGCACTCTAGAGCCCACGAGCCACAACTACTGAGCCCACATGCCACAACTACTAAGCCCGCGCGCCTAGAGCCTGTGCTCCACAACAAGAGAAGCCACCGCAATGAGAAGCCTGTGCACCGCAACAAAGAGTAGCCCCCGCTCGCCGCAACTAGAGAAAGCCCGCACGCAGCAACGAAGACCCAACACAGCCATAAATAAATAAATAAATAAATAAATAAGCATATACGCACACACGCACACGCACACACACATATTTTTTTGCCCATGCTACTCGGCATGTGGGATCTTAGTTCCCCAACCAGGGATTGAACCTGTGCCCCCTGCAGTGGAAGTGCAGAGTCCTAACCACTGGGCCGCCAGGGAATTCCAAAGAAAGCATATTTAAAAATAATTTATGTGCCCACCATATTGCAAATCAACTATACTTCAATTAAAAAAAAAAAGAATATACAAAAAATTTATGTGCCCAGGAATTTTCACGCCTGAGACTGACAGGCCCTGAACCACCTGTCTAGGCCAGAACCAGGACCCTGCCAGCTCAGGCCCACCATCCCCCACCCACTGTTACTCTGGTCCCTCAGCCCTGGGACGCTCTCTCTGCAGAGAGCTCATCCCTGCCAGCTGGGCCGGGTCTGCTCAGGCCAGTTTCCTCAATCAAAGGCCAACAGGCACTTCCTGGGGCTTCCATGGGCAGTGGTAATGACAGTTCCTGCCTTCCTCCATCACCATCGCCATACACACACCCCTCTGGCTAGAGCCTAGATGGTCCCTCCATCGCGCAGGAAGCATGGGGCACCTCCTCTGGATAGAAGCTCTCAGCATTCCTGCTGCAGCTATGCAGGACTCCTTTCCCTGAGTGAGCAAACAAAGAAATCAACAGAGGGCCTTTAAAGCCATTCTGCAGAGGATGTCACCTCCTGGAGATGAGAAGGGCCAGGCTGAGATAAGCAGAGCTGCTTACAAACCGAACACAGAGACAAATTAAGACCTTTATTGGAGGCAATAAAATGCAGACCAGTGGAGTGAGAAACAAGATGTCTCCCTTCCTAATCACTGCAGAAGGTAAAAGAAATCACCAGCTATGGCTCAGAAGTCAGAAAAGAAAGGAAATGCAGAAAACACAAAACAAGATGACAAGAGGCCACCCGAAATGATTAGGACAATAAACGTAAGCATTTACCATCCCCTTGTTAGAAGACAAAGGTTCCCAGATTAAATTAATACAAGAGACTCACCTAAAATAAAATGATTCCAGGGTAGGCAAAGCTATACTAGGTAAATGCAAACAAAAGAAAAAGCGTGAGTGGCTCTGTCAGACAAAGCACAATTTAAGGCAATAAGCAGCGTCAAGCAGGATAAAAAGGGTAATTTTATATTCATAGGAGCAATTGTGAAAGCATAAGTGTTCTGAACATTTGTACACTCAGTATTTTAGCATCAAAATACTTGAGGCAAAACCTGTTACTATTAAAAATACAAGATGAAGACAGTTGTGGGCATAAATTTACATACTACTCTCAGTACCTGACGTTAAGTAGCCAAAATATATATAACAGAAAGGAGTAATATAATGAAGACGATTGAATTAAAAGGTGGGTGCTGAACTTTGTACCAGTCTGAATGATGTTTGCCATGTTTTAAAAGACCAATCCTAGGTCGATGCTTGTAGTATAAATGTTAAATTGTGTGCAAATTTATAAATACAGTATAATTGCAATTTTTAAAACTCTAAACCACTGAAAACCCACTGAAAGCCACTGAAAGAAAATATACCAAAATGTCAACATTTGGCATGTTTAGAAAGGGTGGAAATTAAGTATTTAAAATTTTGCTTTCTACCTTTTCTTCCAAATGTTCTTTAATGATCATATAATAATCTATGACCATGTGAAAACAACTGGAAAAAAAAAAAAAAGGAGTAAGACTCATCCCACAGCATAGGATTTATAATTTCCAAGATTTGGGTAAAATTTAACAAACAAAAGCAGCAAAGAGGAATCCCAGCAGGCTCCACACAGCCTGGGCCTCTTGGCTTCAACAGGCCCTCCTGGTCACTCCCTCCTTGAAACCCTCTGCTTCTTTGCCCTGGGGCACTGTGTTTCCGCAACTCAGCTCCCATCTCTTCTACTGTGCCTTTCAACCCTTCCACCCTCTACTGGCAGCTCAAGCGTGGTTGCCCCAAGACAGATCCCAGTCTTTCCCCAGGTGCCCGCACCCCTGCTGACCTCACCTACTCTTGTAGAGGGATGTAGCTCTCCTCTATATGCCAGAGCCCAGGCATATTTAAATTTAAAAAACCAGGCCCAGGCTTCCCTGGCCCTTGGAGCGCTCACCCCGGGTCCCTCAAATTCTCTTCTGCCCACCACACACATCTAGCCACCAGTTCAATGCACAGATCCTGGTCTAGCACTGAGATTTGCTGGTCAGTGGTTTCTGGGCTGGACTCCTGACTTTTCCAGGAAGAGTAGAAAGTCTGTAAATACCCTAGTCTTTAATCTACCAGCAAAAGGAGTGAGGATGAGATCAGGTTGTTAGCCCACTGATGTGGTATGTTAATTTAACGGTACAGTTTCTTTTGAAAATGACCAAAATAACTTAAGTACTAATTCTAAACATACATGCTTATCAATTTCAGCTCTAAGTATATACTCTCACTGGAAAGTAAATTACCTTAAGAGAGACTTTCTAAAATTATTCCATATAATTTTCTCTTGCATTCCTAGGCCTGGATTGCTATCCAGTTACCATTTTATTTTGAAAGGCAAAGATGCACGAGATCCCTTTTTAGAAAAAGGGTTACATGAAATACTACGCAGCTACCTGGTTTTGGAGAAGAGATACTGAGAAGTCACCTCTAGTGAATCATTTAACTTTTCTAATTCACAAACTCTTCTTAATCATGAAAAGAATCATCTCTACTGTAAAACACTGTTATAAAGGGACTCACGTTTCCTTACGTAAAGTGCCTAGTACAGTGTCTGTCTTGAAGCAGGAGCTCAGTAAACAGCAGTTATTCTTCTTCTCATATCAGTGGTTTTTAGCCTGCCCGCCCCGGCCCATGAACATGATGGATGGGAGTCCCAGTTTTCCCACAGTTCCCACAAGTGCAACTCTACCTCCACATCCTTTCTCTTCCTACTCTAGAAACATCAGAAGGCACGTGACTGAAATGGAAGTGATGATAGGAAAAGCCCCCAGCATCTCTGCTTGTTTGTTTTTTTGGTAAATTAGTTCCGAACTTTATTAGTTTATCATCAGTAACAAATAATTGGGGATGCACCAAGGTCTCAAAGATAAGTCCCTATTACTTGAGAACCTAGTTTCTCAGAACCAGGCATATCATAACTTTCCTGGGGATCAGAAGCCCTAACATCCCCCCTCATCATGTGAGACCTGGAGGTCTGTCTCCTTGCCCCAGCCAGACTCTCAAGCCACTGGTTATCTAGGGCCACATTTTCTTACTCCCCTAAACCTTGTCCTCTCCCTTATGCCATGGTTCCTTGCCTTTAACTGACAGTTAATACATGTTTCATGAATAAATGCATCTGAAATCTGGCCCCACTTTTGCACATCCCTGCACTGGGACTGCCAAATGTGTGTTATAAGCCAAAATCAGGTCAGGTGACCTGGCTTTCAGCAATAGTGTGCACAGAAGACAAGTGATTAAATAATGCATGTCTATCCACTTGACACGACATGCTGCAGCCACTGGAAATGATGCTCTCGAAGACTCAAAGGCCACAGAGACGCATCTAACATTAATTGAATAAACAGACCATAAAGAGAATGTCCAGGTCCAGCCATCACACACATGGGCCCAGATCGAAGGAGAAAACCTAACAGAATTTGTTGTTATGAGAGGGGCACGATTCCACATGAAGTATTTCCAAATTCTCTTCTATGGTGTTTGGTTTTCACAATGAACAGTGGCGGGGGTGAGGGGAAAAGGCCTCCAAGATTGGAAATTAGCCCAGGGCTTCCGTAGGCATGTGGCCAAACTCAGTGTGTGAACTCAAAATGAAAGCTGAGGAGCTGGACCGGGGAAAGGATGGGTAAGCCAGAGTCCATTCAGGAATGAACTGTAGACTTGACCCAAAATAGCTGTCACGCTCAGCCTCAGAGTCTGAATTAACCCTCAGCTTATTGACATCTATGAAATTGAATCTTGCCACAGAATCACAGCCCGTGGCCCTGGCACTGCAGTCAGTAAATGGCGGGACTGGGGAGGCAGTAGACAGCATCTGCTCCAAATATTCGCCAAGGGGCACCGTAATGGGCTTTGCTGAGGCTTACATGTTCTCTCTGGAAAATGTTCCTGTGCATTCCCGGGAGGAAAAAGAAAGGGAGAGAGGCGAAAGGGACAGGCGGGAGGCGGGTGTTATGTTGGTGGGGGAGCTGGCAGGGAGGGTGGGAGGGCAGCTTCTGCTGCTGTCGAGTCAAAGCTGACCTTGTGTGTTGCCTCCTCTTACACTCACACTGGAAGCCTGGCCCCACTTTTAAGTGCCTTTCCTCGCTGCAGACCCAGAATTTACTCCCTTAAGATGGGACCCACTGCATGCTCCAGGAAGAGTTTCCTCCCTTGGTCCTCAAGTTCTTTATTTGGAAAAGAACAGGGAGGGCACAGCCCAAGGGGCTGGTAGAGACTCATTGCTCACAAGTATAACTAGGACAGGCCTGTGTCAGCCTTGGGCTACACAGCCCCACTCATCCCCAACTGAGCTGCAATTGATCATGCTACACTGCAGGCCAGGAAGGAAGGGTCCATCACGTGTGCACCAAGCTCCTTTCTCCTAACCCAAGCTCTTGCTGAGAGCAGAAGCAACCATTCTCCTGGAATCTATGTTGTAGCCTTGAAGCCCAGTATCCCCCAACCCACTCAGAGCCTTCCCAGGAAATCCAGCCCAGCACCAAGGTTGCCAGGGCAGAGTTCCCTGGCCCCTGAAAACAGAGGCTTGCTGAGTTTTTCAGAACCACCGTGCTGCAGCACAGAGCACTAACCTGCCCACATGCAGCTCTGATTGGTACCTGGCTCTGGCAGCCCCTATTACACTGACCCTCACAGCAAAAGCACAGGGTCTGGCAGGCAGATTGATTGGACTGAGCCTCAATATCCAGCAGGAAAGCAGACAGGCCTTTGCTTTATCACATTGGAACCCAGATCACCAGCAAAGCAGCCCTCGGCTTCCTTACAACCTACCCTCAGGGTAGCTGGTGGGCCAGGACCAACTCCAGATCCATAACCCTGCAGTACCTAGATCCTCATCCATGTCTGCCTTGTCTGTGGCATCTAATGTGCAGCCATCAGAGAGGGATCACCTCCCATGGGGCAGCCAGTTTGGTCACATCACTGAGACTCCCCAGGCTGGGGCCTCTGGCCACAGTCATCACTGACCACTGGGATTTTTGCCATAACTGTAGTTCCCAGAATCAAGAACCTGACTGATCATGGCCTCCTCTGGGCTATCTGTACACAGCACTGTGGCCACCTGTATCCTTGCCTGACCCTCTCCAGCCCCTACTCCAGGCTCAGGTGCAAACGGAGGGCTCTAGGATGTGGGTACCTCAGAGAGGTCTTGCAGACTACCCAAGTGCACCCTTTCTTCTTCCATAATCAGAACAGAAAAGGAGTTAGAGGTCCCAAGTCTCAGCATCACTTGCTGGGAAGGCCCTTTTCTCCCTGTGACTAGTTCTGCTATCAACCTCCTGCCCTTTTTAGTCCAGACTCAAGGCAGTAGGAGGACAAAGGGTAAATCCATCCCAGCCCTTGAAAGCCCAAGGCAAGGATGCCTCTCTGGAGCAAGTTGCCCAGGCCCATCTGTTGTTGCACCTGCTCCCCCCAGATCTGCAGGGTGCGGTGAGAGTGGGCTGAGGGGCACATTCAGTTTGCAAACCAGAGGCAGAGTGGCTGAGGCAGCCCATGTGGCTGTCCTGTTCAGAGTGTTGCCTCTGATGCCCCTGTCAGGGGTCTGTCCTGAGCCTTTCTGATCACAGGCAGTTTATTGCCCTCGGCTTCCTAATATCTTTTTCCAGGGCCAAATCTTCTCGGGCGATGCTCACAGAAGCAAAGGGCCTTTGAGCTAGAAAATCACAGGCCGTTAGCCGCTGTAAGTGGAGCCAAGTGAGTTTGTCTCCACAGTGATGTTTATTTTCCAGCTCCCAGGATGAGACACAGGCTGCTTGGATGCTCCAAAGCAAACAAAGGAAAAGGATGTGGACATAAGCTCACGGGAAGTCTAGGGCACCCGGCAGAGGCACTTCAGGAAGGTGCTTCCCTTTGGGGCAGAGCCATTAGCTGGCATTGAGAAGTCTTCTTTCCTTCACATTTATGGGGCTTTAGCTCAGAGAACAAGGGACTGGGTGCTCAGATGAACCCATCTTGTACCTGCCTCTGCTTTCCAAGCCTCTCCTCTCCCTTCTGCCTGCCCACTCCCTCCCTCCCTCCTTCCTTTCTCTGATTTAATGTCTCAGCTCCCACATCTAGAGGTGCCTGCAGAGGCCTCACCCACTGAAGCCCGAGCTCACAGTGCATCAGCTTGGGCCCCAGTCATTTTCAATTCCCTGTCCTGTTCCTATGACCCAAATGCAACAGCTGCACAGATTCTGACCCAGCATCATCCTGTTGGTTTCTGCCCACAGCCCTAGGTACACCTTTAGTCCAGCACAGTAGCCACTAGCCACATGTGGCTATTTAAATTAACTTAAGGGCTTCCCTGGTGGCGTAGTGGTTAAGAATCCGCCTGCCAGTGCAGGGGACACAGGTTCAAGCCCTGGTCCGGGAAGATCCCACATGCCGCAGAGCAACTAAGCCCATGCGCCACAACTACTGAGCCCGTGTGCTATAACTACTGAAGCCTGCACGCCTAGAGCCTGTGCTCCGCAACAAGAGAAGCCACGGCAATGAGAAGCCCACGCACCACAACGAAGAGTAGACCCCGCTTGCCGCAACTAGAGAAAGCCCACGCACAGCAACAAAGACCCAATGCAGCCAGAAATAAATTTAAAAATAAATTAATTAATTAATTAACTTAAACATTCAGTTTCTCAGCCACACTAGCTACTTTTCAAGTTCCCTATAGCCACGTGTGGCTAGTGGCTGCCGTAGTGGATAGCCCAGATACAGAACACTCCTGTCATCACAGAAGGTTCTACTGGACAGTGCTGCCCAGGGCCTCAAGATATTTTAGGGGCCTGAATCTTTCACTGAATGCTTTCACAACTTTTCCCAGCTCTTCCCTGCCATCTGCAAGTTTGATGACCACAGAGAAGTAGGAAGACCATCTGTATTGGAATCAGACAGACCTAAGTTTAAACCTCTGAAACTTGGGAGCTGAATTACCCTCAGTATCTATGAAATGGGGATAATCATATCAACCTAAGCGGATTGATGGGAGGATTAAATGAGCACATTTAAAGCACCTGGCAGAGAGAAGCAGTCCATAAATGTAGTTACTGTTGTTATTAATAAAGTGTCGAACAGCACAGGGCTGAGGCCTGAGTCTGTCTGGTGGATTTAAACGCACGCACACAGCCAGGACTGGGAAGTGAGCGGGGTGACAGGAACAGTCACGAGGAGTGGAGATCTGTCTCTTGGGGATATTTCTATTTTAGGTGCTATTTGTTCACCGTATTGATTGTAAATCAATTGTTAAGAGCTTTTCATTGTTTCACAGTTTTCTGAAACCTGTCTCTCCCTCGGGTATTCAGTAGCTATCACTGGAAACTCCCATCAGTCTTACTTCTGTAAGAGCCAAACAAACAGTCATGGTGAGCTGCTGGGGGTCAGCTCAAGGTGGCCGTGGGGGACCTGGAGGAACTTCTTGGTCTCGTCATAAACTGCTTATCAGTGTGACCTTGGCCAGCCAGCCCACCACTCTTTCCTCTTCTTCCAGTGCCCCGTCCCCATGGTAAATGGGGTTGTCAGAGACCAAATGAGGTTATTGAATCAACATTCATTTCCTTGTGGGTGTACCTGTATCCAGGTACACCTGGAAGCTGGTTCTGCATGAAACCTTAGTAGACGCTCAGCAAACATGTTGACTGGATGGCTGATCATAGGAAGATCCTGTTTGGAACCATGCTATGCACTTTGCAAAAATGGGGCAGGATTATTAATAGTGTAATAGATAAGATAGTCTAAAATAGTCTCCATTTTATTTTTACCTTTGTTCTACTCTCTGAAGTTTATTTTCCTTGAGAAAAATCCGGTCCGTGGTCAGATGGACCGGTCCCCGCTCCTTTTTTGGTCAAACCACTCCCTCAGTGCTCCCCTGGGCACCCCCCAATGCCAGGCTCTGTGCTGAGGGTATGTCATCAACCTCACGGAAACACATGTGATTGGCTTCTTTGCAGCATAAGACAAGAGAGGAGGGCTGGCAGACCCAGGTGCTGTTCCTTCTGGGTTGTACACACTGGCTTCTCTCAGCAGGGCTGCTTGTTCTCCAAATCCCCACCACTCAGCACTAGCTGCGGTTGGGCCTAGCCTAGAGGTTCACCCAACCCCATCTTCTCACAACTCCAACAATACAAAGAGCTATTTGCTGCTTCCCAGAGGGCTTCCATCTTCCTGCCTCTGTCCTCCTAGCCTCCTGGTTTTTGTTATTCCTTCTTCCCAGCCTAGATCTGCTCCAGTGGCCAGCAGAGCCCTAAGGCCTCTGGCTCCCTAAGGGCCGCTCCTTGTCCTCATGGCATCCAGCTGAGTTTGCCTCCTGCTTCTGCCACCTGCCTCAGGATCCAAAGACTCTCTTGGAGAGATGAGGAAGCTGGGTCCCTTCCCTCCCCACTGGGGGAAGCCCAGCCACTGACACTTCTCCTGGAGTCTTATGAACCTTCTGGCTGGAGGAGACCCTCTTGCCATGCAGGGCTCCTGCCCACGCTACCTGCCCAAGCAACCTACTTCTTTCCAGTAGGGGACGTTCTCCCTCATCAGTTCCAGCCTTGACTGCGTGGGGCACCTCTAGGGACATCCATGAGGTTAACTTTATATTCCATGTGCTAAGAATTGACAACCAAGGGTCTGAAGCCAGAGGTTCTGATTCTGGCCCTTCTAAGCCCATTGTTGGATGATTGAGGGGGGCATGCCATAATGGACACCATTCCATTGGTTGAGGCCCAGGCCTCTCTTCCACACCATCTTGTGAGATTTCTGCACCTTTTATTAGGGACTATTTCTTTAAGGATTTCTTCTGGTTTATAGTAGCGTCACCAGGGCCACAGCTTTGCAGGAGAACCACACAGCATCTATTGAGCATTCTGGTGCCTGGCACCATGCTAAAACATTCTGTAAGGATTTTCTCATTTCTTCCTCTCAACCATCTTATAGATGAGAGAACTGGGGTTCAGAAGTGAAGTTACTTTACCCGTCATGGTGGACTCAGGTCCAACCTAACTTCCATGATGTCACATACCACCAATGCTCTACACAAAATGCCCAGGAGTCACAAGGGTCTCCAGAGATGCTTACTCCCCTGCAGCCCCCATGACACCATGTGGAGGGGTGAGTGAAGCAGGCAGTAGAACAGGGTTGATGCCCTGGGGGAAGGCTCAGCATTCAAAGGCCCGAGATAGCATCTGTAGGACAATTATATTCTGTCATGTACACACAGGGTCTCTCTAGTGGTGTAAGGACATGGCAGTACTCCTGGCCAAAGAGAGGAATCAGAAGAGACAGTCATCCCAATGGCCAGTATAGGGATGGCTGTGATCACCCCCTGGCTCTGGGCACCAACCTGCCATACTTCTGTACGTGCTGGCCCAGCATCCCCCCACCCCCTCAAACCCACACCTGAAACACTGAAGGGCGCAGCTGGGGCTCTGCAGGTGTTTCCTATGATGAAGCAAAGGGAAGGGCTAGTGAGGAAGGCAACACCTGAAGAAGATGGAACCAGATCCTCTGGCTTTGTGCAGGAAGGGCCTGCCTGAGGAGGAGACCTCCCCAGCCCGAGCCCCTGGTCACCTCGACCTCTTACCCTCATGCTTTTGGCCACGTCTACCCCAGTGTGGGCTGCCCAGCCCCTACCGAGGCCTCCAGATGGTCCCTCCTCCCAATGCCACTCTGCTGAATGGCAGCCCCCACTCAAGCACTGCTGGGCTCCACAGCCACCCACATCAGCCTCCATGACTTGCTTCATCTGTGTCAGCCTGTTCCTCCATGCTCAGAGCTCCCCACAGAGCCTGGAATAGCACCAACCTTAGGAAATACTTGTTAGTAGGTCAACAATGGGGTGGGCCAAGGCCCCTTGTCCAGGCCTGAAGCAGAGGTCAGCATGCAGGGATAAGACCCCTAGGTACAAAGGCCCAACCCAGTTTGCTGTTAGCTCCCTGTGGTATGTCAGGAAAAGTCTCGAGCCTCGCTGAGCACGGTCACAGAACAGGGGTGAACACGATGATATTTGAGCTCCCTTCTGTGTCATAAAGGAGGCCAGAAAAGCTCAGTCAAAATCCTGCCTCTGACAACAAACTTGAACTAACCATGTCACCTCTCTGAGCCTCAGTTTGCTCAACTGCAAAATGGGACGATACCAGTTCCGGCCTCAGAGGTTGGGAGGATCAATGAGCTCATAACCTTGAAAATGACCACAAAGCCCCCCAGGACTGTATGAATGTGAGCGATCATAACTAAAGTCGTGTAAGCCAGGGCGGGTCTGTGTATATGTACAATGGTTAAAGAAACTATTCCTTGTCAAGGAAAATCTGACACTTTAAGCTAAAAAGGGGGTACTTCCCTGGCAGACCAATGGTTAAGACTCTGCACTTCAAATGCAGAGGACACGGGTTTGATCCCTGGTCAGGGAACTAAGATCCCAGATGCCGTGCAGTGCGGCCAAAGAAAAAAAGGAAGAATAAGCTGAAAAGGAGCCTCAGTGAGGCTCAGCCCAGGTGCTCCCAGCTCCGCCTCCCTCTCTATGGCAGATTCGCCCACAGGATGCAGAGATTCACCCTCTGTTCCCTGGAGGTTAAACTGAGGAGAAGCAATCTGCATTCATCTCAGATCTGTGCCTCAGGAGGACGTTCCCTCCCCTTTCTTCCCAGATCATCAGCGTCATCCAACTACAACAGAAACCCTCAGCAGGAGGCAGAATTCCTCCCCACCCCTTCTCCCCTCACCGGGTCCCTCAGGCCGCTGGGGCTCCTACTTTTGTGACAACAGCGAAATTCTTGTTTTCCTCCTCAAGCACTTTCCTATCCTCTGCCTCCCACACTCTTCCAGCCCCTTTCCAGGGAGCTCATCCCTCTGTCTTGCTCAGGTCACAGCTTAAACAAGGGCTGCACCCGGCATCTGTGGCTTCCCCAGTTCTGGACGAGGAAAGAGGTTGGTTCTGATTTTGTGAGGGCCTGGGCAGAATCAAGACAAACCTCTTCTCTCGCCCAGAATAAATTATACCTCCTACTGAGAATTTCTGATGTAGTTGGACGATGCTGAGGAATTTATTATCTTACGGTTTTGGAAGTCAGAAGCCCGAAATCAGTTTCACTGGGCTCAAATCAGTGTCAGCAGCCTGGCGTTCCTTCTGGAAGCTCTAGGGGAGAATCCATTTCCTTGTTTTGTCTAACTTCTAGAGGCTGCCTGTATTCCTTGGCTTTTGGAGCCTTCCTCCCTCTTTAAAGCACATTGCTTCTGCTTCTATGGGCAAATCCCCTTCTACCTTTGGCGTTCTTGCCTCCTCTTATAAGGACCGTTGTAATTATTACACTGGGCCCACCTGGATAGTGCAGGATAATCTCCCCAGCTGAAAATCCTTAACTTAATCACATCTGCAGAGTTCTTTTTGCCACATAAAGTAACATATTCACAGGTTTCAGGGATTAGGGCATGGACACCTTTCAGGGGCCACCATTCAGCCAGGTCACTTAACCCCTGAGCCTTGGTTTCATCAGCCAAGTGGGGAACAAATGCCCACCCCCAGACTCCCGTGGGTCAACTCAGTGGTGGCCTGGCATATCTGTGGCCCAGGAATGGAGGCTGAGTTCTCAGTGTCAGGCCTTATTCCCTGGCCAAGCCAGAAAGGATGGTTCCTGGGAGATGGAAGGGGAGAGTGAGGGGTTTGGGTTTGGTTGTTCCCTCTGACAGAGCTTCTCCGGGGAAGCTGGGAGAGCCCGTCTGCACTAACATTGCCAAGTCGTTCACAAGTTTACTGGCCCAGTGCTGGACCCAGAGGGCATAACTGCCCAGCAGAGTGGATCCAATAGCCGGGAGGGTCGTCTAGGGCTCCTCCTTCTCTCCCATGCCGCCTCCGGGTAGTCACCAAGTCCTGTCAATCTCCTCTAAACGTCGCTCAAGCTCCTTCTCTTCACCCCACTGCCACAGCCAGCAGGAGCCCCATCTGCGCTCCCCTGGCTCATTGCCTCCTCCTGGCCCCACCGCCTCAGGCCTCCCCATCCCGCACCCCACATACACATCTCCCTGAAGCAGCATCCCAAAGCACAAATCTGACCATGCCCCTCCCTTTTGTGGTCCCCCCACATCCTTGGGTGGAAACCCAAGCTCTTTACCCTGAGTTACGCGGTCTCTTCCCACCTCCCCGCAAGCTCTGGGACGTCAGAGCCGCAGCAAGCCAAGTGGCAGATGTGTGAGGGCAGACCTGGGAATGGAGGCGAAGCAGATGAGGGATGGAGGATGGCGGATACTGTGCAGATGGTGTTGCAGGGACCAGCCTGACCCCAAAGGCCCCACATACGGGTACAGTAGGCTTTGCTACACTGGCAGGTTCAGGCCGTGAGCTACATCAGCTGCTGTTTAACCTAGGTGGGCCAGTGGGTGGGCAGCAGGTAAGGCCCAGCCATGGAGCTGTAGGCCTGGACCTAAGTCAAATGCGAGATGGCTTCTGAGTGCTGCTTATTATTCTGAAGTCTGGAAGAGCAAGTAGGAAGTCTTTCCTCTGCGAATGATTTTGGCCAAACTCCAGGGATGAGGAATGCCCATTGGGGCCTGGCTGGGCTGAAGGCCATGGCTTACTGGGGGAGTGATTTGGTCTCTTTCTGCATCAGCTAAAGGCATGTAAACTGAATCCAGGGCCCCCACGTACCTGAGCCACAACCATGAAGCTTAATTAATGCTTGCAAAGTACTCTGAGGCCCTAGCTGAGAGGCCTCCCGTGAACGCAGAATATCCTTATTAATCACTGCTGCGGCGCCAAGTGGGCTGGCCTGTGGGGCAGTTGCCTCCACGCACAGAACAATGGACGCAGCGGAGCAGTTAAATTGTGATTTTGAAGAGCGGTCCTGATCAGCTGGCCCAAAAGCGGCTCAGCTGGGGCAGGCAGGCCTGTGTGGGAGCCACTTAACTCACCTAGCCGTTATCTCCGTGCGTTAAGTAGAGGTGGTAGAACCTCCCACCTGGCTGGGCAGGGATAAAAGGGATAAGGGTGAAGCGCCGCTTATCATCCCGGGTAACCAGGCTGTACAGCTCTGCAAGGGTTAGACAGGCTCCATATCAGGCTGGGTATCTTTGGGCAAGTCCATCAACCTCTCTGAGCCTGTTTCCTCATCTGTAAAGAGTGATAATAATAATATCTTATCCGTTATAGGATTGTGAGATTCAAATGACACAGTACATGAAAAAGCCTTGGCTACAGCAATGATATCAATAAAATAAGAATAATAGCAATAGCTGGTAAGAACGCTACCACGTGCCAGGCACCCATCTGAACACATCCCATAATTAGCTTCTCTGAGTCCCAATTTACAGATAAGGCAGCCTGGCACAAAGAAGTCAAGTGACCTCCAGTTTCCCATAGTCAGTGAGAGGTGGAGCCGGGATTTGGGCCCAGGCAGTCTGGCTCCAAAATCTGTTCTCTCCCCGACTCTCTGATGCTGCCTTTATCATTATTGTCATTATACTTATTTTAGGAATAAGGCTGTGTACTTCATCATCGTCATCATCATCATCATCCCACGGGGTAAATGCACCAGCCAGTGCTTGGAAACTGGACCCTGAGGCATCTGCTATGTGGAGCATGAGGGAAGGGTCCCTGGTCGTCTCTGACCCTCTATCTTCCATAGGAAGGGAAGAAACTTACTGTTTTTGAGATGGAGGTGAAGTACGTGGATTTTCTCAACTCATCAAAATTCTGGAGGTGCAAGGAAATGTGTAGATAACAGTTTTTAAGGAGAAAAGTCAATAGATGCTGAAAGAGACTGAAAATGCAACCCTGCCCCGCCTCCTTCCTCAGGCTATGCACTGAGGGGGACACTGTCCCCACAGGGGATAGACAAGGGGCTGCCTGTGGGTGATAGAGTAGGAGGTCCCTGGTCCCCCAGGCATCAACTGTCCCTCTTGCATTGGTTGATCCCAGAAATGAAGGCTTCTGAGGCCTGACTTGAAGTCCTGAGGCCGGTTCATGTGCTCAGCCCATGTCCCAGAACTTCAGCTGGCCCAGCAGGGGGACCCTGGCTCAGGGCTGTCAACCCCGAGCCTCTCCCTCTCTCACTGGTGGCCATAGCAGCTCTGTGAAGCTTCCTCCCAGACTCACTTGGTCCCTCCCAAGCCAGCCTCAGGGGTGTGGCCTAGTACCCCTTGCCCCTCCAGGAGTAAATGCCCAGCCAGGCCAGCCTGTTCTAGATCTGCCTACAGATGGTTCCTGCTCCAGACCCCTCATCTCCAAGAAAAACCAGCAACTCCAGTTTCACACCCATTTTTGGATGAGCTCCAGGCCAAGGTTCAGGCCCATGTGGCATTTACGAGGGGACAGAGCCAGGGACCTGTTGACTTTAGGAACAAATAAAAGATAGATTTTCCTAAGCCACCACCCTCTTGAAATGGGCTTTTCTGTTCTAATACGGGTTCCAAACTGGTTTGCAAGGTGACTTGTGACATATGGGATGCTAGGACAGACTATAAAATGCGTAGGATCCTCCTAAGCTGGCTGGAGGGGGATATGATGCCGACATGGATTTATTCTTTGCCTTTTCCACTTGCCTTTTGGGGAACATGTCCCTGCAGGAAAGTGAGTCTCTCACCCGAGGAAAGATCTCAGCTTTAAAAAATTTAGTGCACTTCTTTTTATATCAGATGGTTATATTTAAAGTATTCAAAGGCCTAGATTTACATCATCTTGGTTAAATTACTCATCATATATCTCTCATCTACAACCTTTTTTTCATTTTCTGAAGGCTCAGTTTACATTAAGAGTTTTACTTTCAGTTTTTCTCCAGCCAAGTATGTGCTCATTTATATCATGATTGTTTTGTGTGTCCACCTGCCTGGATTAACAACCCGTGAACACCTCCACTGCCCCTGCTGCTGGTCCACACAGCCTGCTGGGAGCCGTGGATGCCTGGGTGGCCATCCTTCTCCCACGAGAAAGTGAAACCCAAGGGCCCAGAAATGCCTCTTGGCTAATAAGCAGCATGTGACAGGGAGGAAGGAGGGAGATCAGACCACCTGACAGGGCAGGTTCATGAGAGCAACACAATTTCATTTAAAAAGTGCTATTAATAACGTCTTCCATTTATTGAGCACTTGATGTGTATCAGCCATGTGTTTATTGTATGTATCTTCAAAATAATCCTGTGATGCAGGCATCAGGCCCACTCCCTGGCTGAAGAAACTATGGTTCAGAGAAGTTGTGACTTGGCAAATGTCCCAGCTGGTAACCAGCAGCCAGGTCTGTCTGACAACACAGCCCTAACACTGTATGTATATGTTTTCTCATTAATACCTCATCTCGTTCCAAACAGACTTTGAGGCAGCTCAGAGGGAGCTGTGTGATACAGCAAAGCAACACAAATAACAGTAGTGAGGAAGGTGTGTTAAGGGAACTCAGAAGGCACCAGGGTGTCTTGCAACACGGACTGAGCTCCAAGCTTCCTTGCAGCCAAAGCAGAAAGCCTGATCTCTTCCCCAATTGTTGGTGTAGGTAGCATAAACACAAATCAAACACAGACCAAGGTCCCGAAGAAGCACAATTTTTCCTAAGTTCTAGTCCAAAAACAAATATCTCCCAAGTAACCCGTAGGAAGGCTTGAGTGTAACAGTAGAACAATTGAGACATCTCAGCAACCCCGGCACAGCATAGCCAGGCAGGATAGCTCTGGATTGGGAGTTTGAGGGGGTTGGGGGGTGCTGGGTCAGCCCTGCCTCTCTCTGAGCTCAGCCACGGCAGCTGTCTTAGATTGGTTTCCCCGAGTTGTGTGCAGACTTGACAGTGAGTGCAAGGAAGTGACGAAGGCAGGATTGGGGAGAGGGAGAAATTGAGCCAGACTGTGGTTGCACCTGAGGCCTTAGCAGTTCTACAGGGAATTCAGGAGCTGAGATGGCCCCTCAGAGTTGTCCCAAACGGAGGCCAAGGGGCCTGGCCTCGGTGCTTCCTCCCCAGGCCAACCTCTGGGAAAGGGCTTAACCTTGAGTGAGGCAGTTCACCTCTGCTGAGGGCAATTCCAGGAAGGGACGCAGCTGCGAGATAGTCCCAGCATCTAGAGGATGGATGTGCCAGCCCTGAAGACAAGGTCTAGGCAGACACCACAGCAGCCACTACAAAGAGCCCTTGGGTATGGCATTTGTTTGTCTGGTTTTTTTTTCTTCTTTTTGGCTGTGCCGTGCAGCATGTGGGATCTTACCCCGACCAGGGATCGAACCCCATGCCCCCTGCAGTGGGAACGTGGAGTCTTAATCACTGGACCGCCAGGGAAGTCCGGGTACAGCATTTGTGACTGAGTGCCCCAGAAATCCGTAGGGAGCTCTCCAGCCATGGAGCTCTTACGGGGACTGACACATCCTCCAAGGACACAGGCCTCCCGCCTGGACTTGGACAAAGCAGGCCCTCGGACCAGCCAAGATGCCCCTGGAATACAGCATTGCCTGTGCTCTGGCACACCAAGTGCTGAAGCCCTAAGGGCTGTTCTGGTTAGCGTGGGGAGTAATAACTTCAGCCTGGAAACTGCTAAACACCCACCGAAGGCACACCTACCTACACACACACAACTTCAGAAATAAAAGATCCACCAAGCGCCGGGCTTTAGCAGTATTATTGCTTCCTGGTGAACTTGCCAAGGTAAACTGTTTGCTAGGCATACAAGGAGGAGGCAGAGTGAGGGGACGAGTTGGGTGATGCCTATAAGAGGAAACTGCCAGGGTTAGGGGAAGACGACAATGGCCTTAGACTTGCAGTTTGTTGGTGACGTGCTGCAGGAGGGATTGGGAGCAAGCCCTGCTGGGGCGGCTGCAATGACTTGGGGAGGGAACAGTGGGGTGGGAGTGTAGGCCTGGGACAGCTCAGGGTCTGAGGCCCCAGGAAGGGGGAGATGGGAAGGGGCTGGCAGGGGACAAGGGAGAGATGGGGGAGGGGAGGAGTGAGACACAGCAAGAGGAAAGGGTCCAGCTCTGAGCCACGTCCCGTGACAGTTTTCATTCACAGCGAGGAGTCCTCCCTGACCGGGGCCCAGCAGGCAGCATCTGGCACCTGCCTGATCACCAGCAACCTGTAACTTTTCTTATTGGAGGTCTGCTCTCAGAGCCTCACGGAAGGCGGAATCCACAGCTCCATTCAGATTCCAATTTGGTTCTGCCTGGCCTCACCTAGCTGCCCTTCAGCGCAGATGTTGTTGGTTTGTAGCTGATTCAATGAACTCTTTAAATAGCCACCCTAATGGATAACCAATCATTTCAGAACTTTATACTAAATCAGGCTGTTGGACACATCTGGGGGCAAAGCTGCTGTATCCGAGCCAAAAACAGCCCTTTCTCTTTTACTTTGCAAAGCAGAGCATGTCACATTAAATACCTAATGGTCTAAGACAGGTCTCTTGTGACCTGAAAAAAAAGCTGAAGAGGTAGACTCTCTCCAAGAGCCCACAAATTATGTATGTAATTTGTAGATCTTTTAAAATTAGGCACTCCATTTGAAGAGCATAAAGGATAGTAAAATAGAACCTCATGTTAACGTTTAAAATAAGTGTTTGCTGTAAGTATTTTGAAAGTCAAGATTAAAATAACATAAACACAGTAGCCCTGGTTACACTTTTATATAAATTAGAAAGATCCTGTCAGGGAGAAAATTTAAGATGTGGGATAAAGTTTCCACAGACAGATCTCCTGGAAACTCCCAAGGAGCCCACTTTGAACCTTCTATCCAGGAAAACAGACCATCTGCAGAGCTGGCTGAAACCATAGCATGAACCTCGGCATTGCTGGTCGGGCTAAATGCCTTTCAGTCACCCACAGGTTAACCCAGCCAGGAGTCCAGTCTCTCAGGCAACGCTCCCCATGGCCCTGACCCCTGTAGACTCTTGTCTCCGGGTCCCCCTGACTCCACATTCTCCCAGTCACCCCTCTGTCCACTCCTTAGGCTTCTCCATGGAATCTGTTTCCTTAAGCTCGAATGCCCGTCATTCCTGGAGCTTGTCCTGGCCCTCTTTGGGCCTCACCCTACACTCTCCCTGTGGGATCTCATCCACCCTTTGGCTTCAGTTACCGGCCACCCGTGTGCTGGCCTCATCCACTTTTCTACCTCTGGCTTGACTTTCTCTCTAACTGCACACTTTTATGTCCTACAGCACCTCAGTCCACCTGGATGTCCCTCGGGCACCTCAGTTTCTACCTGCCCAACTCTGACTCACCGCCGACACCCACATGCATACCATCCCTCCCCCAGCTCATCTCATACCGAGCCCTCACATCCACCCAAGTGCCCAGGGCTCCTCCCAGGCCCACCTGTCCCTTGCCCTCCATGGCACACCAGCCCACCAGCTCTCCAGATTCATCATCTGTGCTTCCCTGCCACCATGTCCCTGGGTGACCAAGGCAACCGGGCCCTGCTGCCTCTGAGCCCTTCCCCTCCCGCAGCCCGTGTGACCTTTGTAGGACACAAATGAGACACGTCACTCTCTCCACCCGATGTCTGCGGGATCTGGCTGTTGCCAGCCTCATCTCCTGCCACGCCCCTGTTGGCTGGAGCCGAGAGCCGGCACTCTCCCCTACAGATTTTTACCCATGCCATTTCTTCTGTTCCTACTTGGATACAAATCAAGAAACAAAAGCCAGCTCCCGTTTGTGGGAGCCTCCCACGTCTTAGAGGGACTGCCACCAGGAAACCTGACTGCATCTCCCGGACCCCATGAGTCGGGCTGCTGGTGTGGGAGACCGGGCTGAGCCTACGCCACAGGCAGAGCTGCACAAAACTGAGCAGAGAGGGAGCCTTGATTTGATAAAGGGGGGACACAGCTGTTCCTTATCTTCCCAAAGACGCCCTTAAAGATTTTCTCCAAGTTTTTAACAAAGAGGAAAGCCAGGATTTTCCTGTCCAGGCCGTGTTTTCAAAACACTCTCTCATTCCCCCATCACTTGCTCAGCTTCACAAAAGCAGTTAAATTACCAAGTGCCCTTTAAAATGTCCTCATGACGGGAATCTCGCAGATACTTGTTTATCTTCCAGAGGCAAGGCCTTCACAGGTCACGCAAGTCCATGCGGCAGAGCCCTATCAGAGTCTGGGAATGTCCTGGGGCCAGAGGCGGGGAAGGAGGCTGGAGCAGGGGATCTGTCTCCGGGATGGGCCGTAGTCCGGCAGCGCCCTCCGCCCTCTGCCCTCCGTATGGCCAGCAGACGAAGCCAGGCCACACCTGTCCGCCTCTCAGGTGGAAGGCATGGATGGGCTGTTGGGAAGGTTCTCAAAGGCCCACAGGCCTACACCTTGCCAGGCAGCACCCCAGGCCAGTAGGAGAGCACCGAGATCAGAGATCTTCCCCATTTTACAGGCGAGGGAACTGAGGTTCAGGGGGTGAGGGTACTTGCTCCAGGCTTCACACTTGGTGTGGAGCAGCTGGTCAGGGATTCTGAGCCAGGACCCCAGTCTGCACAGCCCATGCTCCACCCACTCAAAGTCACTTGCTTCGTGTCCTTGAACTTAAAAACAGAAATTTAACACGCATAGGGGAGAGTAGAGAGGGGATTATTATGAGCTGTTTCCAAAGGAGGATTAAATCTTTTTTGGATTTTAATACACTGCCACGTTTTCATGACTAGCCTGGATTTCTCTGAGTCCACTTATCTTTTTACAGTTCGACCTTTAAACAGGAAAAACCTCAATGATTTTCCCCTGTTTTGAATAAACTGAAATGGATGTATTTTTCTGAATGATTAGGGAATGAAAAACAGAGCCTGTCAGCATTAAAGTCCTTCAGGAGTGATTTTCCCTGGAGGACGGGGTTCACAAAACTACCCCTCATGATGGGGCTCTCGTAGCTACTTGTTTGCCTTCCAGCTGCAAGGACTTTACTGCTCATGGTCTACCCAGGAGGAGAGGGGAGCTTCGTCCTGGATTCAGAGGCAGGAGCGGGGCTGGTTCCCCCGCTGCCACACCTCAGAGTGGCCAAAGCTGTGGAGGGTGAGGCAGGAACATAGGGCTCCAGAGTGAGCTGATGGGGCAGTGCCAGCATCAGCCCTACCCTCAAGGGCATCACCGGGCTCCGGGCCAGTAGGTCCACCTGTTGTCAGAGAGCAGGCTTTCCACACAGGACACTGCCAGGACACTGCAGGGAAGCAGAGGGTGACGTGGAAAAAGCATTCGCAGTGTGGCTGGCACAAATCACTTCAGCTTTCTAAGTCTGTTTTCTTTTCTATAAAATGGTAAAGATAATAGTTACTTGCAGGACTGTTAGGAGGTAAACGTATTTAAGTTGGTGAATACATAGTAAGTGCTCAGTAAATCGGGTTCCATTCCCTGCTCGAGAGCCTAAACTTTTAAAAACACTACTTCCTAACATGTACCATACACTGCCCTACCTTCTTAAGCAATGGAGATGGACTATTATTCCACAATGTCTTCATAACTCAGGGATCCTCTTTACAAAAATGTGGGAATCATAGACTATCAGTCTTCAGTGGGAACTGAGAGCCTGTCCAGGCCAAGCCCTCCCTGCAGTGATCTCACACATTTGAGATTTGCACAGCCATTTACCTTGTGCTTTTTTTCTCGATTTTGATTTTTTTAAAAATTGAAACCAGGTTACAATGTTGATCAGAACTGTGTGTTAAATAAAAGCAAGTCGGCTCTGAGTGAGGGCTTCAGGGTCTCTCCTTACAAAGCATAGCCCAATAGTATTGGAGGGGTGGTGGCAGCCATTTCTACTGCTTTCTGTTTACTTCTGGATTCACAGCTATGTTTTGGGAGGTAGACGTGGCTGGAAATCTGTTGAATATCCTGATCTTGACCTTTTATATATGTTTGGTGTTAGGCGGTTTGGTCACTTGTGGGACTTGGGGGCTGTCATCCTGGCCAGGGGCTTCCTCCCTGCCCACTCCCAAGGGCTGTGTCTGGCAGCCAGGAATGGCAGTGTATCTTGGCACTGGGCATTGGGCCAGTGGGGACTCATGGTTCCGAACAGGTTGCTGGTGGGGGGGACCTTGACAGTCAGTAAAATTTTCTTCCATGTCCTCACCATCCACTCATTCCTCGTAATCTGCACTTCATGCCCTCCCTTCCCTATTCCTTTTCTGGAAGGTGCCTCAGTCTCATCCGACACTGCCTCTGCCGCCCTAGCCTCCACGCAGTGTACTTTCCCAGTGTCCTCCCGCCTCCTCTCCTCCATCCTGTCACCTTGCTGCTTCTAGATGCCCACTCTCCCCACAGCACTATCTTTGGCTTGTTTCTCTGCTCAGCAAATGCCCCTTGGCTGCTCATAAACTTCCTGATGCAACTGACCCTCACCAGCCTCCCGCCTCTGGCTTCCCTGGTCCAGGCCCACCTTTGCAGCTGCTAGCCGCCTTCTCAAACTCAACACATTACAAAACACACATCCCCCATGCCCTCATTTCTGCTCAAGGCACACTGGCCTCCTAGCCACCCTGTCTCCGAACATGATGATCAGACTCCTGAATTCCTCTTGTCTATCATTTCCACTTCTACCCCCCAACTCCCACCCTCAGCACTTCTTGATGGCCATCCCACTGCCCTGGGGTCTCCAGGGTATCACAGCCACTTCCCCTGGGTGCCACCAGGACAAAGCAGGGAGGGAGCTCCGTTTTACAGAGTCAAAAACCGAGATAAAGTTTGGGGCTTGCTTTAGTGACCCAACTGGTTTCATAAGGATGCTCTGCATGTCGGCTGCACCTTCCTCCACTGCTGTGCTCAGGCCTCATCTTCTTTGTTCTTTATCCATCATCACTTCCACCTGCCCCGCCTTGATTCTTGTGGGCGGCCCAGCTGGCCATCAGCTCAGCCTCAGTCCATCCCCCGTCCCTTCCCCTCTAACCCCTCACTCCCCACCCTTCCATCCATGACTGCAGGGGAGGCGGGAGCGACTAAGCAGGGAGTCAAGACAGGGGCTCCTCTGGGCCCCACAAGCCCAGGCCGCCATCTTGAACTGTAGTGGTCACTTTGGCAGAGGATGGTGGAAGGTGTCAGGGAACTGCCCTTGCCCTCAGACCCCAGCTCTCGGCCCCCATCTGGCCAGGCAGCGTGACCCCCGTAACTGAAGCTCCTCGCTCCAACCCCACAGCAGTGCCCCAGTACCAAGTACCCAAGGAGTTTGCCGGTTCTGATCACTGCATTGAGGTGGTCCTGGCAGGAGGACAGGCCTGGGGGAGCAGGGGGACTGGGTTGACCCAGGGGCAGCACACAGGCCGGCGCCGTCTGGACGCTGCCCCCCCCAACCATGCCCATGGGGGCACTCAGACCTTAAACCAGTTCAGCCACATGGTCTCCTCCTGCTGGCTTCTCGTTCTGGTCTCTCTCTTCACACCTTAATGCTGACAGCAGCCCTCACCCTCCCGCAGTGGCAGCCAACGATGGCCAGCGGGCTCCCTACTTGGGCAGAACTCACCAGCATCTGCTGCAGAGTCTGAGCGATTCCTGACCTGATATTTCAGATGCCGTGGTCCTGCCATTAAGAGTCTGCTCTGCCTAAATTCTCTCCATCCATTATAGGCTCAGGGCCCACCAAAGCTGCTGGTATCCCTATTACTGTTTATTTTACCTAAAGTACTTTTTGGGCCCTTCCTCTGACTTATAAGTCCTTTTCCATGTCTGGGAAACTTTGGAATTAACAAACAAAAAAACTAGGATCTATTCCAGTGTTTCCATCCATGGTGATGGAGAAACAGATAAAATGATTCTCAGTCAAACCTTGCAGCAAAGTAAGGATTCATAGTTGGGAATGCTCGTGCATGCACAGCTGTTTTGAGTCTCGAGTGTCCAGTGTCAGGCTGATTTAAATCCTCTAGCCCACCCACTGTTTATTCTTAACCCCTTCGCTTAGGGATGCCAGATTTAGCATATAAAAATATAAGACAGTCCTGCCCCTGAGGCTGGGGTGGCAGTGGTGAGACCCGCTGGGGAGTGGAATTCATGCGTCATCTGTGCCTGAACCTCAGAGCGGCAGCTGGGGTGACAACACCAACAATGTTCAGGTTGGTGGGGCCATCCGAGTGTGTGGACAGCAAGGACCGCCCTGCAGCCCTCCCCTTCTCCTTCCCCCAGGGGCATCTGCCCCCCCCCACCGCCCCCACCCCGGAGCCCCGTGCTTCCTAACACCCATGGAGCAACCACAGTGGCTAATACTAACACCGGCCCTCGTGGGGCATTTGTGTGTCCGGCTCTGGGCTGCGGACCTTCCGGGGACAGCACTTGATTCGCAGCCCTCGGGGGACAGGCGGAACGATCAGAGCTCCCCACTTCTCACACGGGGTCAGGCAGGCCGTGAGGCTCACCCGAGTGGGCGATAAGCTCAGCGTCCTCTCCTGAGAGTGTAAAACTTGCTTCGAGGGAGTGAGGGCTTGGGGGACGGAGCTCCTTCAGCCTCCAGGGCAGGATAATCAGCCCAGGAATCACAGCCACAGGAGCACGTGCTCCGAGCCAGGCACTGCGACGGGACTTCGAGTTGCCTTTTACCTCAGGACACCCTGATCTGGTGTTACTGAGCTACTATTCCAACCCTCACTTCAGAGATGTGGAAAACTGAGGCCCAGAGAGGAAACCTGATTAACGCAGAGTCCCCCTGCCGTCGTGCCCGGACCAGCGCTCCTGCTGCTTCCCAGCTCCTCACTTCAGACACAACTGCCCCCAACACAGGCCCAGTGTGGGAGGACGTGAGGGACCCACACAGCCTGCCTCCGCCACACGTGATGTCTTGTGTGCAATGCATCCCCCCTCCTGGGGACTTGACGTCCAGGCCACGGCGCTCTGCCCTCACTGCACTGCCCCCCCCGGCCCCCCAGCCCCCCATCCTCCCTGACCTCAGGAGCCTCCACGAGACCCTGCCCCCCTGAGCCCAGGGCTCCATCTCTCAAGAAAGGCATTCTCTGCAGGGCTGAAATGAGCCCTCTAGGGACATTTCAAAGAAAAGCGTGAAATACAAAGGCTCTGTAGAGAAGCACAGGAATCTGCACTAAGTGAGGATAAAAGGCAGCTGCAGACCAGCTGGTAAAATGCAGTGCCTGCTCGAATCCCACCCTAAAGCCTGCTGGGAGGACAGCTAGAGACAGGTCAGCATTGTCACTGAGGGTCCCTCCCCCACCTACCCACTAGCAGGGCCCTATGAGACCCGACACAGCCCGCAGAGCCCCACGGTGAGCGCGCCATCAGAAGGGCCACGACAGAGCCTTCTAAAAAGAAGTCCAGGACTTCCCCGGTTGGCGCGGTGGTTAAGAATCCACCCGCCAGTGCAGGGGACAGGGGTTCGAGCCCTGGTCCGGGAAGATACCACATGATGCGGAGCAACTAAGCCCATGCGCCACAACTACTGAGCCTGCGCTCTAGAGCCCATGCTCCGCAACAAGAGAAGCCACCGCAATAAGCCCGCGCACCGCAACAAAGAGTAGCCCCCGCTCGCCGCAACTAGAGAAAGCCTGTGCCCAGCAATGAAGACCCAATGCAGCCATAAATAAATAAATAAATAAATAAATTTAAAATAAATAAATAAAGTAAAAGAAGTCCAACATCACAACTGTACCCACTCATCCAACACATCATAACTGCCCACCTGCCCCTGGGCAGGTCCATCCAGGAGTTCTCCACAATGAAAACCGGCAGATTTGATCATTGCCGGTTGAGTTATGAAAATGCTCCCACTAAGTTGCTTCCACTAATAGTGCTTGGCATTTTATGGTGCTTCTCCCATCTTTAGTTTGTGAGCTATTAGCATACAACTCCAACTGAATGGCTACTAGGAGCTGGCAGACACCCCGGGGTGCTGGGACTGTGTCCTTGCCCTCCTGGGGTTCTCAACCCAGGGGAGACAGAGCCATGGTTGAGTTCTTTATGTGCAAAATGTACCAGGCACTGGTAAAGAGAAATAGAACACAGCCTTTTCCCAAGGACGGGCCAGACACGCCAAATGTCTGGGTCCTGGTCATGGCCTTGGCTGGCTCACCAAATCACAAATTGTGATTTATTCAGCAATAAACTGATCGCAACAAAGCCACCCCAGTTTCACCCACCCAGATCTCAGTGAACGTGTCTGCCACTGTTGCCTAAGCTTTGCCTCTCACAAAAAAATTTCGATATCCATCTTTTCTTTTCTAAATATTTAAAAAATCTCTCCTCCATTTTCCTAGGAGTTTCCTCTGCCTCTCTTGCTTTTATAAATTCACAAGTAATTAAATACTCATGAATTGACATGCTTTGTCCTAAATGTAACTGAACCTACATAACTGATTGTTTTCCCTTTTCACCTTGGATTCCAGGAAGCTTGAGGCTAAATTTAGACCTTGATCACAGAAGAAAGGTTAGTCGTTGTAGTTAGAAATTTTGTATTCTCTTTTCTGACTGGGTTTTAATTTCCCATTTCTATTTTAATAACCTCACTGTCATACCTTTTGCTATAAGCCTCCAAAATCCTTTTTTGACAAGAGGAGGAGAATAAATGAAGTCAATTTTTAAAAAGGCATACTCTCCGGGTATTCTTTCAAGAGGTTATTGATCATTGAAATTATCCTTTTCTGAGGAAGATGGCTTTAATTTATGCCTATAAGCAGGGTTCTCTGCCCTTCCAGGATGCTGTCTCAGATGTGAATTTTACAAATTGATGGAGACAGTTCTCATTGCCTACATTGTTTTCCCTAAATGCCTTTAGCAACCTGTGTGTGAATCAACGCATCCCCCCAAGCTACATTTATGATTAAGCAATAATTATAATGTGCCTGGACCTGCGCCTCAAATGTTCACCTCAAGTCAAGATGTGTGTCCCCTTTAATCTTTTCCTGATCAAGCTCCTGCCTCATGTCTGGCCCCCACACCCCATTCTCCCTGGGAAGCAATCAGAAGACCACATTAATGAACAAACAGGCTGGAACACCCATCTGATTTTAGAAGATTCCCTCAGGCAAACATTAAATCCTGTCTCCACCTCCCTGCCCCCCATGCCCTGTTGTGCTGCTGTGAGCGACTTTCATTCCTAACAGCTGATTCTGTTCAGCAAATGTTTGTAAATGTCGGTGGTGTGTCTCCTCCACGCTACAGTGAGCTTCCGCCCCCTGCAACTGTGTTTTCTGAGGCTTTTGTGTCTCCTAATGGTGCCTGGAACATTTTGAACATGATAAGGAACTCAAATAAAATGAACAATAAGCGTCCCCAACCAGCTAGAGCTTTCAACAAGGCCCTTAATGAAAACACTGAACCGCATCGACATCTGATAAAGGCAAACATCTGGAGATGCCAGTGGCAGATGCCCGATTCTGCTGAGGCTGATGAATGGGCACCGAGTTATCTGGGGCTCAGTAGCGTCACTCAGCTGGGCCTGCTGCTACTTCGACGACAGGCTGCCCCCTTCCCAGGACACAATCCCGCCTGGAGAGAGTTGGGAATGCTTGCTTGTCCATTCACCAGCCTAAGCCATGCCAGCTGACCACCACCATGGGTCTGTTGCCCTGTCCGCACGGACGAGAAGGACCAGGTTAAATTTATTTTCTCTTTCACTTTTCCATTTCACAGAAATATCATATTTTCTAGACGAAGGTGTTAATTATACCATAGGCACCATCAAATGGCACTAAGTGATAACTAAATGTTCAGGAGGTTGACGTGTATATTGTTTCAAGTAGCTCTGTGATTCATTATCTAATTTAGATAAACGGCAAATAGTGGTATCATAATAGCCCCCTTTTATTCTGGTTTACTCCTCACTGTCTCTGGGTGTAGAATAAGAAATGAGTCATCAGACAGGCCCCGTGGGAAAAATGGCAGGCTGGCTAAGAGCATAGGCTCCAGCATTAGACCCACGGGGCTTGAAAACCCAGCCCTGCTGCTGACCAAGGGCAAAAGCTGTGACCACTGAGGGCTTCTCGGATGGGATCAGGGTTGAGTACAGAGTGGGGTAAACCCCTTGGCACTGTGTCCAGCATAAAGAATGGGCTCCACCTGTGTTAGCTGTTGTTAAATCCTGGGTTGAGGGCAGAGGGATGTCTCTGGATTTCCACTCTCAGGGGTGAGGGGCATGTGCCCACATGAGCCTCCAAACTGTACCCAGCGAGAAGGGGGTGTGAACCGAGGGTTGTACTGTGAAAGGGCAGCCCCTGAGGTGTGCCATCCTGCAGCGGAGCTGGCATCTCTCCAGGGCCCAGGCCATGTTTACTCACATTTCTGAAAGAGGAAGAGGGCTTTCAGCCTATATGTTTTACTCCAAGTCACCATTTTCTTCTGAGTGTAGCTTGGCTCTTCACGATGGGAGAGGAACATCAGGCCTCCCAGAGAGAATGATTCTGTGAATCTCCTTTCATGAAGGCCGGCCAGGAAGCCAGCAGAGTCTTGGGAACAATGCAGTCCTGGCCAGTAGGACAGAAGCTATAGGGCAGCCATGAGTCCCAAGGATGTGACCCCAAACCTTTATCAAAACACCTGCCTTGGGGGAAGAAACCCAGCTGTCCCCACTCATAGCGCCTCAGAAATAGGTCTCCACCAAAAGCTACAGATTCCATAAATAAGTTAAAAATCAAATTATCAGAAGAGGAAAATCCCATTTTCCAAGAGTTACCAAATGTCTGGGTAAAAGCCAGGGTCTACCCCAGCCTGGCCCACAGGGCCTGGCAAGTCCGGACACATGTGACTAGGGTTACAGAGGCTGCCCCACTTCTGGTGTCGCCAAGAACAAGGTCTCCCACAGAGTGTGCCAAGTCACTGGAGTGGTCCCGCCAAGTACCAGTGCCTTTTCGTTTCCAATTTGGGCAGAAAGCTTTCTTTTCTATGTTCTATTCTTAGAAACAGTGTGTCAGGCTGTCGTGATAGCCCCTGATTCTGCCCTGGGCTGGGCCACAGTCTCTGGGGGCTGGAGCCTCAGTGACAGGTGGGCCAGGGACACAGGTGACTCCCCTCCTGCTCCCTGAGGGACCCTGACTCATCCTGCAGTCCTGCTACTAAAGGTTTCCCACCAGACCCTCCTTGTCTACCAGCACTGCACACCCACCCTTGCGTTTGCTAAGCTGTGGTCACGGGGATTCCGGGAGAAAACACAGAAACCAGGCCAGGGGCGTGACGCTGCCCCTCATCCCAGCCACACCGCAGCCTCACCGGGAGGACTGGTGCTCCCGGCAGAATAAAGCGCACAGGCTTTCTGACAGCTCCTCGAGGGCCTTGGCCCCTTTAGTCACAGGCATTCTGTAAAAAGGGGAATCTCCTCTCCTCCGTTGTAGGAGGATCCAGTGGTGTATCCTTCAGGGTGCTGGCCAAGCCTCGGGGTTGAAGTGAGCCAGGGTAAATTATCCTGCAGGCGATCAAACATCAGCAAATCCATCCTAATTCACTTCATTTAAAACTTTTGTTTTCCATAAAGGATTAAGCCAGGAAAGAATTTAATCACATCAAATCCACTTCCAAAATGGTTACAGATCCCCCAATCAAGAGTAATGATTAGGGGTTTCCCTGGTGGTGCAGTGGTTAAGAATCCGCCTGCCAATGCAGGGGACACGGGTTCGATCCCTGGTCTGGGAAGATTCCACATGCTGCGGAGCAGCTAAGCCCGTGCGCCACAACTACTGAGCCTGTGCTCTAGAGCCTGCGAGCCACAACTACTGAAGCCTGCGCGCCTAGAGCCCGTGCTCTGCAACAAGAGAAGCCACCGCAATGAGAAGCCTGCGCACCGCAACGAAGAGTAGCCCCCACTCAACGCAACTAGAGAAAGCCCGCGTGCAGCAACGAAGACCCAACGCAGCCAAAAATAAATAAATTAATTAATTATTTTTTTTTAAAAAAGACTGAAAAAAAAAATACCCAGATGTTGAGAACTCGTGTTTGGTACCTAATTGATGAAAGTAGCCTTCCTGACACCAAGAAGTAGCCTTCCTTCAGGTTAGGGGCAGGAAGACAGAGGAAGAGGTGAGGTCAGGACCCTTTTCTTTACACCGAGCTCAGTTCTGACCTGCAGCAAATTTGCACTGGTGTCTGCTGTGAGCCGGGTGCTGTTCTGGGGGAGCAGCAGGGAACAAGACAGACACAGTCACTGCCTTTGTGGGCTTTACTTCCTAGTGGAGGAGGAAAGACAACACAGAAATGCATACTGTGTGAAGTGCTGATATTCAGGAAAGAAAAATGGAGCCGGGTAAGGGGACAGAGGGTGATGGAAAGGGCATTATTTTATACGGGGTGGTACAGGCTATGCCAAGGTGGGGGGGTGTGCCCTGAATAAAGCGGACGAGGGAGCCATGTGGATAGCAGAGTGTTCTGTAGGCGCAAAGACCCTGCTGGAGGCAGTACCCTGATGCGGCCACTACAAATCCCTCTCCAGCCTCAAAGAGGCAAGCCTGGGGCTTCCCTGGTGGCGCATTGGTTAAGAATCCGCCTGCCAATGCAGGGGACACAGGTTCGAGCCCTGGTCCGGGAAAATCTCACATGCCGCGGAGCAACTAAGCCTGTGTGCCACAGCTACTGAGCCTGTGCTCTAGAGACCTTGAGCCACAACTACTGCGCCACAACTACTGAAGCCCCCATGCCTAGAGCCCGTGCTGCACAACAAGAGGGGCACCGCAATGAGAGGCCTGCGCACCGCAATGAAGAGTAGCCCCCACTCGCTGCAACTAGAGAAAGCCCACACGCAGCAACAAAGACCCAACGCAACCAAAAAATTTACAAATAATAATAAGAGCAAAACTAAGTAAATGTCTTTAAAAAAAAAAAAAAAGAGGCAAGACTAGCTCCTTATCAATCCAGGAACAAAGCCTCCTCACCAGCAAGTCAACAGAGTGGGCCTCAGTCCCAACGAGCCATTCTTGCCCTTCTCAGCAACTTCCTGGAAGCCTCCTAACTCAGCACACACTGGCTTCCCAGGGGAATGACATGCCAACTTGGGGGTGCGTTCTGGACTGAGATACCAGCAGGAAAGGCTCTGACCAGCCATTGCTTTAAACTCTCAGTCACGGTACCCACCAGGCTGTACAACCAATCAGACCATTAGAAGAACACCCCACGCCTTCCAACACCAGCATAAACGTGTCTGCTGACCTCATGTGGACCCTGCTCTGTGGGGCTCCCACCGCTGGTGCCAAGACGAAAAGCCCGACTGAGTCATGATTCTGGCCTAAAGCTTATCCTCAGATGATGACAAATGTACCTGCCAGGATCAATCCCAGGCTCACAGCCCTTAGCACATGGATGCAGTCCCCTTCCCGGGGCTGGTATATCTCACATCACCCCCATTTTATGGGGGAGACAAACTGAGGGTGCTGTATCGCTCAGGGCTCAGTCAGGGAGGCAGAACCATGCAAGCGTGATGGCATAAGGAAATTATTATAGGAGTCAGACCTTACCAATTGTGAGAGGAGCTGGAGAAGCAATGGTCCAAAAGAGGGACTTGATGGACCAGAGGAAGGTCACTAGCTGGCCCTGGTGTGGGTGAGGGCGTGTCGGAGCTTGCAGAGAGGTCTGGAAGGCAGGCCCGTGCAGTGAAGGGAGGCTGTGGTAGGAGTCTACGAAACATTGTTGGCTCTTAGTGGCCACCACCTCCATGAGTTTGCAGAGAAGGGTCTGGGATCTCTGTTGGTCAGCTGGGCTGGCAATCGAGAAGGAAGAGGGGACAAAAATTTCAATCCAATCTGAAAGTAACAGATCCAATCACAATCCCCAATAATCTGATTATTATTTGGCCTATATGACTCCCAAATCACCAGTTAGAAGAGAAATTCTCTCCCACTCAGAGCTGGTCAGAAGTTTTCCATGTCCATGAGCTCAGTGGCTGAGAGTTTTATGATCCTCAGGCACAGAAGGGGAAGGAAGGGCCAGCCGCACTTACTGGTTGATCTCCCAGCTTCGGTTTTGAACAGGGCAGTGTTCCAGGTGTCTAGGAACTTCTGTCAGGACTTGAAAGATGTGACCATGGCAGGATGAGGCTGGCGGTGTGCACGTGGCCAGTCTGAAAGTTGCCCCCATCTATGTCTGGAACACATGACTGTGTGTACCTATAATGTATGGTACTGAAAAAGTTTGTCTCTTCCACTTAATTTTGTCTTAATGCTGTCAGAAAGTACTGGTTGGTCCTTCTTGTCTGAGTCTAATCCGACCATCACTGTTGTCTAACTCACTGGACCAGCTTCTATATCTTGATAAATGTTGACAGAGCCACTACATTGAATTAGCAGCTGATTATATCTGATTTACCCTGTAACAGGGTTAGGTCCATTTCCTGGGATGTAGCAGAAGGGCCCGATGGTCACCAAGATGATCCATAATTGCCTCTTAAAATTGCAGCCCAAATGGGTCCTGCCAACAGGTCCCTCAGCTAAGGGGGACACCCAAGCAGAGCTGGGCAAGACTGGACAAGAAGCACCGTGGCTGCCAGTACCTCCATAAAGCCCTTGACCCAGGACACATCACCCCTGATGCTTCTGTTTGTGGGTGGCCCCTTCCAGAGGCCACTTGCCAAAGGCAAGAAATGAGACCAGGAGGCTCTGTGACAGGATAGATTGAGAAGAGCTCTGGTTTCAGAATCACATGGACCTGAGTTCAAATCCCAGCTCCTCCACTGTGATCTTGGGCAGCACGCTTTACTTCGCTGGGCCTCAGTTTCCTCATCTGTAAAATGGTAACGACAATAGTAGCCACCCTGCTATGGTGTAGAATGGGGAGGTGTGATGATGTCAGGAACTCAGTGTAAGCCCCATGGAGCCGAGGGCTTTGGGGTATCATGGGTGTCACTGATGTGACTGTGTTTGTCACCAGGCACTCCTCTCTGGACGTGGGCACTACAGAAGCGATGCCGATACCTGGCAGCTGGCCAAGTCCTCTAATCAGTGAAGACAGGGAACCTGGCGGTCTGGGCAAGAAGCAGCTGACCGGGCTCTGAGTCACCCAGGAGGAACGGGGACCACCACCCTCCCCCCATATTGCAGTCAGCTACGTCTGGGGGAGCCTGGGCCTGGAGGGTCCTAGTACGTGGGTGTCCCCAAGATGGAATGGATGGCACTTAGCTCTTCTGGACCCCACGGGACTAGAAGAGGTCCCCTCCACTCCCACTCCCCTCCATCCCACATAGCAGCCGTGCTGGGGGGAAGGAAGGCGGAGGCCACCACTGTTGTCCTGTTTGCATCCAAAGCCTGTGAAGACCAGGGACCAGTCCTCATAAATGAAGCGAGGTGGGAACAGACGTGCAGTGGAGCCTCAGGCCACGGGGAAGTGGCAGCTGGATGGTAGCCCCTCCCACCTCACCCGCCGCCCCTGCCCGCCGCACCTCCGCCCTGAACCCAGAGCAGGAGCCCACCTAGTAGGAGAGGCCAGAAGCCCCCACCTAGGCAAAGCCGGGCCTCACCCTTCAGCCCAGCCAGGCCTGATTTTGAATCCTGAAGTGACCTCCCCCCCACCCACACACAGAGGGACAGTTTTCTTCCTTCAGTGTTTGAATGAGAGGCCAAGAGCCCGAGGAAGCTCAGGGAGAAGCTCCTCGGCCCAAGGAGGCCTGGGGGATCTGTTCTCTTTTTTCTGAGCCAACAGCTACAGGCTCGGTGTTTAAAAACGTTTGAATCAACAGAGGAACTGTTTATCAATATTAAAAAAAGAAATGTAATTAGAGGTTGGCAAACCCCCAGGGCTCCAGGCCATAGATGTCAAAGGCTTCCTTGACCTGGAGCCAGGCGGAGGGGTTGGAGGGAGACAGGGTGGAAAGCGACCGCAGACACGGGCTGCTCCGCCATAAACCCCACTGGGCAGGGCTCCCTGCTGAGGCTCGTGAAAGCCTCCGTGGCCAATGGAATGGCATTTCACATGCGTCCACGTTTTCCTTTCCTAGGTGGTTTTTCTTTCTAAACTTGGGAATACAGACATTCTATTTTAAGAACATTAATTACTGTCCAATTTTAATGTAACTAATGCGAACAAAAAAACCAACTTTGAACCAAGGAAAGAAAACAATTTATGGGGTGATTTTATGTTTACATCCCTCAAGATTGCCTGAGAACATTTGTCTAATGCATTTATTTCTGGTCAAGAGAAGTGAATACCTGACTTTTTGGTGGTTTCTGGAGAACGAGGTGAGGGCTGGCCACATCTGCCTCAGAGATGCCGGCTCGGTCCACCTCAGGCCAGGATGCCTCCTCGGGGCTCAAAGAGGTAGTGTCAGGAACGTAAAAATAGAGAGGGATTCGGCAGCCGCCTTGACACACAGTGTTCTCATCCCAGGGACTGCCACGTAGGGCCCTCCTGTTCCAGCTATTCTAAGTGAAACAGAAAAAAAGTAAGACTATCTGAGACCTAAATAAAAACAGTGCTATATCTTAGCTACTTTTTTTTTCTGCATTCTTCTGCCTTTTCCCAAATGCTCTTTTTGGCTCCTCTTTCCTCACCAAGCCAAAAATGGGATACGTCTCAAGGTTCTGTCCTTGACCCCTTTTTTCCCTCCGCCTGCCTTCCTTGAGAATGGACGTCCACAGCTGTGGCTTCAGCTTGGGGTCCACGTGGCCACAGCCCTGCACGTCCCAGGCACTGCCCGCCTCTTGGACAGCCCCCCTCCCAGTATGAGGCCCCAACATCCTGGAACCAGATGTGACATCTCCCTCTGGAGGGTCACATTTGGGGTATGTTGTCCCTCCTGGTCGTCAGTCCCCATGGCTCTGTCTGTATGCAGGTGGCCAGGTCCCAGCCCCTAGCCCCCCCAGAGCTCACCTCTGAGGCAGGGCTGGGAGCACCGGGTGCTGCCTGCAGGAGGCCCTCATACTGACCGCCGGGGAGATCGGGAAGGCTTCCCTGAGGACGACTTCTCAGCTGAGACCTGAAGCTGAGGAGCAGCCAGCCAGGCAAGGGAGGGGGATTCCAGCACGAGGGGACAGCGTGAGGAAAGACCCTGCCTGAGAGAGACCAGGACCATGGAGGAAGCAGAAGGGCTCTGGAGGTACAAGCAGAGGAGGAGAAGACTGGCAAAGAGTGAGACGTGAGAGGATGGTGGGCTCAGGGCATGGATTTTATTCCGGGGGCAATGAAAGAGTTTTAAGCTTGGAAGGCACTCAGGTTTGCACGCAGAAAGATCACTTTGGCTTCTGTGCGAGAACAGATGGTAGGGGCCAGGCTGAAGGACCAGGTGAGAGACAATGAGCTTGGCCAGCATGTCCTCACAGCACCTGCCCAGCCCCACGGCAACAGCTCTACCCGGTTCCTGCGGGTTCATACCTTCCAAGCCTCACCAGCATTCTGTCCAGAGCAACAGCCCTTGGACCAATCCACACTCTGGTGCTAAGGACAAATAGTGGCAGCATCCACCTCAAGTCCCTCTGGGACAGGAGGGCGGCAGCAGAGAGGGAGGAGGGTGGTGGCTACAAGCCTTCCCAGACCCCTGGGGTGTTCCTCCCTGGTCTGTGGGTGCCTCCTGAGCATTAGGGAGCCCTGGAGGGTCAAAACCCTAGCCAGGCGGGGGCCATCGATAAGCCTTCCCCACAGAGTCTGGGCTCTGCCACTCTCTAGCCGTGTGACTCAGACAAGTCACTTACCCTCCCCGAGCCTCAGTTTCCCTCTCCGAGTATGGGAACAATAACACCCAAACCTTCCCAGGCTGTTCAGAGAATTAAACAAGAGGTTCTGCATGCAACATCCTTAGCTTAGCGCAGTTTCTGGCACGCAGCGGGTGCCCCCGAAAAGGTTGGTGATGATGATGATGGTAGTGATCTCAGCCAGCTGCAAGCACTACCACAAACACACGTGAGTTCACACAGGTCTTTTAACATTTAAGGCTACATGTTTGCCTATCTCCCTTTATATAAGGCAGCCTAATGGATGCACTAGTTCAAACAATTAGGAGCAGTTTTCTCACAGCTCCTGCTGTGCCAACTGGTATGTAAAGAGGGAACTGAACCTTTTGGTGACTAACTTTCTGGTCTGGCTAGAAACCATTTTATTAATTCAACCAAGGTTCCTTGAGGGCCTCTCAGGGACTGGGCTCCATGCTCTGCACTCGGGGGGCTCTGGGCTGCCAGCACAAAACCCGGTGGGTGTGCAATTGAAGGGAGGGGCTTGACAGCTGCCGAGCTGAGCCTTAGAGGCTGGGTGCCAGGTAGATGGACTGGGGAGGGTGTTCCAGACACAGGGGACAGCATGTGCAAAGGCACGGAGGCGTGAAAGAGCATGGCATGTTCCAGGAAAGAGGAAAGCTAGAGGTTGAGGCCATCAGAATGAATCACTGGGAGGAAGAAAAAGGCAGACGTGAGGCTGAGGAGGGGGTGCCCATCACCAAGGGTCCCCACGCCAGGCAAGGTAGGGGGATTTGTTCTGTGCACAGAGAGAGATCTGAGATGCTGGACAAGGGCAGGATGAACTCAGACTGCTTGTGGTGGGGATCACGGGCTTGGACACGGAGCATGATGGAAGGGGCCACACCCAGGCTTACTGGCTGTGCCACCACGCGGGCAAGAAATGAGGAGGCCTGAGGGGAAATGACAGCCAGAGAAGGGGGGCAGCAGGGACTGGAAATGGACCGCAGAGCTGGGAGGGACTGGCTCTGGACAGGACACGTTGAGGGTGAGGAAGAGGCCAAGGACAGAGCCTGCCCACCCGACTGAAGGGGCAGGGCCTGCCGGGGCTGGGAGCAGGGAGCTGCAGCAGAGAGGGCAGGGTGGTCCCTGGAGACAGGACTCTGACTCCTGCCTTCCCTCCACTGCTTTCAATCTCCTCTCTGTCTTTCTCTCTTCTTTAAGTGCCACCAATAGGAAACCAAATCCTTTTTTTTTTTTTTTAATTTTTAAATTTTATTTATTTTTTTATACAGCAGGTTCTTATTAGTTACCTATTTTATATGTATTAGTGTATATACGTCAATCCCAATCTCCCAATTCATCCCACCCGGAAACCAAATACTTTTTAATTGTTTAATATATTTCCTTGTTTTTACTCTAAAAAAAAAAATGAGTAAGTGGAATGTTTTCTATTTCCTCCTCAAACAGAAAAGCAAAATTACCTATACATGAGCATTCATGTGCATGAATCTCTCAATTTTTATTCTCCCTGGATGTATTAAAAAAAAAAAAAAGGCATTTCAGGCACCAGGATGAGGTCTGGCAACATCATTTGGTGCCCAGCTGGCCCTGGGTGCCCTCCACCCCACCACAAGAGAGGCTCAGGCTGGCGGCCACGACTGAGCTCATCACTCAAGGGCTTGAGTGAGACCCTGACATGACAGCTCTTTACCTGTAGGATCTGCAAATCTTCCCTCAAAGCCAGAGGGCACGTTCTTAAACCCCCGGACGATGACATTTTGATAAAGTTTTTTTTTTAAAAAAATGATTTCACTTTGCAAGACAAACAGCTAATAAAATAGAATCTTTTTTGGTAACCACCCATACACCAGTCAATCTGTCACTCGGAAAACTTTCCTGAGAGGTGTGAAATGAGGCCACTCTGGTGTTCTATGGGAACAGAGAGCCCCCCAAGAAGCCTTCTTCTCACCCAGATGACACCTGCCACCCCAAAACAGGGAAACAATCTGATTCAGAGCACAGGAAATACACAGCTAATTAGTTGCTCAATCAATATTGACTTTTGGAAGACGAGCAGGGGGCAACTGTTCCAGTGTTTACAGGCAGCCGCCCACACATCCACATCATGAGTGTATCTCACCTCTTGTTTCTTTTCAATTCCATCCCTATTAGGAACAAAACACAAAAGCGTTTCCCACCCTGGGGGCCTGCAGAGTGAGCTGCACCATGTGGCCCGTTCTGTGCTGCAGCCCTTCAAGTAAGAACTCAAAGGGTCAACACCAGCAAAAATCAAAAGGACAGGTTTCAGTCATAAAGCACATCTCCTTTGTGCCCATTTGAGGCTACCGTCAGAATCAAGACCCTCCCCTCACTCACTCCATCTTCCCATCTCTGCTTGGCTACCTCGTGTTTTTTCCACCTTTATTTTCCCTTAGCCCTAATTCTCTCACTGCTTAAAAAAAGAAGTATTATATTGTACATACAACACAGTTTAAATCATCTTGAATTGTTTTTAGAACAAGATGGAATAAATCTTAATCAGAATCCCCCTCAAAGCAGCTCTAACTGCAGAATTCTCCTGAGTTAACCTTGGAAGGGAAGCAGGCACCACAGTGTTAGATACTAAGCAGCAGTGTCTGAACACAGTAGGCCCTCAAGGAATGTCAATTAATTTGTTTTTAGATGATGGAATCTGCAAAGCCTCAGGAGCAAGTAAGGTGAACTGAGTAATAACTACGTTGAAAGAAATAAATGACCAAAATACTACTAACAGGAACAGATCAGAACAACAACAACAAAAAAAATGGCTGTAATTCCATGACTGTAAAAGAATGGAGAAACATCTGGATGTAGTAGTTTGCCTAATTGAAACAACAGAACAAAGAAATCAGTGATGTTGAGGATAAAATAAAACATCCAACCAGAAATGGAGACACAGAAAACAAACAAAGGTGCAAATAACTGATCTGGAAAATGGGAAATGGGGTCACAGCCCAAAAATAGGAGACAGAGAGATGGATGGGATGAGGCATATGATGAGGAAAACATATAGAAAGAAACAATACAAGAAAAGTTTACAGAGATGAAAAAACAGCTCAGCCTAGAACTAAAGTATACACACTGTGCCTTTCAAGTTTGACTCTCAGGGAAAGAAATAAACATTTGCTAGTTCAGTTTTTGAATGGTAAATTATCTGGCAAGCCAAAATGAAGGGAGATAGGTTCTTTTGAAATTAGAATGACAAGAGAGCTGACATCATGAGAGTAAAGATAAACCTCAGAAAAACATGTGCAATTCTAACCACACGTGTATTCTAACCACACATCAGTTATGCTCCTAAACAAGACCTGCTCTGTACAAGTAGAAAGAAACAAACTCCTCTCACCAGCCATTCCTAGTAGTTATTCTAGGATACTTCTGCATCCCCCACTAAGGTCCCAACCAAATGCACAGACTAGCCAGCTCAGCTTGCCTGTCCAGCCATGCCTCTTCCCTTACCTTGGTGCTGGGGTTCTAGGGGTAACTCCTTCACCAGAGTTCAGTCAAGACCTTTCCCCAAGGCCAGCAGTTGCTCCCCACCCTCACCTCAAGGGGCTTCTGCCAACCCAACTTAGTCTCAGGTCTGCATGAAGTCTGACCCTGACACTCAGCCGAAGGGCTGTGCGACTTTGTGTATGTTACCAAACCTCTCTGGGCTTGAACCTTGTCGAAGGTAACCTGATTCCAGCATCATCATGTGGATAAACAAACCAACCTTCTAGGTGCTAGGCCCTTTGCAAACATTATTTCTGGACCTATAAAGTCAGTGTTATTATCCTCATTTCAAGAAAGTAGAAACTGAGGCTTGGTTTGATGCCCTGCTTGAGGCCACTACTTACTGGTCTAGGGAGCAGGTCCGTCCAACTCCACAGCTGGTTCTGCTCTCCAGGCTGTGTCTCAGGACAGGTAGAGGCATCCAGGAACCTGGACAAAGCTCCGTGCGTCTGGGCATGTGGTCTCACTTGGAGCTGCACGTCCATCAGGGGTCATCCCAGGTGACGGTCTGTGGTCTGGGGGCCTGTGGGCTTGAGGCTCATGGTGGATAAGCAGGCAGGTGCGTGTTTAGGACCACTGCTGGCTCGGTGGACACTGCCTTGCTGTGCTGGGTAAACGGCCCACTTTCCATGCCCACCCCCCAGGCCCGCCCTCACCCCCTCCCACTGCCTATTTAAGCAACAGGGCCCAGCTCCACTGGCCCCAGACACCGCCAGCTTCCAGAGCTAGGAGAGCAGTGCTGCAGGCCTCGCTCACTCGGGATGAAAGGTCCTTCTGTTTCACCATTTCCTACTGGTGCGTTTTGAATGATGATGCTGAGCTGGGTTATAGTGGGAGCTGATTCTGCTCGCCTGGGAGCGTACTGAGATATATAACTGGCAGAGGGAGGCTCTGATTGAATTTTTCCCATTTCTAATCCCTGACTTGATGTGGTCTTATTTTCAAAGAGGGAGAAAGGCTGTAGTTTGTTGAAGGACAGAGGAGAGCGTATTTCAAAACAAGGTCTGGCTCAGAATATCAATGATCTTACATGTTTTTCTTTTCTTTTGAGAAGAGGAAAAGTCCTGTAATCTCAAGGTTGCAGAGATTCCATTTCCTATCAGGAACCCCTCCCTAAATAGTTAGTTCCTGTCATTTAATTTTATTTTGGAAAAACACACAGGGGATTTTTCAGAAGAGTCTGGGAGGGGAGAGAGACTATGCAGCCTACGGGGGATAGTTTGGGGAATATCTGAGGACAAAGACACCCTCCTTGGCAAATCTCTCATTGAGAGATGAGGTGTGAGCTCCTCACTGCTCTGGGAGAGGGCGGTGGGAGCTGAGAGCCGCAAAGGTCGGGATGGCTCCTTTATGTCCACTTTCAGATGTTTGCCAGCCTGTGGTCTAGGGGCAGGGTGAAGGTGGCTTACTGAGGGTGAGGAGGCAGGCGTCCCAGGCACAGGGGACAGGACACCCTCTAACGTCTTGGCAGGTTGGACTCCCCAGGCCATGGGTGGGGAGGGATGCCTGCCAAGTGCTTAACTCAGAGGAAGTAAGCCAGGGTGTCCATAAAAACAAAGGCCCCCTCCTGTAGAGCATGTAGAGCGAGGACCTAGGGGCTCAGGCTTCCTTCTTCCCTCTCTGATCTGGTAACATCCAGTACCTGTGCTCACTTGGTCCTGGCCGTAGCCATCCAAGATCCTGCAGGGAACCCCAGTGTTACGGGGGAGGGGGCATCTGAGGCTCAGAAGTTAAATGACTTGCCCAAGACCTTTCAGCTGACTAGAACCCTTGTCTCACTGGAGGTTTTCTAATGGATTTCTAATCAGGAGGGCGCCAACTGTTTCCCAAGTGAGAAGACACTCCTTACAGCTCCTCTGCAACATCTTTGGCTTGAGGGCAGAGGGCTTGGGACTCAAATTTCAGATTCTTCTGAAACAGTTTGGGTGATTTGCAAAATAAGTGTATATACAGGACAGCGGCTGGTCGAGGGGCCCTGGGGAGTAACAGTTGCCTTGCCTGCGATGTGAGGGTGGTAAGAGGGCTCTGGGCCGGGCAGCAGAACTGGCTTGAAAAGGTGTAAAGCCAACGAGCTCCGCGCAGGATTGCGCGGGTGCGGGCTGAACTTCCTGGGCCGAAATCCAAGAGGCCGAGCCAAAAGCCAGGGATTCGGCTGCAAATCCGGGGGCGTGACTTGGGACTGGAAGGAGGGACTAAAGAGCAAGGACTTTGCCTGAGGCCAGGGGGCGCGGCCAGAGAGCTGCCTGGGGCCAGGTTTCAGGAGGCGGGGCCGAGAGAGTCGAGGCCAGGTAGTGCCTGAGGCCCAGGGGCCTAGCGACCAGAAATCGGGGCGGATCCAACACCTGAGGCCGGGGCGGGGCTAGAAGGGTGGGGCGGGGCCAGAGTGTGAGCCGGGCCTAAGAACCTCTACTAGGGAGTGTCTGGGCCCGCCGATCCTCCGAATGGGTCAACAAGGAATGCGAGGAGCAGGTGGCTTCGTGTCCAAAGGTCTCCGCTCACACGAGCGCCCTCCCAAACGCCCCGCTCCGAAGACCCCATTGGGTTCACGAAGCGTCCCCGCTGAGCCTTTCCTCTGCCGGTCTGTCTACTCCTTATCTGCGGCCAAGCGGCTTCCTCCCCGTGCCCCACCCCCGTCCCAGTAGCCACTGTCCCTCTTTCCGGGTCTGGGTTCAGCTCTCCCCCACCCTCAGGTGTCTTTGTGAGGCTGAGATTACACAAAGCTCCTGCGGAGAACTCCGATTGTTCTAGCTTCGCCTATCAGATCAAACCCCTACCCCGCGGCCAGGGCTCCGAATTCGCCTCTCCCCGCCACTCACCTGCACATCGCCGGCTTGGCCAGGGTCCAGCCGTCCACGTGGAAGCCTCATGCCTCCCACCCACGGAGTCCTCCGCACCTGTCAACCCTCCTATCCCCCGGGCCTGTCTAGGTCTGTCCCACAAACCTCAGCTTCCACCCCCTCTGGCTGAACTTCGTGGGGACAGCGGGGCCCACACCCTCTCCTTGGCGACGTGGAGGGTGTGGCGGTGCCTCCGGCGCGGGTGCGGCCCCTCGGTCTTTGTACCTGGCTCACTTGTACTGCGCTGTTCGGTGACTGTGGAGGTCCGGACACCTCTGTGAACCGCTCATCTACTTTCAGGTCCTTGAGTTCACGCAGGGAGTGCTCCCTCTTCAGCCAGAAGGACAAGAAGGTCCCCGCGGCCCCTCCTCAGGTGAGAGGAGCTTCTGGAAGGGGGAGGGGGACGGGAGGGGGCGCTCCAGGCCTCCCCTCATAGGCTACTTATTAATGTTTTATATAAAGAGGTGCTGTGTGAGATTGTTTGAGAAAAGGTTCTGCTGCTTGGATAAAAAGTTTGAAAACACAGCTCTGGGGTAAGCAATCTGGAGCAAGCAGTTCGGTCCCATTCTGAACCCACCCTCATGTGGTTCAATGCCTGCAGAGGGGGTATGTCTGACACACCCAAATCTATGGAGAAAATTCGAACTCCTTCAATAAGTAGGAAAAGGATTGAGGCAGCACTTTACAATAATGAAGGAATACAGTTTAAATATCCTGGAAACTGTAATCAGATATCATTACCCATTAAACTATTTTTAAAAAAATTTTTAAATGCTAAAACCCAGTGCATTTCACAGTAAGGATGCTGTGAAACAGGCACTCTCAAACAACCTTGGCGAAAAGCAGTTTGGCAATATGTATCAGAAGCTTTAAAGTTTACCTCGTAATTCTAGTCTCGAATCCATCCCAGAGAAATAATTCAAACTACTACAATAAAAGTGGAAACCAGAAACACATTTTCAGACCCCCCTGACAGTTGGGAACTTCAGTCCAGGAGCCAGGACAGCAAGACCATTATAAGAACCTGCTTCCTCCCAAATATTGGCAAATTAGATGTTTTCGCGGTTTCTGGGGAGGTCACCAAGCTGGGAGTAGGGAGAATTGGGGGTCCAAGGTGAAGGTGACTGGATGGAAAAACAAAAGAGCTGGATGAGGCCGGCAGTCCACAGGGAGGGAGGAAAATTATTAGGGTCTTCACTAAGGGCTCAGTGGGGGTGGGTGACAAATGTAAGCTTCAGAGACTGGAAAGACAGGGTGAGGATCTTGTTTGGTGGGAACTGAGGGGGAAGAGCAAGCAAGACAAGGGGGATAGTGTGGGGAACTTGTCCTGGAGGTAGCGGGGCTTGGTGCTGGACAGCGCTCATTTGCATATTTTGCATATCATGTGTATTAAACTTCGGTGAGAAATGCAGAGAGGAAAGGGAAATTGGGGTCTGGTGACCAGGCTACACTTCTCGGGGACTGTCATTTACTTTTCTGAGTCTCAGTTTTCTCATCTGTAAATGGAGCCAACAATATCTGCTTGGGGTGGTTGTACAGTGTAGCTGCACCATCAGTGTCAAGAGCACATTCTATGAGATGTGTTCTGTGCAACAACTGCTCAGATGTCCCAAGAAGTGGACCTGTTAGTTCTGCTTTTCTGAGGCTCATTTCTAGTCTCCCTCATGTCTCTGCCATGGACTGGCTCGTAGTCCCACCTCACAGGGAGAGAGTGTGGAAGGGAGGGAGGGAATGAGTTTGAAGTCCTGAGCGGGCCACAGGTGGCCCCAGATGAGCTGGATTGCTGAAGCCGCCCTGGCTGGACTCCAGGTCTGCAGGGGGCAGGGCTGTTGCTTGTCAATCAGTCATCAGGGGTTCCTATTATCTGCCTACTCTGTGCCCAACATACAGGTGATGGGATAAAATACTGAGTGCCTGCAAGGGGAAAAAAGAACTTGAGTTCCCCAGGAGTGGAGGTCCAAGTGGGTGGATGAGCTCCAAAGCTGCTGGTGTCACCATGTGGGCAGGATCCCTGGTCCTGCAGACATCCTATAGGGCCACACACATAAGGCCCTCCCTCCCTTTGTTTTGAGGTATGGAATTTGCCAACATTGCTCAAGCCTTCTCTCTCTCAATTCTGTGTCTAGTGTGGTAGATCTGAAAGTATGGGAGGCTGGTTACCTTTCTGGTGTGCAGACTGCAAACATGCAATAAATGCATGGAAACTACCAATGTCAAGAGAGAAATGGCTCAGTTGAGGCGGGCCAAAGGTCTCTAGTTATCCCTGGGGCCACAGAGGAGGGGACTGGCTGGGGTTTGGTGAAGAGGCCATCACTGTGACTTGCAAACCCTGAGCGCCTCTGCCGAGGCCTCATCCCTTCGCACAGATGATGGCTGCAAGGAAACCGCCTCAGCAAAGGCATGGAGGGCTAGAAGGGCTTCGGGGGAAATTGCGCAGGTCAGGGTCCCCAGGACTTCAGAAGTAGGTGGGGACGCAGAGCTATCAGGCTGCTGGGCCTCGCCCCCCCTTTCCTGTCCTTCCCTGCCAGGTGCATCTTCCTGGGGTCAGCAAGGGCCACTGAAGAGTTTAGCAGGGGAGCAATGTGGTCCAATGTGTAGTTTAGAAAGATGCCACCAGCTGCCATGTGGATCAGAGGAGGGAGGCCAGCTGCAGGGGGACCAGGTGATGGCTGTCACAGCGTCTAGGTGGGAGAGGGTGAGGCCTGAACTGGGCGTAGCCGTGGGAATGGATGCAAGGGGTTAGGGAGGCAGAACCGTGGGCTGGTGAGAGGAGGCGGGTATGGAGGAGGTCCAGGGGCCTAGGACCACTCAGGAGACAGAGCTGGTGTTGGGTAAGTAGGGGAAGACAAATGATAAACATTTAGGGGAAGATAGAGAACTGTCAATTAAATTCATGGGGTCAGAGGTCAGGAGAGACACCTGGGCTGGCTATCACCTGGGAACACGTGACCCATGAGAGATCAACCAAGAGAAGAGAGAGGAGGCAGGGGAAGGTCCAGCTCCTAAGGGGTGGGCCAGGGAGGAGGGGACAACAAAGGGCTCGGAGAAAGAGCAGTCCCAGGGGCAGGAAAGGGAACAAGAAGGATGGTGGCCCAGGACCAGGGGGAAGAGGGCTGAGGGAGAGATGAGGATCAAGCCGCTTAGGCCTCCTGTTGGACCTGTTTCTTAAAGCAAATCTGGTTGAAACTGCATAGACTGTTTTCACATTGGTGCTGACCTCTGTTCTGAAAATGTTCTTTCCAAATCTCTACCAGAAAGCCCGGTGAGATACCCTGTGCACCTTCTGTCTAGCAGTGGGGGGTGGTGCAGGTAGCATCAAGCTGTGTGGCTGCCCAGACCCGCAGCCAGCCAGAGGGTCACAGCCAGGGGGTCACTCAGTCCTTCCAGAGTGCAGCCAGCACACGCCAGGCTCTCACTGCTCTGAGGTCTGCGTGGTATGGGTGGGATGCTAACTGGACGTTCTAAGCACTTAAGTTAAACAGAACCAACTAGGGGTGAACTGTAAGTGCATGCATCGGAGCCTCTTCTCAAGCCCATTTTCCACAGCTGCTCCTCCCCCGGTGTCTCCTCCTGGCCTGTAATCTGGGATCTGGCGCTCACTGTGGCCATCAAGGGCACAGGCTGGTAGGCAGGACTCCTGAGTGACACTGCCTTCCTCGTGCCTACTCTCAGCTCTCTCTGCCACCCCATCTTACCTCCCTCCCTTGCTCACTGCTTGCTTCACCCACCACCCACCACTTTCCTGTCTCCATACCCTCTAGGAGTACCCCCCCCCACTCTAATATACACCCCTAGAAAGCAAGGCCCTGCCCCCAGAAATTCTTGGGCCCTTGCTGTGAAATACCCCAAGCAGCATCTGACTCACAGGGAATGGATGCCAAGCACCCCCAGCCTCCCAGCTTGACAGCTGCTGCCCTGCCCCTGCCTCTGCCTCTGCCCCTCACCAGCCCTGGCAGGCACCAGTCAGCCAGCACGACCTGGCAGCGTCTGACCGCGCCTGGCCTCTGGGCTCTGACACCCCAAGCTGTTGGCTTCATCTCGAAGCTCCCTCCTCCCATCCCCTGCAGGCCCTGCTTGGCCCCTGGGACCAACCGCATATACCTGCTGTGAAGTACTCTGGCCCAGCAGTGACACACATCACTTTCACTCACAGCTTGTGGGTCAGAGCTAGTCACACGATACCACCTAACTGCAAGGGGACCAGGAGGTGCAATCTTGCCTCATGCCTAGAAAGTAGGCCCGCACTGCTCTAGGGGCCAGAGGAAGTGAGGGAAGAGACCTGTCCTAGGCTTGCAGGCAGATGTGGGCAAAAAGGGAAGAAAAGTCTAACCCGGATCTTCACAAAGGCAAAGCATGCTTATCTTTTTAAGTTAGTCACTCCTGAATGGAGACGCGTCACAGTCTACACTAGCATGTCTACACCAGCAATCTGGGGACATGTGGTCTCCATCCAAGAGTTCTTGTCTCCCTTTTCAGAAGTGTAGGATTCAACAGCTAAGAGTAGGTATAGACAAGGCACCACTACCAGAGAGGCAGGGGTTAACTGGAACCCAGAGCCTCAGAAGACCCTTGGAAGCAGGTTTGGTGGCAGCAATTAGAGGGAACTTGGGGGGCTATAGATCCCCATGATGTCTTCCCCACTGGTCTTTGCTGTGGACAAATGACTAATTCACATTCTTATGCAAATGTAGCTCTAAGTCCCACTCCCCAGGGTAGCAGACGGCAGCCCCCAATCCCCTCCCAGTTATACCTTCTGGAGCAGGCCCAGGACAGCCCTGCAGGCAGGTCGGAGGCCTCCCCAAGCAAGCAGTCCATGGTTCGGCCTGAGCTGGGCCATCCTCTCTCAGGAGGTCTTCTGGCTGGTTCTCTCAGAGCCAAGGGCTCCTGTGGTACTGTGTGCAGAGGCAGGACCTGAGGATAGCAGTGGTCTGGTGTCCAAGATCTCTGAAAGGGCCCAGGACGAGGACCTCAGCCCTCAGTGGTGAGTGAGATCCAGTCTCGGTTCAGAAATGCAGCCCTCGGGCCCAGCTGCCCAGAGCTACAGGGAAGGTTGGTGAGATGCTGATGCCTGATTTTATTTACTCATTCACACTGATTTGCTTTTTAATCTTTGCATAAATTCTCTTCTAGGACTCAGTTTGTTAAATGTTCTTTGCATAGAAAACTTGAGGCTGAATGTGAAATGATTCCTTTCAGAAGAATTTTAGCAAGTGTATTCCGTTTTAGGGAGGTTTGTTGTCTTCATCTGTGTTCTCTGGTGCCTTGAAATGCCTACACACTGCTCTGCCAGCCAATCCATTCCAGGAGGAAAGGCTGTACTTGAAACGCAGCTGAACACTGAGTCTGCATAAATCCTGCCATTTGTGCGGACTTGTATTTAAAGTTCTACTCCCACAGAAAGTATGTTGTCATTTCTTCTTAAGTGAAGTAGGTTCCAAGCCTTGTTCGGCTCAAGGACCATTAACATCAGCTCTCATGTCAGGGAAGCAGGGACTTGGCTGGGACAAAAGCCTCAACAGCGGAGCCTGAGAGAAGCGAGATTCTTCCTAGTGTCCGTCCCTGAGGAAGGACTCTCCTGAGTGGCGCTGGCCAGCAGGGAACTTGTTGGGGGCTGGCACTCAGCTGGTCACACAGCACACAACACAGGGCTCACCTGAGGCAGGTGACGTGACCTGCTAGGGAGTTCCAGGATGCCCGGCTTCTGGCCACTTGCAAGGCGAGGCTCAGGCACAAACCTCAGCACTTGGGCAGGCCCAGAGCTCTTGAAGTAGGAGGCCCAGGCCCATCTAGATGCTCAGCTGTTGGCACGTGACCTCTCCAGTAGTCAACAACTGCCTGCTCCAGTCCTGCCCTGGAGCTGCCCTGTCAATGCCAAGTGGAGCAGACCCTGTGAACAGGGCGATCTCAGACCTGATATTCATCATGCAGGAAGCCCTCACCCCCCAGCACCTCCCCACCGTGGGTTCAGCCGCCGTGAAGGCAAAGGACTGGCAGGCGCCCTATGGGCTTCAGCCCTCAGCAGACTCTAGGCAGACAGATCTGGCTGCAGGCAGGTTCCTGAAACTAATACAAGGGTACATAGGAATGAGAGAAGATGCCGCTCAGGATGGCTCAGGTGTGGATTTAGGTATCAGCCACCATCCAGCCTTCTCCTTAACAGTCCCCATTTCAGTCACCAACAGATGATTCTGGAATGGCAGACCATAGAGGGGAGGGTAGGGTGGCCAGATCTTCGAACTCAGCCCCACCCCATTATGGAGCCCACACTCCCAGGCAACTGGCCCACATCCCTGCTACACAAGGTCCTGAACCCAAAGGTCCTGCAACTCTAAACACTAGGTTGGTTGGGGCACCCCAGCACATATAACTTCAACCTGGCTTAAGATTTGCCTTCCGGTCACGCAGGAATTGGCTTTATCTGGGCTTTCTGAGTTCTGACATGGAAATGCCGAGGCTGACTGATTGAAGGAGTGCCACAGAGCTGCTTGCAGCCTGTTCCTATTCTCAGAAACCACATGACACATTAATAGCTCCCATGGAAAATTTCGTTTTGAAAATTTTATGGCCCCACTGCCTGCATCTGGCTTCTGCAGAGGCCTGTGACTTGGGCTTGCACAAGCAGCCCACAATAGACAGTCCTGTCCGAAGATGGAGGCCCGGCATCCCCTGCACCATCCTTGCCCCTCATTTGGGATAGCAGGGCACGCTTTTTGTCAAGCAACCAAGCACACGAGGAGGAAACTTCAAAGGCTCCAGCTGTATCTTGAGGGCCTTTGCAACAAAGAAATTAACAGTAGTAGTAGTAGTAATAAAATAATATTACAGTTGTCCTTCAGTATCCACAGGGGATTGGTTCCAGGACCTCCCACAGATACCAAAATCCAAGAGATGCTCAAATCCCTCAGAGTCAGCCCTCCGTATCTGCGGGATCTGCATCCATGGATACGGAGGAGTGAGGAACCGCGGATTCTGAGGGCTGACTGTATGAGAGATGTGTCAGGCACCATGCTAAGTGCTGCCCATCCATCATCTCTAACTACCCTGAGATACTGTTACTATGTGTGCTTAACAGATGAGGAAACTATAGCTCAGAGAGTCAGTTAAGCACCTTGTCCAATATCAGAAGCAGGACCTGAACCTGCACTTCTGACACCAGAGTTTGTGCTTATCATGTCTGCACTGCTGTCTCCTAAGGGATGCTCATGGGGCACAAACCACAGGCACCAGGTCTCACCAGGCCTTCGAGCACTCAGGAGGGAGACCCCCTTTGCCCAGTAGGCAAGCCAGGGGGTACCAAAGGAGGTTTGCACAGGAAGGGAACTGATAAGAATTAAGTCTTGGAAAAATCAAGTAGCAGGTATATATTAGTCAGGATCCTTTTGGGGGCAAATGACAGAAACCCAGCTCAAAGTGTCTAGAGCAAAGACAAAGGTATTTTGCCAACTCGTTAGTTAGAAACTCTGGGGCTTGCGTTGGCCTCAGGCACAGGGAACTTGGAGCTCAAAGATGTCACCAGGACTTGGCCTCTCTCCTTCCAGCCCTAAGGTCTGTTTTCCTCTGAATTGGATTCACTCTCCAGGAAGGCTCCAGAAGCTTTAGGCTCTTAGTACTTCCATCTCAGAGAAAATGCAGGCCTCTTTCCTGAGGGGTCCAGGAAGAGCTAGGGTCGTGTGACCATTCAGTGGGGTCAAGAGGCTGCTGGGGTGCCGACTGGCCTGGTGTGGCTCACGGCCCTCCCCTTGCATTGGTGTGGGGCAGCAAAGTAGGTCTGCCACATCCATAGCGCTGGAGCAGGCTAGGATTCGGGCCTGTGTTGGTGCTTGAGACTCCACTGGGAGCTCCCAGGCTGGTGGGGGGCCTGATGTGCAAACCAGCAGGTACCCGATTAGAGGGACAGCTGGGGATATGCAAGGGAGGGAGAGGTGGGAGGGGTAGGGAGGCTGGGGAGGGCTTCAAGGAAGGGGAGGCAGGTGCTTTGGACATGGAAGGGTGAATAGACATTTACCTGGTACAGCTGTGTTGGTGGGAGTCGTTGCTACAGCACGTGTTCACACCAGACCCTGGACCCCGGTTCGGCTTCTGGGATGTGGCTTTCAGGGATTAGCCTGGATTTGTCTGACCTGCGTCGCACGGGAAAGCATCCTCTTCCGTCGTTCTTTCTGTCCTCCCAGCTACGAGTTGACTCCAAGTTTCAGCAGCTCAGAGCTCATGTTGCCATGCCAACCCCTCCCCAGCAGGCATCCAGGCAGAAATGGGCCGGCCCTGATCTCAGTGCTGCCAGCGATGTGAGCACATTCTGGTCATTGGATTGGAACAATCCTCTCCGCCTTTCCTGCGGAAACCTGGGGCTTGGCCCAGCTCCTGCTAGACGTGAGCCTTTGGAAACAAAGACGATGAGAGGAAGTCCCTCTGCTCCAGAACTCCCAGCCCTGCTGCCGGGATGAGAGTGCTCAGCAGGCATGAGGACCAGATGGAAGTGGTGTGAGGGAGGGCCAGGGCCCATCCTAGCCCAACATGGGGCAACACCTGACCCAGATTCCCAGAAGTTCCCAAAGTAAGGCTTAGAGATCCCAAAAGATGGTGTGGGCTTCCTCAGAGGAGCCAGGGCTTGCCTTCGCCAGTAGAACTGGTCTGGCTTACTCACTTTCATGCTGCAGGAGAAATTTAAATTCAAAGTCAGCACCCCTAGGACCCTTTGGGCCTCTGTGCAGCTCACCTTGGGGACCAGCACACATGCCAGGTCCACCTCCCAGGGAGATGGAAGTGGGATGGCGTCTCAGCGCCAGTGTTATTTGGCATCCAGTAAGTAGAGATCCTGTCCACTGCAGCTCGCCCACGAGGCTGTTGGGGACCCATCTCTCTACCCCGCCATCTTCACTCAAACAGGACCAGGCCTGGCCAGGCCCTATTCCTGAGGATGCCCCCCCCCCCCCCCCACGCAGGGGACGGCAGATTAGCCAGCCCTGGAGCTCTGAGGACAGTGACTTTGATCTGTCCGAGTCCCCACTTCTCATGCTGTGGTGGCTGCAGGTCACAGGTTAGCAACCGGGGGTCTCCGTGTTGACGGGTCACCACAGATCATCAGTAACCTGCAGAAGCAAGTGCGGTGTGAGCTGCTTGCTCTCAATGGCCCAGGCATTGCCCGTCTGGGAGTGGCTGGGCCTGTGACCTCCCAGGTGCTGTCCAGGACCTGACCAGCCGCCTCTTCCTCTCCCATCTGCAAACTGTGGAGCTCTCTGCTCCTCTGTCCATCCTGGCTCCACAGCCCGGTCTCCTTGTCGCAATCAGACCCAGTCCAGTCCTCGCCGCAGGGGGAGGAACAAGTTAGTGAAGGCCAGTGGCTCCGACCTAAAGAGTGTGGAGGCATCTCTGAGGATCTGAGGGCTCTGCAGGTCAGTCCGGGGCCTAGAAATACAGTGGGCAGGCTCGAGCTGCCCCCAGAACAGCACACAGAACCAGCTGGTCCTGTCTGCAAACTCCACTGAGTTTACAGGTCGGGGAGAACAAACAGGGGCCAGCCTCAGGGAAGGGGTGGTCAGGGAGGTCCTGCAAGGAGCAGGGGAGGTAGGGAAGGAAACAGGGCCAGCCATGTTAGCGGCCTGGCCCCTTTAATCCTCGTGATAGTCCTGGGAGGAAGGTACTGTTACTCCCGTGATGAGACAGAGGCTCAGTGAGCCTGACTCCAGTGCCAGGATTTCATTCAGGTCAGCCTGACCTTTGAGCCCACGCTGAGCATTGAGCAATGCAGCTGGGGGTGAGGGAGTGAGTCTGTGGTCTCTGCTTCTAGAACAGAGCGTTTGAGTCCTAGGAGCCCTCTCTTGGGCACTGTGTAGACCCCCACTCCTGAGCCCAGGACCTGAGGGTGTCTGGGACTCCAGGCCAGTTCTGAAAACCATGGTATTGGGGCAGAGGTCATCCCAAGCAACCCTAGAAGCCACACACCAGGATTCACAATAGGGATAAGCCCGAGGGTGATGGTCTGCTTTAAAATAGGAACCTGAAAGAGCAATCCTGCCTGCAGGGTTGACTGGTAACAGCTCAGCACACAGGGCCTTTGAGGGACCTGTCAGCCCCACCAGAAATGCCCATGGTGGACTTTGCTTGGCAAAGGTGCCAGCCCCAGGACACGGAAGCAGAGAACTGCGGCGGGGAGGAGAGGCAGGTGTTCCTCCCTGGGAAACAGAACCCGGGCTGGGCCAGGCGAGAGAAAGGGCCGCGACTTGGGGCGCAGGCTGGGCGCCTGTGCACCACATCCTGCCCTGCCAGCCCTCCGAGGACTCTCGGGTTCTCTGAGAAGCTGCCAGCCTCCAATGTTTAACTTTGCTCTCCTCTTTCGTGGAGAAAGTGTAGATCAGACTAATTAATGTGTTTTTGTTTGTTTACCCTCCTTTCATTTCACTGAGACAAAATAATTAACCACAGAGCTTTAGAAACCAGCTCCATTGGTGGCAATCCCTTTTGTGTCAATTGCATCAGCAGCTTCTGTGCGTGGATGCAGGGACTGCACATGGCAGCAGGGCAGGTGGGCAGCACCTGAGGCTCCTTATGTCCAGGGCACCGTGGAAGGAGAGGCAGGTGGAGGGGTTCTGAACAGGGGACCTTGGAGAGTCGTGAAGGGCCAGGATGGCAGGCAGGAAGGACCGAGGTGCTCCGATCTACCACATCTTGGAGAACCGCTGTGGTGGCCACCGCTGCCCATTGGCCCTCTGGGCTGCCAGCCCCCTCAAATCCATCGATGCCTGAATGGGGACAAAAAACATTCCTATGACCAGCCCAGGGGAGGCAGAAAAGTCACACCTACCACTGCAGGCAGGGCTGGGGAGGGAACTTGCCGAAAAGGGTTTCTGGGGCCACAGCAGGAGTGAGGAGGACCCAGGGGAGCTGAAGAAGGACACTCACCACCACCCAATAGCCCTGTCCCAGCAGATCCCAACCCTGATCAGCCAGCGGGGGATGAGCCACACAGAACCGAAGGTTTAAGAATTTATCTCAGGAAGCCTTTTATGAAGCGAGGCTGCATTTACCTCTGACCCATGACGGAGCTATGGCCACCCCACGGAACACAGGCCAGTTCTGCTTGGAGGGCAGCAAGGCGTGAATAGAACAGACCCTCTCCTCTCCTCCCAAATCCTTCCTCCAGAGCTGTCATCACAGCCAGGGCCCGGCCACGCCTGACTCCTAACACAGTGTGACAGTGCTCCTTGTGGGGCAGACAGCCCCACCCGCTCCACCTTCCCAGCCTCTCAGCCTGGACACAGCAGGGCCCATCCCTTCCTCAGGCACGCCCTGAGCTCAGCCAGATAGTCCTGACGGAGTTCCATTTGTGGGATCCAGATGTTAAACCACTCCAGTTCCTGCCAGGATGACAGCACAGCGTGGAGAGGGTTTGGGGGTCACAGGTAGCCCTGGGTGGGTCAAAGAAGACCCCTCCTGCCCCCCATCCCACCCCGCAGGAGGCGGCATATCAGCTGGGCCCTGAAGAGTAAGGAGGAGCTGATAAGAGACAAGGCAGGAAAGGAGTCTCAGGCAGAGAGCCCGGCAGGGGCAGGGGCCTGGAGGTTAGACAGCAGTGGGCATCAGAGGTGGTGGAGGAGCCCAGGTGGAGGCTGGGCGGGGAAAGAGGCCAGTGAGGGCAGGAGCACAGAGGACCCTAGACAGAGATTGGGAGACTGGACTTTGTCCCCCGAGACGATGAGACTACCAAAGGGAGAAAGAGTCTAATCAGATTGTTTCGGAAGCTCCTCCGGACCGCGGTGCAGACTGTGGGTCTGGGGCCTGTGGCCTGCTACTGAGCACAGGGGAACGGTGCCGGGTGGGGCAGGTGCTCGGGGGAAGATGGTGTTGGCTGGGCTGGGCTGATGACCTCAGGCTACAGAGAAGAGGAAAGAGGGGAGGGAGACGTGGGAGGGGGTCTGTTCTGTGACACTGGGGCGACATCCAGGGCTCCCCAGGTGTCTGGCCTGGACCCCAACCCCGAGCACCTTGGTACCAACCACGGGTGCTCCTGGCAGCTGGGGAAGCTCCAGACACCCCACCCTGCAGGGACAGGACTGCAGGCTCTTCCTGGGGGCCCAGATGGTTCAGGCGGCTGTGTGCTCCCTTGCAGCTCTCGCTGCAGCCAGCCTGAAGCCAGCGGGCTCCTGTAGGTGTACGCTCGGTGTGCCGTGGGAGAGGGGAAGGCAAACCCATCAGGCTACGTGGGAGTGCGAGGGGGCTGTCACCCCAACTCCAGGTTAAACTCAAATGAAACTGCTGGGATTTAAAGAAAGAACAAGTGAGTATGTCAGATGGCAGGTGTGGCCTCCTTGGGTAGCCACCAGCCCCTCCAAGCCTGAGCTGCGAACCCTGAGCCACAGAGGTGACACAGCTCTGCTGTGGGGTTAGAGGAGATCATGGCACAGAGGGTCAGCACACTTGCAGCAAGTCCTCCAATTTCAGCCACTGTCATTATGAAATTGGTCTTGGGGCCCCAGCCCACCAGCCCGGCCTGAGTTCACAGGGCCCTTGAAAGAGCCCAATCACAGGACCAAGGCCATCAGGGTTAGGACATACCCAACCCGGGGTCTGGCCCTCAGAGGCCAGGATTCGGGCTGGGTGTGGGGGAGGTGGTGAAGGCCACTGGCTGAGTCTGAGGCTCCAGGACAGCATGTGGCGGGGAGGATACTGGGGCCGGCTCTCCGGCCTCACCACCAGTGAGCCTCGTTGCTCACACCTGAGTGAGGGGCTCCTGGTCAGGTGGCTGTGGTCTGAGTAGACACACCTGCTTCGAAACGTAACCTTCCAGTGTTTGCTTCAAAGTGATTTCCTCTGAAGAAAGTAAAATCTTTGTGAAACACATTCTCCAGAACCAGACACAGCCACCGGCTTAAGTTCATCTTCCGACATTAAGCTCTGTTCCAGGTTGAGCACCACACCCCGACATCAGATGGTGGCCGCAGGAGTGCAACTGGGTGACTGAAACTCCCCCTCCTTACACCGTGAGGCAGATCGACCAACGTTTACTCACCCATTTCCTGAGATCCCGCTGCTGGTGCAGCCCGGGGAACCCCAGCGCCCTCAGTGCAGCTCCTCCTTCCAAGAAGCCCCCAGTTCTGCAGGGAGGTAGCCTCACCCCATGAGCGTTTATGATCTGGAATTGCAGATATCAGGCCATGCCCAAGGGGGACGGGAGCCCCCAGAGAAGGTACCTAAGCCACCTGGCAAGGGGGACAAAAGGGCCTGTCTGAGGAGGTGATTTCTAAGCCGAGTCTTAGAAGAAGAAGGGTGAGCTGGGCGAGGGGCAGAGAAAATAGCAAGGCGTGGACAGGAAACCACATCCAGAGACTGGGAGGTGAACACAAAGCGGGCTGGGGCTGCAGACATGGGTGGGCCTGGCTGGGGAGATGCAACGCCCAATAAGTGCTGAGCAAGGCCTCAGTGGGGCTGAGGCGTCTGTGATGTGATCAGATTAGACAGAGTCTCTCCAGCCATCGTGTGGAGGACGGCCTGATGGGGAAGAGGCCGGGAAAGTGGGTGACATGTGATGCAGTCCTGGACCAGCACAGGGGCTCCATGGGGGCTTGGGTGGGCAGGAGGGACTGATGGGATGTGGGGACTGAGGGAAGGCAGAGTCCAGATGACACCCAGGTCCTGGCTGAGGTGACCAGGAAGGCAGGAGGAAGAGAGGGTGTGGGGCCAGGACAGATGGCCCTGTGGACGCAGACCCCCAAGGGGCCATGGCAGAAGCAGGGCTGGGCCCGTGAGACATCAACTCGTAAAAACTCTGCGTTATGTTTATACCAGCTGCACCACAGAATGATCACCCCTTGGTCCCTGGAGGCTGGGTAAATAGTCCAGACCCTTGTCTTTACTGATTCTACGTTCAGTACAATGAATGCACCTGCGACCCTCTCCTGGGCGGGGCCCTGGGCCTGCTCTGAGACCCCCAGCAGCTCCCGCACGGGCTGGGGTGGGGACCCGGGGTGGACTCATTCTGGCAGCTGTGAGCCTCAGCTGGGCCCTGGGGCTGTGTGGCGGGGGGCTTAGGGGAGAAGCTTGGGCCAGACCCTCAAAGCTCCAGGGAGCTTCTTCAAAGGTCACAGGGACCATCAGGGTCCCCTGTAACTGGGTAACTCTGATCATTCTAGAACTTGGGAAGGCCCACACAGTGCCTGGGTCCTCGTCAGGCGGATATTTCTGCTGGGGCTCAGCAGGAGCGGGATGGCAGAGACGGTCTGATGCTGCAGGCTGGGGCACAGTGAGAGCCTGGTTGTGGAGGGACTCTCCCCTCCAGGGCCCCGCCAGCCACACTGCCCTCTGCCCCAGGACCCTCTGGCCCCTTTTCGGCACTCAGTGACAGGCGGCTGTGTCTGCGGCTCCTCTGACTCAGGCTCATCCCTCGCCTGTTCTGAACACACCGCTGGCTCCTGACGGGCTTCAGGCTGCTCCAGGCCAGTGTCAGGCCCAGGCATCCTCTAGGACACCCCATGTCCTGCATGCCCACTAACTGTGCTCCTCAAATCCTGGGCCAGTTTCCAAGCAATTAGCTTACAAGGTCAAAATGGTCAGCTAGGGAATTCTCTGGCGGTCCAGTGGTTAGGACTCTGAGCTTCCAATGCCAGGGGCCCAGGCTCGATCCCTGGTCGGGGAACTAAGATCCCGCAAGCCACACAGCGCAGCCAAAAAAAAAAAAGGTCAGCGAGAGGCAGTCAGGTCACCAGGCAGTTTCCTCGAAGAGAGCCTAACACACAGTCAAATGCAGCGTGCCAGGCCCGCTCCTGGTCCCAAACGCCCCATGTGAGCCTGCCGGCTCCGGCCTGGTCCTCAGAACAGTCCTGCTCATGTCAGAGGAGGCAGGAACGGGGTGAGCAGGGCAATGGCCCCAGCATCCGACCTGCCCCCCTAAAGATGAATAAAAGCCCCCTCACTTTCTGTCTTGCAGGTTCTCCAGCAGCCTTTGGTGGCCCAGCATGGCCCACTGAGGGGAACCATGACTGGCTGGCCGACATGCGCCGCTGACCACCCACAGTCGTGTCTCACCAGCAGGTGACCCTCCTCTGGCCGCCCCCAACTCGCCTGCCCTGCCCAGGAAAGTGCCTGCACCGCCAGGGACATCATGTAGTAGGGCCGGCCGCGGCGCCCAGTGAGCTGCAATGGTTTTGTACACGACCCCCTTTCCCAACAGCTGTCTGTCTGCCCTGCACGCCGTGTCCTGGGCCCTCATCTTCCCATGCTACTGGCTGGCGGACCGGCTCCTGGCCTCCTTCATACCCACCACCTACGAGAAGCGCCAGCGGGCGGATGACCCGTGCTACCTCCAGCTGCTCTGCACCGTGCTCTTCACGCCCGTCTACCTGGCCCTCCTGGTCGCCTCGCTGCCCTTTGCGCTCCTTGGGTTCCTCCTCTGGTCCACCCTGCAGTCGGCCCGCCGGCCCTACGTCTACTCCCGGCTGGAGGACAAGGGCCCAGCCGGCGGGGCGGCCCTGCTCAGTGAATGGAAGGGTACGGGTCCTGGCAAAAGCTTCTGCTTCGCCACTGCCAACCTCTGCCTCCTCCCAGACTCGCTGGCCAGGCTCAACAACGTTTTCAACACCCAAGCCCGGGCCAAAGAAATCGGCCAGAGAATCCGCAACGGGGCCAGTAGGCCCCAGATCAAAATCTACATCGACTCACCCACCAACACCTCCATCAGCGCGGCCAGCTTCAGCAGCCTGGTGTCACCGCAGGGCAGTGATGGCGTGGCCCGGGCCGTCCCTGGGAGCATTAAGAGGACGGCCTCTGTGGAGTACAAGGGTGACGGTGGGCATCACCCTAGCGACGAGACCGCCAACGGCCTGGCCTCCGGGGACCCAGCCGACGGCGGCAGCCTTGAGGACGCCTGCATCGTGCGCATCGGTGGCGACGAGGGGGGCCGGCCCCCCGAAGCCGTCGACCCCCCCGCTGGGGGCCAGGCTGGGAACGGGGCTGGTGGGGGCCCACGGGGCCAGACGCCCAACCAGAGTCAGCGGGATGGGGACTCGGGGAGCCTGGGCAGCCCCTCGGCCTCCAGGGAGTCCCTGGTGAAGGCGCGGGCCGGGGCCGACGGCGGCGGTGGGGAGCCAGGCGCCAACAGCAAGCTCCCGTACAAGGCCTCGGTGGCAAAGAAGGCAGCCGTGCGCAGGAGGCGCCACCCGGACGAGGCTTTTGACCACGAGGTCTCAGCCTTCTTTCCCGCCAACCTGGACTTCCTGTGCCTGCAGGAGGTGTTTGACAAGCGGGCGGCCGCCAAGTTGAAAGACCAGCTGCACGGCTACTTCGAGTACATCCTCTATGACGTCGGGGTCTATGGCTGCCACGGCTGCTGCAGCTTCAAGTGTCTCAACAGCGGCCTCTTCTTTGCCAGCCGCTACCCCATCATGGACGTGGCCTATCACTGTTACCCCAATGGGCGGTCCTCCGACAGCCTGGCCTCGAAGGGAGCTCTGTATCTCAAGGTAGGAGGCCTCAGCCAGCAGGTCCCAGAGCCACGGGGGGAGGCAGGCTGCAGCCGGGATCTTCGCTCTCTTGGAGGGCAGGGGGCAGACAAGGCCTTTCATGGAGCGGAACCGGGGGGCCTCCAGCTCAGGGACAAGGGAAATAAGAATGCAGAGACAGGAGCCGAGGCTTCAGGCTGGGTGATCTCAGGCAAGTTCCTCAGATCTCTGAGCCACCATTTCCCCATCTGTAAAGCGGGGGCAACGTAGAGCCTACTCACAAGGTGGGGAGCGGCACAGGAGCGGCGAGACCTGGGAGATTCTCATGGTGCCGGTGGTGAAGGTGGTAGGCGGTGGAGGCAGGGAGCCCCTTCTCTGAATCATTGCAGACAAATGGCTGTAGGCTTGCAGGCAGGCCTCTCAGGCCCTGGCCGTTACCACACCTGCTCCCTCAGGCCACCAGCCTCACTGGCCAGGACGCCCTCTCCCTCCTGGCTGTCACGCAGCTGCCACACCAGGCCCTCTGCCCACCAGCCCGAGGCTTCACTTCCACAGTCACTAATTAAAGTGAATCATAATTATTTCTGCTAATTTGGGTGCAATTGGGGAGTTTTTAGACCATGGTAATTTGGTCATTACGCATTTATCTTCTTCTGAGTCTGACACGCTCAGCATGTTGACTTTCTGCTCCCCATCCAAAAGCTGCTCTTGGTGCTTCCAGAGTTTTCCGAAGCACCATTTGGCCAGCTGCTACAGAACAGGGCTTTCCGCCCCCAGAGGCAGCAGCTGCTTCGGGTGCGGATCTTCTCTGTATTCCCCTCAAGACTTCTCAGTTCTCCTAGAAGGAGTTCCGTGAACGGAGGGGGCTGGTGCGGCTACCGTGGAGGCCCAGTGTGGTGAGGCGCTCATGCCCAGGCCTCAGCTCTGACCGTGCTTGGCCTGTCCAGGGAAGTGCCACCTGTCAGTCAAGCTCCTGCCAGGAGCGAGGGCCCAGGTGGATGGTCCACACGGAGCCTGCGGGAGCCAGGGCCACACCCCAACGCCCACAACTCCCCTCCCATCGCTCAGGCCTCTTGTGTGGCTCAGCTGGTGCAGATCTGTGGTCCCTGGCTCTCCTGAGACGCTGAAATTGAAGGCACTCCTCTTACAGGAGACCAACCTCCCCATTTTGGCATATGGTTTGTCAGTGTTCTGTCTCAGCAGCCAGAGTGACCTTCTGGGGAAGGAGGGGACGTGTCAGTTTGTGGGTGGGAGGGAACGCACCCTCTCCCTCCCGCCTGCCCTACTACAGACGGCTCAAAGGCCAGGGCCCCTTCAAGCCTTCCCCCAGGCCACACGCCCCCTCCTCCTCTCTTTCCTCAGCCTGGCACCCCAACTATCATGCCCACCAGGGTCACAAGTCTCCTTGGGACAGCCCCTCCGACGTGGGCTTCCCTCCCACCCCCTACCTCTCTGGCCGTTCCTTCCAGGATCCTTGTCGCCTGCCCATCCTTTAAATGCTGAAGAGCCCTCTACCTCCTGGATCTAAAACTAGTCTTCAGATATGTTTAATTTGGTCCACACCATTAAAAAATTTCTTGTGTTGGCCAACATTTAAGAATCAAGCAATTTCACATGAAACTCAGTTTGCAACTTCTCTCCCCACCTCGGCAGATCTGGCAGCACCAGGCCTGCTGCATTCTGTCCAGCTCTCAGCCTGAGCTGGGGGTTGGCAGCCCCCAGAGCAGGTGACCCCACTTGGCCAGCCCTCTTCATTTCCAAGCTGTTACCATGGCCAGCCGGCCCCAGGCACCTGCCCGGGGAAGTGGCTCCACGGCCTCCATTTCCGCACGTGCTGAGTACTCTCTTGCCCTGAGCCCAGTCAATCCACCCAGGCTCCCACTTTCACTTTCCAGATACCTCTGGGTCCGCCCGCATCTCCAGCTGCAAGATCACTGCCCAGGCCACCATTCCTCTGCATCCACCCAGATGTTTTGGGCTGTCCTCCCACTTCTAACCCGTCCTCCTCATGTCCCAAGTCTGACTCCTTTTACCATCTTCCTGCTGCCTCAGGGAGAAGTCAGCCTTCACCTGGGCCCCTCCAAGCTCCCTGGGCTCTGCTCCAGCAGCACCCTGAGGGGCCTCCATGTGCCGATCCCCCTTGTCTTGGCTGCCCCACCTCAGTGGAGCTCTCCTCAGCGGCGTCCAGCACAAGCCAGCTTTCCCTCGGGGGTTCCTCAGCCCTGGCCCCAGGTGTCTTGCTGCCCGCCTCTCCCGTCAGACAGAACTCGAGAGCAGAGCCGTTGTGCCCAGCACAGCGGACCCAGCTCGTCTCTGTTGGTGAGAGTGTGCCTCTTTCTCTACCTGGAAGAGTGAAATAAGCGAGGTTTCAGGAGCCAGGCCAGCCCCGGAAGGGCCCAGGGGCTGGAAATGTGCTAGCCTGGCTGCTCCCTTCCCCCGGGGCTCCCCGTCCAGCCCTGCCTACCCATTTACTCTGCAGAGCCTCTCATCCTCGAGGAAAGTGTGCTTTCCTGCTACCGAGACGCCCGGAGAAAGGAGGGAGGGAATGGACTGGCTTCTGCCTCAGGAGGGAGAGCGCCTGATTCTGGGCCCTGCTCTATTGACAGTCTGTCCACCAGGACTAAAGGCACAACCTCTCAGAGTGACTGTTTGTTTTTTGCAAGAGAAACTCGAGCCTCTGAGGCTCCCGAGGACTCAAGCCGGGAGTCAGTAAGTCCCAGCACATGATAAAGTGGATCTTGGTGAGCTCACAGGACTGATGGAAGGAAGAGGGCGGGGTGCTGACATACCTCGTGCTGCGTGTCTTCCCTCCGGGCGGGTTCTCCTCAGCAGCAGCGCCGAGGGGTGCCTCCCTGCACTTGTCTCTGTCCCCACCCAGGATTCAGCACAGGCAGGTGACATGAAGTGCTGAGCAAGTGAGGGGCTTATGCACTAAAAGCCGCAAATGGGCAGCTGCTGAAAAGCGTGGCTCAGTCACCAGGAGCTCAGAAAGCAGTGTAGAGCAGGGGGAGGAACTGGGCATGAGCCAAGAACGTCAGATTTGAGCATCAGATTTGAACCGGCCTCCGCCACCAGAGCCTCATGACCCCGGCCACTGATGGCGTAATTTTAGTATAATCCTCATAGTTGTTGTGAGGCTCTAGTAAGGCCGCATCTGTGAAGCGCTAGGCATGGTGCTCACAGTGTGAATATTATAGAGGAGGGAACAGACTCTTGGCCTGAGGATGCAGACAGCACCATCGTGTGGCCTCTGGGGGCACTGTGGTTTTAAAGCTGTGTTGTGGTTTTGCAACAGGGGGAACCAATGGTGTGTAATTTCCAAGGGATTCCAGGGTTGGGGGTACCATTGGGCCAAGGTCTGGGCCTGGAATATGGGCAAAAAGTGAATGGTGAACATATGAGCTTATAAACAGCCCCAAATCCAGGCCCATTATCAAGTAACCAGACATTCATCTGCCTGGGCACTGGAAAAGGAAAGATGTGCATCTATCCAGGCTGGGAAAGGGGATGAAGAGCTGTAGAAAGCTAAGGGTGTTTGATGACGAGAAAGACCTCATGGAGGAGAATAATACCAACCTGACTTCAGCAGCAGAAAGAAGGATGGAAGCCTCCCGAGGCTCTCAGAGCAGAGGGCCCGTGATGAGTCCAGGCCACTGTTAGCTGGAGGACGGGCAGAGCTACCCTCAGCAGAGACCAGGGGCACCCGTGCTGCTGCTGCATGCACCTCAGCCAAGAACTGGCCTCTACAGTCACCCTCCCTGGAGACTTCCCGAGGTCCAGGGTCTCATCATCATACGAAACCCAGTCTGAAATAGATTAGTGAAATATGGGGAAGACAGCTGAGGCTCAGATGGGAGGAAAGCCCAGAGAGGAAGAGGATGTGGATCCAACCAGAGGCCTCTGGGAAGGGCACCCAAGGACGGTCTGGGGAGCACGCCAGGAGGGACTCTCCTGTCACAGCCTCCAGCAGTGGGCCTGAGAACCCGCAGGCTGGGTGGCCAACCCTCCCCTCCCTGACCACAGCCCGACAAGGGCTCAGGCTTGCACCAGGCTCACCACTGGGGGCCGAGTTGTCTGTGCTGTACAACTGAGATGCTCGTTTTCATTACGCCAACCCGTGGAAACAGTCTGCCAGGGTCACCTGCAATTGGGCAGGGAGTCAGGGAGGAGCCCTCGGCCCCACTCCACCTGCCAGGGACGCTGTCTCCAGTGAAGGAGGTGAGCAGGAGGCAAGGACCGAGGTTGGGGAGGGTACAGCGTGAAGAAGCCCCTGTGGAGGAAGGAGGACTGGGCTCAGGATGGAGGCCATGGGGTGCCTGGGGTCAGCTATGACATAGGTGCCATGGTGACACCGGCCACAGCTGTCATCCCAGATCTGGGGACTAACAGGGGACCACAATCAAAAAGCAGCTAAAATGACTGCTCATGAAGCCAGAGAGGCAGAGACTGGGAAGACAGAGCCGAAGGCAAGGTCCAAGGCCTCTCACAGTGGAGGAGGGTGGTGGGCTTTGTGGCTGCACCACATCCCAGAGGGGAGCCTGATTCAGACTTCACAGGGATGGGCTCCAAGCCATGATCAGGTCCAGGGTGTGACCAAGGGGAGGAGGAAAGAGCCACCAGGCAGGAGTGGACAAAGAACCAAGGGGCTGGCACTTGAGGGTCATCCATGTGGACCTTCTGGTCACCAGGAGACAGCAGGGGTGTGGGGAGCAATTTCTGCATCTCTCCTCCTATAAAACCGTGCCTGAATTGTCGGTGGCACTCACCATGCCACAGGCTGGTACTTCTTCATGCATCTGCCTCCCACACTGAAGCAGAAGCTCCTAGAAGCAGGACATGTGCTGTTCTTCCCGGGGCCCCGGTCTAGCCAGGAGTCGAAAGAGCTGGGCTTCTGAGGGTTTGACCTGGCTGGGGGCAGGAGTCGCCAGTGTCCCCTTGTGCTCAGAGCAGTAACTCATAACTCACAGGCCTCATCACCAACACCTCGCTTCCTCCCCTACAGGTGCAGGTAGGAAATACACCTCACGACCAAAGAATTGTCGGGTACATCTCCTGCACACACCTGCACGCCCTGCCAGGTAGGGTCCAGGGGCCCGAGCTTCAGCGGGTGGGGAATGTCCCCTCAGAGGGTTGGGACTGGCCCGGCTGGGGCCTGGGAGCAGCTTCATCATCTCTCTGTGGTTCTGCCGCACAGAGGACAGTGACATCCGGTGTGAGCAGCTGAACATGCTTCAGGACTGGCTGGCTGATTTCCGAAAATCTACCTCCTCGTCCAGCGCAGCCAACCCCGAGGAGCTGGTGGCGTTTGATGTCGTCTGCGGAGATTTTAACTTTGACAACTGCTCCTCTGGTGAGGCGTGCTCCTCACCATTAGGGTCGGCCACTCGGGGAGGCGTGGGCTCCAGTCACAGCTGGAAAGACCGGGGTTAGGCAGCTCAAATAACTTCCTGCTCCTCCAGAGCGTGGGGGTGGGACATTTAGCAAGACTGTGATTTCTCTGCCCCCGAGAAATCCTAGAATAAGAGCGCTTGCTCTCCCTAAATAGCTCAGAGGCCACCTTGCTGGAGACAAAGAGATGCCCCACAGATGAACCTCTGGCAGGGAAGGCTGGGAGCCTCTGAAACCCAGACTAATGGGGTTAGCTAATGATACTCACCAAGTTTGTATTCAGCTCTTACTTTGCACCAGGCACAATTTTTTTTTTTTTTAAAACATTTATTTATTTGGCTGTGCCAGGTCTTAGTTGCGGCACGCGGGATCTTGTTGCTGCGTGCAGGATCTTTTTTTTAGTTGTGGCATGCAGGCGCTTTTAGTTGTGGCATGCAGTATCTAGTTCCCTGATCCGGGATTGAACCTGGGCCCCCTGCATTGGGAGCGTGGAGTCTTAACCACTGGACCACCAGGAAAGTCCCACCAGGCACAATTCTGATGGCTGTTAGAGGGGGCATTCTCAAGGACACAGAAACCCAGTGACAGATGAACCACAGATCCATCTGTCTGGGGACACAGACCCCACCCAGAGGCAGTTACCTGAGGGACAGGGACCTGGTGACTCTGGTCAGACCGGAGCCAGGGGCAGGTGGCCCTCCAGGACAGGCCAGACACCCGGAGCCCCTCAGCACTCCCTCCCTCCCTGCACAGATGACAAGCTGGAGCAGCAGCACCCCCTGTTTACACGTTACAAGGACCCCTGCCGCCTGGGGCCTGGGGAGGAGAAGCCGTGGGCAATCGGTGAGCCGGGGCTGGGCACGGACTCTGGGGCGGGAGGGGAGGGGGGACGGGGGCAGGGAAGGGGCACTGCCGAGGCCTGATACCCCACGGGCTTCCCGGAGAGACCTGCCCCCAAGACCCCACTGCTGGGGGGAGGGGGAGGCACTCAGCTGCCCAGCCCACAGAAGCCCTGGCCTACCCCTCCTGCCCCAGGGAGGCAGCCCTCCTTGAGGCTGGCTGGGCCCTTCCCGCAGTGACCACTCTCACCCCCTTGTCCCCAGGTACCCTATTGGACAAGGACGGTCTCTACGACGAGGAAGTGTGCACCCCTGACAATCTGCAAAAGTAAGCACCCAGCACCCATGCTGCCATGGTCAGGCAGGGTAGGCAGATCCAGGCAGCTTCCAGGTCTGGGATGAGCACCAACCCAGAAACAGGTGTGGAGAGATGGGCTCTGCGGGCAGACAAGAGCGCACAGCCCCATGGGATGACGCCTGTGAGAGCCTCAGGGATGCAAGCTGGGGGTGGGCGGACGCTGTGGTGGACCTCACGCCCCAGGGGTATCCTTACCAAGAAGAAGCCTCCGAGTAGGCCTGGGGCCTCAAGGTGGTGTTTCCTACACCAGCACCCAGAGTCCGGGTCCACTCTACCAGAGCTTGGCCTGCCCTGAGCCCCAGCCTGCCATGGGCACAGGAAAAAGGACCAGAATCTCCCAGGGCGAGGCCGAGCGCTGCAGAGACCCCTGCCGAAGAGCCTTGGGGCTGGCGTCTGCTGCAGGAGCCCGGCAGCTGGTAGCTACCCATTAGGCAAATAAAAACACGAACAGAGATAAGACAAGCCAGTCCTTTTCAAAGTAGAGACAGTTCCATCCCAGCCAAACTGCATTCTTGAACCTGAGACTTCCAAAAAGGACACAGTTGAGAGGCCAGCAGCAGAGCCAATTTATAATTCACAGCCCGAGACTGCACAGAGCCACGGCAATGGCTCCTTGCAGCTAATTTGAGCCAATTAATTAGATTATAGACTAAATTTGAAACATCATCCCATGCCTAGAAAATTATCTTTTTATGAGATGATGATTTAAAAATGACTATCAGTAACTCTTACATCATTGATGCTGGAATTAATTATCAAAGGCAAAGGACAGTAATGGATTACATTTCTGAGATATAATGATGTTCTGCATGTCATTAGTGTTATTTATCTCAAGGCTGATAAAGACCCTGCAGAAATCCGTGTTTGCTGGCTGTGCCTGTCCAGGTGCCCTGTCCATTTGTCCAGGCGTTAGCCGGGCAGGCAGGCCTGTGTAGTGTCTCTCGGTGGCTGCACCTCTCACTCCCAACATTGGCCTGCATCTGCCCACTGAGATGGGGTGTTCCTTGAAGGCTCCTTCCCACTGATATTCAGGCTCTGGAGGAAACCTGGCAGGAAGCAGATGGCAGTCAAGGAGTCAGAAGACCCAGACTCAGGGTGTAACATTCCACCTGAGCGCCCTGCCCTCCCTGTAGATCCTTGACCAACACATACGCATTCCTATCAGTTTCCTTCCACTGAGAAATGGGGCGACAGCCGCATCCTACCTTGTTCCTTTCTTGACACACCTTGTCCCCAAAGTGTTCTGGGGCCACAGTCATCATTCTTGTGTTAGAGGGGACAATGGAGGCTCAGAGGTTTGATGGCACAGCCACTCAGGGACAGACCGACACAGCAGTCCAGTCCTGGGATGGGGTCTGGTTGCTCTCCTGGCTCCCCTGGCCCCCTGCTGACCTGAAACAAGAGTCATGGGAGGCCTGGGGACTTCCAGAAGAGGAGGGTCCCTGAGGCTCACTGCAAAGATCAAGTTCCCCACAACAGGACACTCTTAGCTCAGAGCAGAACCCATCCTGGAGAGGGGCTGGGCAGTTCTGTCCCCAACTTGGTCACTGGGGCTCTGGGTGGTGCCAACGTTCTGGTTCAGAAAGGGAAAGCGAGTGCTGCCAGCCCACGGTGGACACGGGACACTCCCAGGCAGATTCTGGAGTGGCCCAGGTCGGTCAGGAACTCACAGGCTCGGGCGTGGTCTCTGTCCATCCCAGTCCCTTTTGGGGCTCACAGGGAAGACAGATCTTAAATGCAGGGGTTTGGTCTGACTTGTGGGCAGAACGTGGCTCCACATTCAGGACCTGGACCGCAGCGGGGGCGGGGCTCACCTTGCCTTCCTGTGCCTTCTGTGTGAGCAGGGTCCTGGAGAGCGAGGAAGGTCGTCGCGAGTACCTCGCTTTCCCCACCAGCAAGAGCCCCGGGGGAGGCCAGAAGGGACGCAAAGAGCTGCTGAAGGGCAACGGCAGGCGCATTGACTACATGCTGCACGGGGAGGAGGGGCTGTGCCCAGACTGGAAGGCCGTGAGTCTGGGCTGGGCTGGGCTGGGCTGGGCTGGGCAGGGCAGGGCAGCCAGGCCGTGTCTGTAGATAGGGGACCCTAGCCCTGCACCCCTTGGCAGCACTGAGCTCTCCTCTGGACATGGGACGTGCCCATCCAGGAGGCCTTTGGGGCCCATGGATCCTCCCACCCCTCTGCCTTCAGGAAGGTCCGGGCCAGGCCTCTCCTTTACAGGATGCCCTTTGGGTCTAACTGGGATGTTTCTCCTCCCCCCGCCCAGGAGGTGGAAGAATTCAGTTTCATCACCCAGCTGTCGGGCCTGACAGACCACCTCCCGGTGGCCATGCGGCTGATGGTGTCTGCGGGGGAGGAGGAGGCATAAACGAGCCAAGTCATCACGAGCAGCAGGGCCTCCGCCAGCCCTCTGAGCCGCAGTCCCTCCCTGGCCATGTCCCCTCCAGCAAGCACCACCCGTGCTGGGGGAGGGGGGCAGGGGCCTGGGAGAGCTGCAGCCAGTCCTGGGTGAGCTGGAACCAGCGCTGCCCAGCACCTCTGGGCACTCGCCATGGACAGGAGTCAGGCTGGCCTTGGGAGTCCTGGCTGCCCAACCAGTGCCATTCTTTCAAATCGTTATTTTCTACAAATCTACAGCACAACCTAGTTTGTAACCCGTGGGTTAGTACGAGAACCGGGTTTCTGTACTCTTTATATCTCTTCTCAAGCTTCGTCCAGGGTTCATTATTTTTGTCTGCTGCCATGTTGTCTCGCATGCCTGCACCCTCGCATGCACGCTGCCCGCATGCCACATGCCACGCTGTAGCCACAGACCCCTCACTCAGGCCTCACCCAAGGCCAAACTCCAAACACAATCAGAACCAGCCAAAGAAGCATTCCTGGACACACGGCCGCCGGCTCGCCACCTCCAGCCTGGACAGCTCACGAGCAGGGACCGTGAGGGCTGTGTCCAGTTACCAGCGAGCCCGGGCTCTTCCCCAGGGTCTTGCATTCAAGGGCGATTACATTTTAAAAAGAAAATCAAAAAAGTTAAGAACAAAAACAACCCTTCACTTTAAAGGGTCTGCAAGCCACGAGGGAGAACGCTGCTCTTCCTGAGACAGGCACAGCAGAGCCTGGAGCCTCCCTTGGAGACTCCAATCTGGGCAATGAAGCCATAGACAGGAATCCAAGGAAAGAGCATCACTTTTTTACAGGAAAAAGGGCAACTCATGGCATTAGGGGGGAGGGGGACTTCTGGTTTTGAAAATGATAGATTTGTAGCTTCTCTTCTGTCAAAACCAACACATCCTCTTTCTGCCTGATCCTGTCTCCCCTCCGGACACCCTTCTGGTTTGGGACCAATCTTCCTGGGGACTGTCCCCATCCACGTGCTGGCTGAGCTCAGGAACCGTCCACCTGCCTCTGGGTGGGGCTGAGGCTCTGTCCTCCCAGGCCCATCCTCAACAGCAACCCGATCCGGGGGCCCTGGACAAAGGGGCTGGAAGCCAAGGCACAGAGCAGCCTGTCCCCTCACCAGCGTGCAGGCTGGGGGTGGCAAGGCCAATGGCCACTGCTCGCCCCAGGCAGGGAGTGGTACTGGCTGGCATCCACTCTGCCACCATGTGACCAGGGCCAGCCCCGGGCACATGCGCACAGCATGGCAGAGTCTGCAAGTGAAGCCCACAGCTCCTCTTCCCACGGCAGCACTGCCTCTGCCCACCTGCCTTTTTAAACTCACCTGGGGACGCCCCCCAGAGTCACGCAGGGAGGGTTTTGTCTGCTTCCAGGTGCGAGGCCCCTTCGACTCTGGGAGCCGTTACTGACAACTCCCAATGGTCTCCCCTCCTCACAGCGCCCCAACCAATGTGCACGCCTGGCTCGAGGCCAGTTCTGCCCAACGAGGCTGGGGACACACCGCGACCATGCTGCCAGGAGCCTCCTGGTGCCTATAAGCTGACGCTGTGCCTTGTCACCCACTGAGCTGCAAGAGGGACCAAGAGGGGGCCAAGGCCAGAGGCCAGGCCTGCGCTGGAGTAAGACACTCCTGAGAGCCACACTCACAGTGGCACTGGTTGGTCTGCATGCCCCTGGCTGGGGCAGCAGCTGAGCTGAGGGCCTCACTGCCTGGAGCACTTCGCTGGCCACGCCCCCAGTCCCACCCATCAAGTCAAGACAGGAGGGGCTGCTCACCATCTAGGGTGTAGTCCTCCTTGGGCTCTCTGCTGCACCCCTCCTCCAAGGCTGTGGCTCTCGGGGCCCTGGCTAGGCTTCACTGGGTCAGGGGCCTCCAATCCCAGGAGCAGCCAGGAATCTGCTCACAGGTGGAGCTCAACGGGGCAGATGTGATGCCTAGATGTCTGGGCCTGAGCCGAGGCCCCTAGGCTGCGGGTCAGCTGTGTGCCCAGGACAACAGCGGAAGCAGGGCCAGGGCTCCTGAAGCAGAGCGACTCCAGCACAGCTTCCATCCTTCAGAAGGGCCGCCTGCCTCCCAGGGCAGCTGGTGGGGAGCCAAGGCACAGGGGGCCATGCTTCTCTCCCTACTCACAGGGCAGCCTTAGGCAAGTCATACCTCCCTGTGCCTCAGTCATTTCCTGTCCTAACAAGGTCACCTCTGCCCAGCCTGCCTAGTGTCCAGAGCAGAACTGGCCTGGCTCCCCGCTCCCCTCGCACCGCCCTCTGGCAGGGCCTCAGCGCTGAGGCCGCCATCGCCCAGCCACGAGTTTCATCAAGCCTGTGCACCCCCGGGGCTATGTACAAGCCAGACTTTTCCATTTCGATTTTTAAAAAAGAAAGAAAAGAAACATCTCAGATGTTTCTGTGGCATCTAGGCCTGGGAAGGACAGACCAGGGGTCACCCAAATCCCCAAGGCCCCGCACCTGCCCCGGGCCCAGCCTCCTCCAGAGGAGGCAGGAGGCAGGGGTCAACTTCGGAAGAAAACGGTCATTTCATTTGTCCAGACCACCTTGAGTTTTAAGTATGGATATTAATCTTGATGCTTTTTAACTATTGTATTAACTTGCTGAGATTTAGAAATACTGTTTTAAAAAAGAAAAAAAAGACTTTTTTAATTTCTGTATTTTTTTCTGTATTGTATCCTCATGGGACATTAGGGGTTTTATATGGTAAGCACACCTGAGGTTTTGGTAAGAACATTATCAAATATATATCCAGACGATTCTTCCCTAGAAGAAAAACAATCTTTACACCTGATAAAATATTTTGAAAAGAGAGGTGTTTTTTTTTTTTCCTTTACTGGTGCTGAAAGGATGGATAATGAGGAAAAAATAAAACTGTGAGGCTCAAGGCTGGTGTTCTCCACTCATTTAAGTGAAAAGCTGTGCTGGGCCCTGCTCTGACTCCAAGGGGCTAGGCGGCCAGGCGGGGCTGTGGGGAGACCACTGTGGGGGGCCTGCCTTTCCTGCCTCTCCCCACAGGATGGGCACAGCCTGAGTCTGCCCTGAACCACCAGGAAACCAGGCCCCTTGGGTTCTCTTACTCCCTCTGGAACTGGGAGTAAACAGCAGAAGGGCACCTCGAGTGTGGGAAGAAACAAGGCTGGGGCCTCCTTGGGACTCTCTGACCTTCCCTGGCAAGGCAATGTCGGGGTGACTGCACTCATACCCATCCGCCCCAGACTTCTAGGGAACGAGGTCCTTCTGCTAGAAGCGGGGCACACGGGAAAGGGCCGTACCTCCTGGCTCCCTTCTGATGGCTGGTGTCCTGGGTCTGCCTCTGAGGAACTGCTTTGGGGCAGCCTCCTCCCTATCCTCTGAAAAGCAGCCTGGTGTCCAGGTGCTGGTCTTGGTCACCTGCTGGTGCTGCACATGGAGGCCAGACCCTTACAAATGCGGATTGGTGCCACTACTTAGCAAGTGAAAGGGTCTGAACTCGGTCCTCAGCCTGGCCCTGCCAGGGTCTTCAAGGCCTGGGGCCCAGCCATAAGTCAGCGACTCTGCCCCCAGAAGCCCCTCCTAGCTGAAGCAGGCAGGTGGGACTCAAAGGTTCCCAGTGCAGGCCAGGCTAGGCCAGCTCCCACGAGAGCAGCATGCCCGCCCCAGCACTGCATAGCCAAGAGCAGCCCAACCTGCCCAGCCCAGTCAACTCTGGCTCCACTCCCTGGTTGGGCAGGAGGGACGCTGTAGCCTTGGAGCTTTCTGAGCACTTCATAACCACTGCAGGGTGGGCTCCTTGGCCCCTCCTCAACTCCAGAGCCATCCCCGCTTCCCACCACATCTGGAGCAAGGAGCCGCAGTGCAAAAACACAAAAAGGGAAGAGGTCTCCTCCAAGCCCAGAGGCCAAGCCAGGCCCTGAAAGGAGAGGCATCTTCACCTTCCTTCACAGAAAGCCACACCATTCAGAGCCTGGCGCCCTCCGCCACTTTATTTCTCAACAAGTGAGGGTCAGCACCCACGGTCCAGGGCATCTGAGAGCGTGAAATCCACGGTGACATCTCCAGTGTGGGGGTGGAACTCCACGGTGTAGGTGACGGTCTGGGGGCCACCTGGTGGCACTCTGGGGTCTAGTGTGGTGTTGAAGAAGTACACGGCCTGCTTGCAGTGGGGGTTCCAGCAACAGTACCCCTGCAGGGGCAGCAGCAAGAAGGCGGTGAGGGCTTCTGACACCCCAACGCCCTCCTGGCCAGCCTCCAGCCCAGGCAGCTCACGGTGGGAAGCTGCTGTTCAGGGCCAGGTGACCTGGGGCCACTGAGGAGTTATCATCTGGCTGAACGTGCCAGGAACACCCGGAGCGCAGGCGGGTGGCACGGCAGCACCTGCTCTCAGGGCCGGCCCACTCTGGGACCCGCGCACACAGCACTACCTTGTCCTCCGCAGGCTTCAGGAGGCCGGTGCTGACCCTGCTGTCTGGGGTCAGGTGGTATTCCATCCACAGGACGGCCCCGTGGCTCCTCCCGGGCCTGGGGGTGAGGGTGGGATGGGGGGTGGGAATGTTGGGCCAAAAACAAACAGCCGCATGAGAGACTGGCTAAGCATGGTCATGGCTCCCCTCTGCTTTTCAGAAACCTCTCGTCTCTTCCACTTCCATCCTGCCCAGTTAGGAGGCTCCTAACACTCCACCTAACTAAAGGCAACTCAGTAAAATGCTGAGCAAGAAGAGCCACAACCCAAAGCTCCCACTCACTCCCCACAGCCTGGCCAAATACTTAGAGTAACCCTGGGGCAGGGCCAGCTTGCTGCCGTACCAGCCTCCTCGGCCTGAGGTCACAGGAAGGTTTGGCTCAGAAGGCTCAGAGAGGAGTCCAGGCATCAAAGTCTAGAAGATCTCTCCCAGATACTCTGGATGGCAGGCACAGATGGGCAACTGCCCTGCCTCCCCCTTGTCACAGGAGCCCAAAGGGGCTCTGGGCTCACGGCCTCCACCCAGTTAGAAGAAAGCTTTTCCCTCCAGGAAGAAGCAGCCCCTCCCCATGAAGGGAGCTAGAGCTGGAGCTGGATGGGCCTGACCACGCATAACAATGACAGCCCCTGCCAATTCCTAACCTGCTTTAACTCCCAGGAGAGTTCAGGAATATGAGCCAATGGGTAACCATAGCAACCAAATTCACATTTCTCTGCAGCTGTGTGTAACATGCTGCTTAGCTCAAAGGGAGCCTCAGATGTGGGAGGATCTGAGAGAGCCCACTCTGGCTCGCTCTCCCCCCCAGAAGCTGTGGGGACCCACTATACACTCAGGGCTACTTCAGGAAGGGCAAGGCTGAGACAAGGACAGCCATCCCACCCACATGAAGGTGGCCAAAGTAAGTGCTCAGCCACTCGGGCAATAACTATGAGAAAGCAACCCTGCCACTTCCCCCACTCCCCCCACCTTGGAGCCCACACTCACCTCCTCAGCTCGATGGCACCCTCAGCACAGATGGGCTGCAGGGGGACTGGCTGCCGAAAATCAAAGGTCAGGATCTGCTGGGGCACGGAGCGGCTGCAGCATGGGTACTCCCACAGCGGGTGGGGCTCAGCCTCCTTGCTCTCCCTGAAGTCGAGGGCGTGCTGAGAAGGGAAGAGGAGGCAGGGGTGTGCAGAGACAGAGCCGGGCGGCCAGGGAACAAGGGGCTCATGTCCTCATCTCCAGAGTTTATCTATGCCAGTGGCCCCTAACCTCCATGGCCCTGGTCCCTCAGGGTAATTGCCACGGTCACGTGGGGGCAGTGGGTCCTCACAAAAGACCACAGGTGCCTAGCTTGACCAGCTGGCTTCTGTTCCTGTCACCACTCACAAACCGTTTCCTCGGTAAGTCACTCTAAGCTTCATTATCCCCCTTTTAAACCTGGATGAGTAGGAATTCCCTGGTGGCGCAGTGGTTGAGAATCTGCCTGCCAATGCAGGGGACACGGGTTCGAGCCCTGGTCTGGGAAGATCCCACATGCCGCGGAGCAACTAGGCCCGTGAGCCACAACTACTGAGCCTGCGCGTCTGGAGTCTGTGCTCCGCAACAAGAGAGGCCGCGATAGTGAGAGGCCCGCGCACCGCAATGAAGAGTGGCCCCCGCTTTCCGCAACTAGAGAAAGCCCTCGCACAGAAACGAAGACCCAACACAGCAATAAATAAGTAAGTAAATAAATAAGTACATAAACAAATAAGTAAGTAAATAAGTAAGTAAATAAATAAATAAGTAAATAAATAAGTAAGTAAGTTCCTTTAAAAAAAAAGACGTATTAAAAAAAAAAAAAACAAAAAACTCTGCCTGCCAATGCAGGGTTCGATTCCTGGTCCGGGAAGATCCCACATGCCGCGGAGTAACTAAGGCCGTGCGCCACAACTACTGAGCCTGTGCTCCAGAGCCGCCAAGCCACAACTACTGAGACCGCGAGCCACAACTACTGAAGCCCGTGCACCGCAACGAAGAGTAGCCCTCCGCTCGCCGCAACTACAGAAAGCCCACGCGCAGCAACGAAGACCCAACCCAGCCAAAAATAAATAAAATAAAATAAAGTAAAATAAAATAAAACATAAAACTGGATGACACTGCCCATCTCACGAGCTACCTTGAAGACCAACTGTCTATACTGATGAAAACACCTGTCATTTGGACACTTGCCCATTCAGTGACCCTTTCTGAGCACTACAGCTGCCAGATCACCCCCATACAAGGCTCCCAGTCTAGAGGGAGACAACTGGAAGACAAGCGAACACAGTGCCTGGGGGACACTGACCGGCTGAGAACAGGGCTGGGCAGGAGAGCTGCCCGGAGGGGTGATCTCGAGGCTGCCTCTTGAACGTTACACAGAAGTTAGCAGCAAAGAGGAGAGTGGACAAAGCCCAGCAGGGAAAGGGCGAAGAGCAGCGCAGAGCGGGCCGAGCAGTGGTGGGGTGACTGCAGGGGTGGGAGTAGGGGCTCAGGGAGCCTTACAGGGTTTTCCCGCAGGGGACAGACAGGGCCGGACTTTGGATCTACAAATTCACCTGGGCTCCCTGCGGAGGAAGGCCGACTGGGAGAGGCAGGAGGGTGCATGGTCAGACAACGAGAGATCAAAGTGCCCCAGACCAGACCAGACCAGCAGCAGCAGGGGAAGAAAACTGGCTCACAAAGGACCTGATGGTTATGGAACCCAACAACCAACTGCAAGGGAAGGCGAAGACTTGTCTGGGAGGTTGCTGGGGCCCTGAGCCCAGCAGGCAGGTATGAAGTGGCAGCAGGTCTAGGACAGGAGCACTGGAAGGGGCCAGGCTCAGGGAGGGGAAAGAGAAGATGGATTCTGGAAGCATCAGGTCAGAGTGCCTGAAGTCATCTCGGTGGAGAATCCACAGCTCTTAGCTATTTGGTCTGAGCTCAGGAGAGATGCAGACACTGGCCAGCAAAGAGAGAAGATGGGGACAGCTATGTGGGTCTGGGCAGGGGCCTGGGGGAGACCTAGAACACAGGACACATTAGGGGATGAGAAGAGGGGAGGAATCCAGGAAGGAGCCTGAGAAGTGGCCAGGGGGAGCCCGGGTGTGCAGTGATTTCTAGAAGCATCGAACAGTCAGTGGTCTGCTGTGGAGAGGCAGGTAAGATGGAAACTGAAAATGTCCACTGGATTTATTTACTTAAAATATGTTTACACAAGTAATCCACAATCACTGTAGAAAATTATAAACAGAAAGATAAGCAAAATGAGGAAAATATTAACCACTTCCTAATCACACAACTAACATTTCGGTGTCCACTGCTCCACCCCTTTTTCTCTGTATGTGTAAATTTTTTTCTAATTAAAAAAAAACTGGGGGGACTACCCTGGTGGCACACTGGTTAAGAATCAGCCTGCCAACGCAGGGGACATGGGTTCGAGCCCTGGTCCGGGAAGATCCCACAGGCCGTGGAGCAACTAAGCCCGTGCACCACAACTACTGAGCCTGCACTCTAGAGCCCGCAAGCCACAACTACTGAGCCCACGTGCCACAACTACTGAAGCCCACGCGCCTAGAGCCTGTGCTCCGCAATAAAAGCCCGTGCACCGCAACGAAGAGTAGCCCCTGCTCACCGCAACTAGAGAAAGCCCGTGTGCAGCAACGAAGACCCAACACAGCCAAAAATAAATAAATAAATAAGTTTATATTATTATTTTAAAAAAAATTAATATTGTACACAATTTTTAAAGGTTACTTTCCATTTACAGTTATCACATGTGTGAATTTTCTTAATACATAAAAATGGGATGGTGCTCCCTGCCCTGCCCTTCTAACGGGGCTCATGACTCTTCACATCCATCCTGGCCGAGCCAAATATCACTGGCACTTTCAAGACTGCTCTGGGTTCTGGGAGATGCAGACCCTGGTGGCTGACTCGATCCCCTACTGATGTACAAATAACCCTGCAGGACCCTCCTTCCACAACCCACCCCCCTCCATGCTCAAGCACCTTCCCCCGGAATGGAGTCCCCAAAATGAAAATGGCTGGCTCAGAAGGTTGCCAAAATTGCCTTCTAGAGAGACCGTCCGAAAAGAGAACAAGCTGCTGACATTGGCAGGAATGGTTCCAGTGGCCTGGTGGTGGACGGGCCCCAACCCAAAATTCTGATTCAGGGGTTACAGCCCAGGGCCTAGAATGGCCTAATACCAGCCAGACTTGGAGACCCAATGGCTTCTCATGCTCATGGTGAACCAAGTAGAACAGATACACCTGCCCTTGTTGCCCCCAACAGAGGAGCTCCCTGCACGCTGCCCGCACTGCCCAACCCAGGTCCCTCCATGGAAGCCAAACGTCCCCATCAGAAGCCTGTGGCCATGTGGAGTGGGTGGGTGGGACACTGCGGGTGGGAGCTGTGGCCCTGCCTACCTTAATCATATCATCCATGATGTGCACATCGAAGCCTTCACAGTCACCACAGGGGCTCCGGATCCTCCACAGGTCCTGTAAGGAAGGCACAGCCTTCACTGACACCCACCCGGCCAGGGCACACCAACATCTGCACTCACCCAATGGGGGCGGGTGGGCAGGCACGCCAAGGGTTCTGTGGGACAGCACAGAGATGTCCACGCCCACCCAGGCACACGGAAGTGTGGTGACAAGAGCAGGAAGGGTAAGTGAGGTCAGGCTGCGGGGCTGCCCCAGGTCCAAACCTGAGGCACATCTTGCTGCTCCCGCAGGCCTGGAAGAAATGCCCACAGTTGAAGGGACCCAGAGACACCAACGACCCAGGATGGTTCCTCAAACCTGTAAAGCCTCCCATGATCCCAAGCCCTCTCCTATGAGGGACAATCGGCCAGAGCTACCAGGATAGTGTCTCTAACTCCCTCCCTGTCCATCCTGAACACCGGTTCATTGGGAAGAGCTCTATCAACCAGTTCTCGAGGCTCTACACCTATAAAGAGAGCGTGAGGACAGGATCCCAGGAGGGGACCAGAGGTGCACTCAGGCCAGTCAACGTTGCATCCTCTGTCTCTTGGACATATGCCTAGGAACAGTGTCATTCTCCACATTCCCTCTTTGGCCATGAAAACCAGAATTTTCATGGAATCTGATCAAGTGAATAAATAACACAAAAGAAATGCCCAGAAAATTAAGTGATGGAACCACTAAGCTACCAACGGATAAAGCTGTTCTTATCAAAGAAATATCAAATGACGTTCACGCTACATTTCAGGTTAAAAGCATTTCAAAATCCTTTTAATAAAAGATGCCTTTCCCAAAATGACTTTGTGACTGTGGTTCTGCTTTGATGAGAAAATTAAAATGAAGCTTTTCAATTTTTCTCGCATAAAGAAGCTGACTCGCCCATCTCAAAATGCTTTTAACAACTGGAGCCTCAGCTCTCTTTTTTTTTTTTTTGCCAGAACAGTCACTTTACTAACAGGAAGCGGGGGCCAGGCCCCTCGGCCCAGCGTGGCGCAGGCTGCGTGTGAGGTATGGTAACAGAACTGGAGCCTCAGCTCTTAATGAGAGCAGAGCAAGCTGCACAGCTTATCTTCTGAAACTCTTAATTTATATCTTAAAATTATTCTGATAAGCCATAATTGTAAAATGACAACACACAGCCATTTCCATTTCATGTGCTTCATTTTTACAAAGGCAAGCCTCTTCTATTCAGCCCTGCAGTGTGATGACAAAGAAAAACAGAGGCCCAAACTATTAAGACCCTAGTTGCTCCATCTGCATCCAAAGTCTTTACAAGAAAACAAGGTCCCCCCCATCCCCCGCCCGAAAACTTCTGGGTGGCCTACCCTGAACTCCACGACCATCATGTGCAGCGAGGCAGCCTGGGGCATCACCACAGCGCCAGGCGCCAGGTGCCTGTCCACAGCAGTCCGTACATACCAGAAGTACAGGTTGTGCCACGGAAGCAGGCTGGTGGTGAAGAACGGCTCACCCAGGAGGAGAGAAACCTGGCGATCAGAGCAAGAAGCAGGACCAGGGCGTCAGAAGGATTCGGCTGGGGAGCAAAGGACAGGTTACAAGTTTCACAGGCACATTCATTCATTCATTCACTCACCCACGCAGTCAGTCAGTCAGTCAACAAGCATGTCAAGGTCTGCACCTGCCCTTGAGGATACAAAGATGAGAAACAGACATGAGCCCTGCCCTCAGGAGTGCAGAGTGGAAGGGGTAGCAGACAAGGCTGGGGGCCGGCCTCAGAGAGTGCAGTAAGCTCTGACAGAAGCAAGGAAGGGGCTCGTGGAGAGACTCTAGAGGTAAGAGCACAGGGAAGGGCTTCCAGGATGGCATCCTGTAAACCCTACTCAAAGCCTTATCATGACAATTTATTATCAGCGCTGGTCTGTCTCCTTCACCAGGCTCGGAGACCACAGAATTAGGGACAGAGAAGTGGCAGCACAGTATTCCCAGCACAGTACCTGGCCCAGAGCAGATGGTCAGTGAAGGTTTGCTGATTAGATGAATAAATGCATGAACAGGAGACAGAAAAGCAAAGGAGTAGGGATTACAGGCAGAGGGATGGGCAGAAGCAAAAGCAGGGGTGTGAAAGAGAGCAAGGCCCTTTTGGGAGCTTGTCAGACGAGCCGGTGGGGTAGGACGGTAAAGAGCGAGGCCACAGAGGTGGAGAGAAGCCAGCTCACCAAAGGCAGCTGATGACAGGTAAAGGGGACTGGACTCTGCCCTGGAGGCAAGAGGGGATCACGAAAAGCTTTAATCAGGGTTTAATATGAGAAGAAATGTGCTTTAGAAAGATCCCTCAGGAGTTCCCTGGTGGCCTAGTGGTTATTAGGATTCTGGGCTTTCACTGCTGTGGCCCGCGTTCAATCCCTGACTGGGGAACTGAGAGATCCCACAAGCCGCGCGGTGTGGCGAATAAAAGAAAAAAGAAATATCCCCGAAGTATGCAGGAAGTAGGGAGGCGACCTGCAGGTGGAGCTGGGGACAGGACATGACTTGCGCGAGCACTGCTACAGTCCAGGCAAGGAGGGGGGGAGTCTGTGTCAAAGGCAGGAGAACCAGACAGCAGATGCTGAGGAGCCAGACCACCCAGGGCTGGGCCCAGGCAGACAGGCATCAAGGACAGGGCCAGTCCAAGATGACGCATGGGTTCCTGGATGAGATGACAGAGATGCAGAAGGAAACAATGAACACAGAAAGGGGTTGGCCCTGTGTATTCCCTGCTCCCCCAACATCGAGGCAAGAATGCCCACTCTCACCACTTCTACTCAACAGTGACCTGGAGTCTAGCCAGTGCACCATATCAATGACTTTCAGAATTTAAATTTTCCTTCTTTCTCTTTTTTTTTTTCAGCCGTGCTGTGCGGCTTGTGGGATCTTAGTTCCCCAACCAGGGACTGAACTCATGCCCCCTGCAGTGGAAGCGTGGAGTCCTAACCATTGGACCGCCAGGGAATTCCCTAAATATCTTTTTAATCCTCATCTTTAAGGGAAAGAAAGAGCAACTTGTACACGAATGATCAGAGCAGCATCCTTCACGGTAGCCAAAAAGGAGAAACCACCCAAATGTCCATCAACTGTCCATCAATATGGATAAATAAACGTCCATCAGTATGGACAAATAAAATGTGGTATAGCCATACAGTGGAGTATTATTCAGCAGCAAAAAGAAATGAAGTATTGATTTATGCTGTTACATGAGTGAACTTTGAAAGAAGCCACCTACGAAGGACTATACGTCGCATGATTCCATTTATATGAAATGTCCAGAACTGGCACATCCATACAGAAGGAAAACAGGCTAGTGGCTGCCTAGGGCTGGGAGGCTGGGGATAAATAGGGAGTGACTGCTAATGGGCAAGGAGTTTCTTTCTGGGTGATGAAAATGTTCTAAAATTGACTGTGGTGATGGTTGCATAATCTTATGAATATACTAAATCACTGAACTGTACACTTTAAGTTTCTTTGCTGTATGAACCGTATCTCAGAAAGAAAGCTGTTCTTAAAAAAAAGGCATGGGAAGAAAACAGGCAAAAGGCTTATATAGATATTTCACTAAACAAGACATAGAATAGCTAATAAGCACATGAAAAGATGTTCAACATTACTAGTCATTAGGCAAACACAAATCAAAACTACGAGACATCACCACACACCCACTAAAATGGCTATACTAAAAAAAAAAAAGAGACAATACGAAGTGTTGGTAAAGATATGGAGAAACTGGAACTCTCATACATTACTGGTTGGGATGTAAAATGGTATACCCGCTTTGGATAACAGTTTAGTAGTTTATTTAAAAGTTAAACAGTGAATTCCCTGGCGGTCCACTGGTTAGGACTCGGCACTTTCACTGCTGAGGGCCCAGGTTCAATCCCTGGTCAGGGAACTAATATCTCACAAGCCATGTGGCGCAGCCAAAAAAAAAAAAAAAAAGTTAAACAAAAATATCACACAATCCAGCAATTCCAAGCCTAGGTATCTAAGGGAACCAAAAAACACAAACCCTCACAAAGACTTAACATACCCATGCTCACAGTAGCATTATTCATAATAGTCAAAAACTGGAAACAATTCAAATGTCCACCAACAAGTGAATGGGTAAACCAAATATCACACAGTCATACCCTGGAATACTACTCAGCATTGAAAAGGAACAAAGTACTGACACATTCTACAACACAGATGAACCTTTCAGCCATGAACAGTGAAATAAGCCAGACACAAAAGACCACATATTGTATTATTCCACTCACATGAAATGCCAAGAAAAGGCAAATTTACAGAGACAGAAACCACATCAGTGGCTGCCTGGGCCTAGGGGCTGGGTGATGAAAGTTCTAGAACTAGACAGTGTGACAGTTATATAATTCTGTATATTTACTAAAAAATCTTCAAATTGTACACTTGAAATGGGTTAATTTTATGGTATGTCAATTATATCTCAATAAAAGGGTTAAAAAAAAGTTGGCAAGAAAGATGACAGGTTCCAGCTTGAAGGGCCTGTGGGATATGTGAGATTTGAAGACCCGGCTTGGACATCCACGATTCCCACATGGGAAGGGATGTGATGGTCCTGAGAGGAGATGCAACGGAAGAGGAGAGGACAGACAAGGAGACAGCACCAAGGACGCCTGCAGGGAAGGATCAAGTGAAGGAAGAGAGACCGATGAAAGACTGTGAAGGAGCAGCCAGAAAGAGAAGAGGAAACCCTGGAAAGGCAGCCTCTTAAGGGCCTAAAGAGAAGTATGTTGAGGAGGGAGAGGCCCCTGTTGTGAGGGTGCAGGAGGCCAGGGAGATGAAGCGGCAGGGAGACCGTGTCTAGTAGCTAAGGTTACTGAGGGCCGGGAGCAGTTTCGGAGGCACACGGGGGACTGAGGAACAGATGGGAGGCGGAAGCGTGCACAGCAGTGCTGTGAAGGGAAAAGGGAGGGGACACGATGTGCCGAAGTCGCTCCCAGCAGAGCCCGTCTGCCGTTGCTGAAGGAGCAGCCATTAGCCACTTGAGAGCTGTGCAAGTATTTGCTCAGCAGGCATCTCTGCAAACCTCACCACACCCTCAACAGCGGCAAGTTCTTAGCTGGTGAGTGACTGGGGGACACACAGTGAGGTCCGGAGAAGGGGGCAGTCGGGCTGTCTCAGAGCCGTGCTGCCCAGAGCAAATGTAGAGCACTCACTACTTACCTTTTTACCCTCCAAGTCTGCAGGTGTTAATAATTCAGGCCGTTTCTCTATTATATTAATTTTATCTTCCAAGTGGTTAGCCTTAAAGATCTTAGAGAGAAAACAAAACTATTGTTTTTGTCCAGAAAAAGAACATCTCAGTTGCTTTATCTGTGTGCAGTTCTCTGGCCAAATAGTTCTGGAGCACCACTTTCAGCTGCTTTGCAGAACTTCTCCCATCCAAAGGCCTCCTACAGACCTCAGATGAGATCAGGAGCAAAATGTCATAAGAGCAAAAGAAATTTCTCTTGCAGGCACACTGGCAAGACTTAGCTGTAGGCTTGGAGTTCTGGTGGAGGTAGGTTGTCCTTCAGAGAGGGAATCACTGGCCAGGAGGAGAAACACTGTCACAGAACCAACCAGTCAGGTCAGTTTGTGAGCAGTGACTCCGTGGGTGCTGGTGCCCCAGAAACAAATCTCAAATTCAGTTCTATCACCACAAAGATTTTAGTTTTTTTAGTTTTATGTGAAGTGAGGAGAGAAGCCTACACTTCGTCAGCCACAAAAAACAAAGTAGAATTTAAACGCTCACTGCTATTCAATGACAGCCCTAGAAGACTTCCAGGCCAGTTCTCGACTCAGGAGTCACAAGAACTTCACTGGCAGCTGCTACTTCTCCCAGTTCCCTTGGTACCAGCACTGCTTCAAAGCGATCAATCCCAGACTCAGGAAGGCAGGCCCCACAGGTCCCCTCATTATTTCAGTAACAACAATTATCACTTACTTTTTTCATCAGTCTATGAGAAGCTGCTGAATTCTCTATCGTAAATACCTGAAGAGGATACCATGCTATTAGTTGTAGGAGATGCACTTAACAGAGAAAGAAAACAAAGATTAAAATGCAACTGCAAGGCAGAGGACAACATCTAACTAACTCTACCTGTGCTCATTATCCCCCTGGGACAGTACAACATTCTGCGCTGAGCCTAGCGAGGTGGCAGACTCAGACCCGGAAGCTGTGGCGATGGGGCAACAGCTATAGCCTGACTCCTGCCCGCACACGAGGCAACAACCCCTCAGCCACCAACGCAAGCACGCCCGCCACATATGTGGCAGCTGCACTTGAAAGAGCTTTAGTCACAAAACCGTGTACCCAGACCACATGACACCCGAACTCAAGAGCGGCCGTCAGGAACTTGGTAGAAGGCACATGTCCAGTACCTGCTCTGCCCCAAGGTGATGGGCCAGCATGGAGAGCAGACTGCCATCACTGACGCACAGGCAGACACCGTCCGGCTTAAGCACCTGCAGAAAAGAACAACCTCAGCACAGATTTTCTTACAACGTCAAGAAATTCCTGTTGACAAACTGACAGGAACATTTCCCATCTGACCCCCTAACTCACTCTGTGATTATTCAATCTTGATCTCCTCCTCACTCCATCCCCTACACGGCCCGGCTGGATCTTCCTATGCCCTAACACCAGTCATACCTGCCTCCCAGGCCCAGGTGGTAACCAGCCCCCCCTCCAACACACCCACCTCCCTCCCCTCTCCCCACCATCAGGAAAGACTGTCCTCAAGCCGTCCTAGAAGGCCCAGCTGAAGGGCTGCCCTGTTTATCAGAGGCAACCTCCCAATCCATGACCACAGGCCTCTTCCCTACCTGGTCACAGCACAGAAAGCCGTGGGCATGTCAAATGACTCCCCAAAGCAGGAATGCCTTTATGGGTCAACAGACCCCTCTGAGAGAAACTTAGGATGGTTGGGACCCTCCCTCCCCCAAAAAATGCATGCATGTGCACACATGCACACATATTTTTCTGCATATGACTCCAAGGGGTCCAGAGACTGCCGTCCAAACCTTGTGTGTGGTCCCCAGGCTGAGAGACACCTTCCACAGGCAGCAGGGAGCAAAGTCTTTCAGGAGAGTTACATGACAATATTTACATTCTAGAAAATTTTAGAAAGGAAGCAGCAGATGAGAGGAATAGTGGGATGGCTGAATCCACAAGGATCACCCAAAGGAATTGCTGGTGACCATAAAGGCAAAGTGTCCAGAGGGACAAAGGCAGGGGCCAGGGAGAGGCTCCCATAGAAGAGCAGAGAACAAGCCCTCAGGTAGTCCAGAAACAAGCTCCCTGGCCTCTGACTGAATGCCCGCCCAGAAGGAGCCGGCTGAAGCCACTCATGGACAGAGAAGGGAGCACAGAAAACAAAACCAGCTAATCATAAGTGAGCAATGAGCTCGGTCGGGTCCATGGGACAAACCCCTCCTGGCCTACAACCACCTAAGGGGCTGGACACTTACCGTCTTCAGGGCCTGGACGTACTGATCAGTTCTGTTCTGATCATTGATCTCTCCAAACCGAGGCCGGTTCCAGAGCAGGTGAGCCTGGCAGTCACACACAGGGCGTGCTGGGTGGGCTCTCCCATCCTTTTCGGGGCTGGGCCAGGAAATGAACAGACACAGGGTGATGACCTGCTAGGCACCAGCGAGCATGAAGGCACAGCACAGGGACCTGCCCCAGGGAAATCGAGATGGAGAGGGGACACACCCATGGTCCTCTAGGGGGCATGAGTCTAGGCACTGGCTGTGGAGTGGGCGTCAGACGTCAGAGAGCCCTCCAATTCAAGGCTTTTCATATATATCTACTCCAAATGCGGGTCCTGCCACTAAGGGAGCCTCTTCTGAGTACACACAAACAGGCACTGAAATACCCAGTCACAAACTTCCGCTCTTATTCTGTTCAGATACGAATGTGCCCACTCAAACCTCTACAGGGTCCGTACAGGGAATTTATATAAAGGCACAGTGTCACAAGCCCAGTGCCCCACCCAGTGAGGCTCGGGGCACACCTGGTCCTCTGGAGGCTGTACCACACACAGTAGTCGTCGTGGTGGGCTACCAGGCAGAGGGCTGAGCCCTGGACAACTGGCTCCTCTTCTGGCAGGAAGTACACACACTGCATCCAGTGGTCGCGCCACTGAAACAGGAAGAAAATCAGCTATCACCAAGCTGCAACAAGAGCAATGCATCTAATCCGGGGGCCAAAACCCAAGTCAAAAATCAATTTGCAGGGAAACCACTGTGTGGACTATAGATAGCTACTATGGCCAAAGAGATAAAGAAGAAAATCCTCAAGTCAGAGAGGCTAAAGGTTCAAAATCTTGCTGGAACACTGCTGGCTTCAGAAAGATAGAACGTGGCCTAGGACAGTGGTCTTCAAGGTGGGCTCAGGGGAGGGGACTCCAGCCTCTGCCGTGTGCCGTGTGTCGTGTGTGTGTGTGTGTGTGTGTGTGTGTGTGTGTCTTCTCATATCTAGAAAAACACTAAATTCATTAACAGAGACGTTCGTGACTAGCAGTAACCTTCTCGTGACTAGCAGGAACCTTCTGCCAAAATGTATACTTGATTGCAAGTATCTCCCCTCCACTAAAATCATATCTATACTGACCTCCTGCCCCCACCCACACCTCTTCAGAGTAGCTCCTCAGAGCTGAGAGGCTGTCTCCCAGGCTACAGTCCTCATCTGGCTTCAAATAAAGTTAAGTCACAACTCTCACACTGTGGTTTTTTTTTTTTTTTCAGTCAACACATTCTATCCTAACTGATCTTGAACTTAACTTAAAGACAGGTGAATGACATTCCCATCTATCTAAGATGTCTATTTGAATGTAAAAGCTAGAAAATTAAAATCTAACCAGATACATTCTGGAAAAACTAAACATTAACAAGGAGGAAAAAAAAGATTCTCTAAAACCTGTTATTCATTCTTTACTATGCCTCCCTGACCCCTCCTGGGCTCCCACAGTGCCTCCCTGTCACCATGTCCCTCCCACACACCAGCCTCCCAGGTCTTAATGCTAAAGAGCTGAGATAGCCAGAACCCACTGTCTGAGGCTGATCAAAAGCAGTTTAGTGAAGTCATGAGGGAGATTCATTAGCAGCTCTTCAAATTCGAAACAGTCCAAAAGTCACCACTGGTAGAGGAAGGACACAAGCCCCACAGTCAGGACACCTGGGGACAAGCGCCCACCAAGGCTGCCTACACCTGAGGCCCTGCTCCCCTCATTGGGGCCGGCTTTGTGTGGTTACCCAGCATGTCTTATATGAGTATTCAAGGAGAAAATACACATAGAAGCACTTTGAAGATATACAAATGAGAAGTATTAACATTTTAATGAAATTCTTATGCTAATTTTGCAATCACCACACTCCTAGAGTGGAGCCGGGGCAGCTCAAGGGCCCAGGAGGACTGACCGAAATCCCACAGCAGTCATGACCCTTTGGCCTAAGCAGTAACTCAGGGAGCAGGATGAGATGCTAAGGCCTTCCCTGAAGTCACCATGTGTACACCCAGAACCAGCAGCTGAGCAGTCAAAACAAAGCCAGTGCCCAGCAAGTGGTAACAGGAAGTCAGAACACACAGAGGACAGTGCCCAAGGCCTCCCAGGTGGAGGCAACGTTTGATTCCTTGGTCCTGAAGCTCCTTTCCCACTTTTCTTGTGTTTGTGTACAGAGGGGTAGATAATACATGCACATGAGAGAAAACTCAAAAGATATAAAAGGGTCATGGAGTGAAAAATAAGTTTCCTTTCCACCCCTAACCTCCAGCTCCCTTCCCAGAAGCAACCATTTTCACCAATTTCTGTGAATTCTTCCCATGATACCCTTACATACATGCACCACGCATAAAAGCTCATAAACACATATATTCTTATTTTTAATAACACCAACGTTGGCATAGCACACACTGTTCTGCGCCTCTTGTTGCTTCACTTGATCTATCCTTGAGATTGTTCCACATCAGTGCAGAGAGAGCCACCTCACCCTCTGAGTGGATGCAGGAAAATGGACTTAGCCAGTCCCTGCTGGTGGCCTCTAGGTTGTTCCAGTCTTTTCTATTTAATCAGGGCTGCAGTGAGTATCCTGGCACACACGTCATTCTACACGTATGCAGCTCCGTCCAGAGCCTAAATGCCTAGAAGGGGCATCACTTCCCATCCTGACAGACCGTGGGCCTTGCTGCACTCCACAACGCTCTGGTGAGCACACTCCTGAGCCGCCCCACGGCTCCACCAACACTGTGCAGACTCTGAACTTTATCCACTAATATGTGAGAAACAGTATTTCACTGCAGTTTAAAGCTGCATGGTTCTTGGACTTCCCTGGTGGCGCAGTGGTTAAGAATCCACCTGCCAATGCAGGGGACACGGGTTCGAGCCCTGGTCTGGGAAGATCCCACGTGCCGTGGAGCAACTAAGCCCGTGTGCCACAGGTACTGAGCCCGCGCTCTAGAGCCTGCGAGCCACAACTACTGAAGCCCGCGCGCCAAGAGCCTGTGCTCTGCAACAAGAGAAGCCACGGCAGTGAGAAGCCAGCGCACTGCAATAAAGAGTAGCCCCTGCTCGCCTCAACTAGAGAAAGCCCATGCGCAGCAACAAAGACCCAACACAGCCGAAAAATAAATAAATAAAATTAATTTTAAAAAATATTTTTAAAGAAAAAGGCATATAATATGTATTTCCTTTTCTGTAGTTCACATCCTCCCCACTTTCCATGGAGCTGAAGAAGGTAGATTTTTTTTTTTTTTTTTAAGAAGGTAGATTTTGAGGCCACAGAAAATGCGGCTGTAGACAGGCTGTAGCTCTCTATCACAAGCTAATCTGAGGACCCCTGGATTACTCGGTGGGCAGGTCTAAGAGTGGCTGTACCAGGACGAGGGGAGAGCCAGCACACCAAAGCTGCCCTATGGCTCACTGTGAACGCTGGTGCTGACCATGAACTTGGCCTGAGAAGTCTATCTTATATCTTACTACAGCTAGCCTTGCTTTTTTTTCTTTTAAACTCTTCTTTGACATTGATTCTGACATAGTCCCTTCTAACTCTAAATTCTATTTTTTTTTTTTTAATAAATGTATTTATTTTATTTTATTTATTTTTGGCTGCGTTGGGTCTTCGTTGCTGCGTGCAGGTTTTTCTCTAGTTGAGGAAAGCTGGGGCTACTCTTCATTGTGGTGCGCAGGCTTCTCATTGCGGTGGCTTCTCTTGTTGCAGAGCACAGGCTCTAGGCGCTTGGGCTTCAGTAGTTGTGGCTCGCGGGCTCTGGAGCGCAGGCTCAGTAGTTGTGGTGCACGGGCTTAGTTGCCTCATGGCATGTGGGATCTTCCCGGACCAGGTCTCGAACCCATGTCCCCTGAACTGGCAGGCGGACTCCCAACCACTGCGCCACCAGGGAAGCCCTAAATTCTTAGGAATCTAAGATTCAACATGCTCCTTTCCCAGGACCAAAAGTGGACAAGTTTCCTGATTTCCACGAAAACGTGCTCAGCTCCTGCCTCTTACCTGGAGCTCCTCTGGATCCGAGTGTGCCCAGAAGGGGGCCATGGTGCACTTGATCTTCCCCTCAGGGTCCATTTCAATATCCCACCAGGAGAGAACCACCTGAGCTTGGCCAGATGCCAGAGGTTCAAACTGCCTGCTATGGGAGGCTGCTGAGCTACTGACTTGCTTGCTGAAGTCCACACTGTGGAAGAATATTCAGGAACTGAAGCATATTTTAAGCTCACACACTCCATCTTTAAGCATTTATGGTGACCTCACCAGCAATGAGACTTGTTTGCAATGGACTCCTGATGTCAAAATGAACTCAAAAAGAACTGCCAAAGACCGCAATTCACCAAGTGTCTCCAAACACCATGACCCTGGGTGGCTCCTTGGTACCTGAACATAGGCAGCACGTCGCTGAGGACAGTGAAGTCAGTGAGAGACACCTGGTTCAGCTGAATGTCGTAGACAGAGGGCGCGCCAGGACACCTCTCCAGTTCCAAGGGGGGGACGATGACTTGCTCTCCAAGGCTGGTCTGAACACGGATGGGAAACAGCTTGTTCCATGACCACATCCTCCTGGACTCCACCAGCTGCGCGTAGACGGTTGCTCTGTGAGGCACTGCCTCACAATTTTCCTAAGTTTATATTAAAAAAATAAAATAAAAGAACAAAAAAATAACCAGTTACGTTGACCCACAGTAATTCCCATTGAGCAAAAGAGATTTATTCCCTAATATTAGGCAGGTTTAGTAACATCTAATGCCTTATCACTATTAGGACAGTGAACTGTTTTCAGCCAATGCCCTTGGGAACAGAAGAAACCAGATTTCAGAAAGAATACACATTATGCTTAGGATGACTTATGTCAGGTAAGTTCCTAGCTACCTGACACTCTCGAATATTTCAAAAATAAACCTTAACTGTCATCATGCTGATTAACTCCCACACCAACTGTGAAGAAAGAGTCTAAGTCTTCCTGCTAAGCAGTAATCCTGGCACTGAGCTCCAAGCTTCCCTTCAGTGTAGCTCTCACCCAGACACCAGAACCTTCTTACTGCACAGCCCAATGGATAAGTGTCCATCCTCAACCGACCTGACCTCCTGGCCTCACCTGGCACTGCCGACCACTCTCCTCACTTGGCTTTGGCTGCAGTCCCTCATCCAATTTCCCTTCTGCCTCATTCATCCAACACGCTCTACACGCCAGGCACTAGGGGCCCAGCCATGAAGAGGACACTCACAGCTGCTACCACACAGAAAGCACAAGCACAGGGTTTCTCTACCTCAGCACTAGTGACCTTTTGGATCAGGTGATCCTTTACTGTGGGGGCTGCTCTGTGCATTGTGGGATGTTTGGTAACATCCCTGGCCTCTACCCACGAGATGACAGTAGCACCACCTCTCAGTTGTGACATCAAAACAGTCTCCAGACACAGCTCTGGATGAGAAGCACTGCTCTCCCACTCTGTCTCCTTCACAAAGCTGTGCTTCCCCTGCCCATCCCTCACAGAGAGGATTCCCCAGAGACCTGGTCTGGACCATCTTTTTCTCCCACCGTGTACTCTCCCGTTTGACCTCAAGCACTCCATCTTCATTTACCAAATACATGTACCAAATGCCTCCTAGTCCTCTCTACTTGGCTGACCCTCAGCTCAAAGTCTGTCTAAACCAAACAAGTCACCTTCACCTCTCCCCCACCTTCCCAGGCCTGATCCTCCTCCCAGTCAACAGGGAGCACCACCATCCAAGCCAGTCACCTACACCTCAAACCCTGGCATCATCCTCAATGCCTCCACATCTAAGTAACAGGAGTCCTTGACCACCTTCCTCCTCCCCGAGTCTACCTCTCTGGGTTCCATTTCTATGGCCCTGACTAAGGCCTACCTCAGCCCAGCACCTGGACAACTCCAGCCACCTTCTAACTAGTCTTCCTGCCTCTAGTGCTGCACCCCAGCTGCTCTCCACATGCCTGCCTGCGTAAATCTGACACTGATCCTCTGCTTAAAACCCTTCTGAGTGGGGCTTCCCTGGTGGCGCAGTGGTTGAGAATCTGCCTGCCAATGCAGAGGACACGGGTTCGAGCCCTGGTCTGGGAAGATCCCACATGCCGCGGAGCAACTGGGCCCGTGAGCCACAACTACTGAGTCTGAGCGTCTGGAGCCTGTGCTCCACAACAAGAGAGGCCGCGATAGTGAGAGGCCTGCGCACCACGATGAAGAGTGGCCCCCACTTGCCGCAACTGGAGAAAGCCCTTGCACAGAAACGAAGACCCAACGCAGCCAAAAATAAAAATAATAAATAAATAAAAAATAAAAAATGTTTAAAAAAACCAAAAACGTAAAAAATCTGGGAAAAAAAAAAAAGTTGTACACCTATTAAAAAAAAAAAAAAACAACACCCTTCTGAGCTACCACATTGCCTTCTGGAGCACAGGGGCCCTTCTTGGTCAGGCCCTGCCCAGCCCTTCAGCCTTCTCTCTTACCCTGCCTCCCATACACCCATAATCTGACTCATCTTCACATCTTTGTGCAGGCTGACCTCCTCTGCCGCGACTCCCCCCAGCTGCCAGGCCAAACCCTGCTCACTCTCGAGACTGACTCAGCTCATGCTTCATCTTCCCCGACCTCCCCGACTTCTCCCACCAGAGTGGGCAGGACCTCACCCCACCGACCACCATCAGCGTGGACCTCAAACTGTACTGTGACCACCTGCCCACCTACCTGCCTCCCCAGGAGCTCACCCTCGTATTCTTGGTACTCAGAAAAGGGCCCTGCAAAATGAAGGCAACAATAAATGTGTCTTCTGAGATCAATTCCTGGGTCACTGCAATACCACATGGACTGTCAGACACTCCAGCACCCCAGTTCCATGACCTCCAATGTGGCAGGAAAAGGGACACGGTAATGGAGACTGTGTGCCGCCATAGCTCCTTCAAGCTGAGACTCAGGCTGGGCAGACGGGGACAGGGATCAGAGTGGACAGTGCACACCCGGCTGCTACGGGCCAGCTGGGAGAGGAAGCTGAGGACGGCTGCCAGTGCGCCTTTAATTACTAGATGAACTAGAGAAAGACAAATTGGACAACATTAATTCTAAATATCCTTGTTCTCTATTTCAGGGATTCATCTAATTGATGGTTTTAATGTGGAGAAATAGAAATAATTTCTACCAAAGTTACTAGGAAGAATTTTGCATTTTGGAGACGACGAGACATCTCACGCAGGATGGGGAGCTGGAGGACGATCACCATCACATGCTGACCACATGAGTAATGTGGACGCTGGCCCCAAATGCCTTGGAAGGAGCCCCCTTCCTCACTCCAGGGGTACTAAGTACCCCTCAAAGAATCCCGGGCTAAGACAGTTACGGGCTCATGTGAACAGTGCCCACATGGCAGGTGCCAGCAGAAGCAGCAAACACTCACACCTCCCCAGCCGGCCTTTGCCTCTGAGTCTCCACCTCCCAGTTTATGTTCATAAAAAAGCAAGACCAACATCTCTGAGCTAACATTTTCAGCATATCTCTCCTTTCTCAAAATAACTGTCGGGGCTTCCCTGGTGGCACAGTGGTTAAGAATCTGCCTGCCAATGCAAGGGACACGGGTTCAAGCCCTGGCCTGGGAAGATTCCACATGCTGCTGAGCAGCTAAGCCCGTGCGCCACAACTACTGAGCCTGCGCTCAAGAGCCTGCAAGCCCCAACTACTGAGCCTGTGTGCCACAACTACTGAAGCCTGCGTGCCTAGAGCCCATGCTCCACAGCAAGAGAAGCCACCGCAATGAGAAGCCTGTGCACCGCAACGAAGAGTAGCCCCCACTCACCGCAACTAGAGAAAAGCCTGCACACTGCAACGAAGACCCAACAGAGCCAAAAATAAAAATAAACAAACAAATTTACTAAAGAAAAAAAAAAAACTGCCAAAGATTATCACCACCCAAACTCCTTCATCTGCAACAGCCTGGCATTCACGGTCTTCTATCCTCTACCCCATTCTCCACATAAGCTTACAAGCACCTTAGGCTGGTATTCCCACTGACCTACCAAACAGGTCCTCCACCTGGGACATCTCTCCTTTTCCTCAGTGCCTTTCCAAATTCCACCCTCTCCACACATGTCCTCATCTCCTTCCTGACCCTTGACCTTTTCCACCAGCCCTAAACCAAATGTCAGTGGTGCTTCTGCCTACCTCTCCATTTGGCCCATCAAGTCGTTACCACTGCTGACTAGTGTGGATGTAGAAGCAAGAAGAATGGCTTATACTTCTCCCTGGATGCTAGAACACCTTACACACACGTGACATTCAAAGAATGTTTGCTGAATTGAATTTGAAGACAGTTTCTAGTCTTCTGACTCTAACCTACTAAGACTTGGCATTCAAGAGGCACAGAAGTCATAATTGAGGACAATCAGAATCTCGTAGGAATCAAAGGGTGCCCTAAGGTGTACAGAGAGGTACTGAGGGCTCGGGCTACGTAGAGCGTACTGTGTCAATGAGAGCTGTGTGAGTCAACTGAGATCACAGCAATTTGCCCGAAGGAGGCCCTCAGTCCCCTACCTGCACGAGATGCCTGTGTGCGTGTTCATAGGAGGGCAGTGCTCCCTCCCCAATCAGTTCCGTGTCAAACAGCTCCGTGATCAGGATGTTGGCACGGCATGGCATGTCACCATCTGAGAAACAAAAGGAAACAGTCAGAAGCAAGCAACAGATTGGAACAAATACTTACAGCAAATATGTAAAAGATAAAAGGTTAATAGGTCACTAAAACTGAAAGCACATACATATGCTGAAGTATTTAGAAGTGTCATCATGTCTGCAACTGACTTTTCAACGGTTCAGCCAAAAAAAATAAAATAAAATCCACATTGACATAACATGTACACATCGAAATGCTCACGAGTGACTAAGTCTTGGTTAAGAGAACATGGGTGTTCAGCATACTACTCTATCAATTTTCCTGTGTGTTTAATATTGCAAGGGACTTGTAAAACTGATCAGAAAACTACAAACACCCAGGAAGAAAACCAGGCAAAAATACAAATAGACAGTTCAAAACAGAAAGCAAATCAATCAAATATATGAAGAAATTTTCATTCTTATTAGCAATTAGAGAGATACAAACAATTAAACTATTAACTATTAAATTAGTAAAAATTATTTGAAAAGCAAAAACTGAATGCTGGTACTTCACATATTTCTAGGCTGCAGAGAGGGGGAGAAAACTAAAGCAAGAGAGAGGCTGATTCCACTGATACCCAATGATACAACTGAGATCCAGGATTCAGAAACCCCAGTTCCTTACACTAAATCCCCCTTAATCAAGTTAGTTTCTTGCTACCAAACAATCCCCCAAATAACGGTTTTTTAAGGACAGTAGGATTATGGAAGGTCCTTCTGTTAACTCTATTTTTAAACCTCTATAATATAATGTAAAGTAATGTTACTTCTACAATTACAATTTTTAATGAGGCGAGATAACACTGACTTTGGAAGGGGTATTCATCATGGAGAATTAACTGTAAACACTCCTAATGGCTCATGAATTACAATCTGACAAAGCCCACTCATCTTCCCTACACAGAAGACAAGTATCACAGATGAAGCAAGAAAAGAGCAGCATTAAGAGGTTCAAAGAAGGATGCAGTAGAGAGAGCTTGAACCTTGAGTCATAGAGAGCTGGGCCTGGATCCCACTTTCTAGCCTTAAACCCTCAGTCCTGACCATAAGTCACCTCATCTGTAAAAGAGTGGTAGGTTACAAGATCTGCTTCACCTGGTGGTGTTTCAAATAACAAAGGTAAAACCTATCCAGTTCCTATGAAGTACACGTGTTCTCAATGGCAGCACAACGTGAAAGGAGGCTGAGAAGAAACTTCTGCCTCCTGGCACAGAGACCACCCTCCCGGGTCACTGCCCATCCTCTCTGATATCATGCCAAACTGCAAATGAAATACACTGTCCCATACTAAGCCAACCACCCCACTTGCACACACCTGCTTCTCTGTCCAACATTTCTTCTCAATGAACGGCACCACCAGTCACACAGTCCTGAAACCTGGGCATCACTGACCAGCTCCAGGAGAACCAGAACCCTGACTGGCCTGTTCACCGTTGCACCCCAGTGCCTCGAACAGCGCCGAGCACCCAGTAACAGTCAGCAAATGTTAGCTAAGTTCTTGATTCCTCCCTTTTGTCACCCTACATCTAATCAGTCACCAAGCCCTACCAATTCTACCTTCTGAATAACTTTTAAGCCAATTATGTAACTTAAAATGATTTATTGCCCAAATCTGCTTCAAAAATAAAGCTTTATGATCTAATGAATTTCAACAAATACTTTTTGAGAGCCTGTGAGTACTAATGTAGAAGGGTACAGAGGGTGCAGGGGGAGCCAGAGGAGGGGCAGTTACCCCAGGTGCCTCAGAAGTCTTCACCAAATGACTGGATGAATGAATAAATGCCACCCCAAGTCGGCTGCTACACGTCTCAGCGTGTAATCCATCTCTGGAGACTAGGCAACGAACTCAGACGCCATTTTTTAAAAGGGCTCAGAACAGAAGCTTGGAAATATGCATTTGGGAGCAAAAAGGAAGCTGCAAAGGAGAACCAAGACTGGGAGATGTCACTGAGGCCTGGGAAGGGAAAGTTTTCAGAAGGACTGAATGGCAGAAGTACCAAAGCTGCAGTGTTTGTAAAGCAGGGAAAAGACCATCAGCCCGGGCAGTGAGGAAGCCACTTGTCAAAATGAAGAAGTAGAAACAAAGTCCCATTTACAAGGGGTTAAGGACCAAGCAAAGCTAACAATCTACTCACTAAACAAATATGACTGAATTCTTTCATGTGCCAGGCCCTGTGCCAAGTTATGGAATGGAATAATTAATAAGACTACACAGTCCATGAGCTCAGGATGCTTCAGCTGTGTGGGGATACAGACATTAAATACATAATTACATAATTACTTCATTATTGCAGTCATAAGCACTACATAGAAAAATATTAAGAAACATGAGGGGCCTGGCGTGAACAACACACAGCCTGGAGGAGGCACAGGGCAGAGCACAGATGAGCGACACGGCAAAGGCTGCTCGGCAGGTGAGTCTCCGTGCTCTCAAGATCTCGGGCCAAAATGGAGTAACTGGGATCAGACTTATCCACCACCATAATCAACTAGAAAACCTGGCAAAATATATGAAACAAGTGGTTTTAGACGTTGAACAATGGGAAGCAAAGTGACCTCTACTACTGCCCTGGCTTCCAGCCAGCAGGCACTTTCCAGACCATGGTACTCGGTACACAGAGTGAGAGGCCAAGCAAAGTGTCTTGCTGAATAAGGAGACAGCAAAGCGTTCAAGGGAGTGGAGGAGGCTACACTTCAGGGAGAGAGCCGGACAGGAAGTTACACAGAAAAAGGGCTTCAGAAATCTGCAGAGGGTTCCCCTCATGTCTCTTGCTGACTATAGTCACACACACACAGGCTAAGCCTCTAGAAGGCCAGGCACAGGATGACCATGTAGCTATAAGGTGAACAACTGCCAGAGCTCAGAGGACTAAGAAACATTCTAGTTCTGATTAGCCACGCCCAGGCACTCAGCAGAGACCCCAGAAAGGTCACGCTGTACTAGTATGGCTACAGCAGGCTTAGAACAAGGGTTCTCAACAGGGGGAGCTTTGCCCCCACCCCCTACACACACCTGGCACATTTGGCAATGTCTGGAGACATTTTTTGTTGACACAAATGGTGTGGGGGAGGGAGGTGCTATGGACTTCTACCGGTTAGAGGCCAGTGGTAAACATCCCACAATGCACAGGACAACTCTCCCAGCAAAGAATTATCAGGCCCAAAATGTCAACAGTGCTGCAGTTGAGAAACCCTGTCTTAAAGCTATTCTAACCCTGCTCCAACAAAGCTTCAAAACAAGCCTTGAAAGGATCAAACTGATCTGCAAGAAACCCAACTGCATGCCAGACAAAGCTTTTAAGGGAAGAAAACAAAACTCAGCACTTAGCAATGCCAATCTCCCAATATACACAACATTCAAATAAAAATTACTAGACACACAAAGAAGGAAAACAGGACCCAAAACCAGGATAAATATTAGTCAATAGAACAAACCCAGAGAAGACAGAGAGAAGCAGTGGAAAAGAAGGATGTTAAAACAGCTAATATAAATATGTTAACTATTTAAAGGAACACATGAACATATAGAACAATGGGAGTTGTAAAAAAGAATCAAAGGGAACTTTCAGAGATGAAAAATACAGTATCAGAAATGAAAAGTTCACTAGATATGCTTGACAGCAGATCAAACACCACAAAAGAAAAGATCAGTGAACCCAAAGACCTATCCAAGAAACTACTCATGTCCATCAATAGGTGAAGGGATGAACGGATTATGGGATGTACACACATGGAGCGCTGCTCAGTAACAGAAGGAAATGAATGCTTTTTACATAAAACACTGTGGACAAAACTCAAAAGCACTGTGCTACAGAAAAGAAAGCAGGCACAAAAGAGTACACACTGTACAATTTCACTTATTCAAAATTCTAGAAAAGGCCAATCTAATCTATATTGAAGAAAGCAGATCAGTGGGTGCCTAGGGCCAGGGATATGGGGGGGAATGACTGCGAAGAGTCATGAGGAATCTCTGAGCGTGACGGAGTCATTCTCGTATCTTGATGGTGGAAGTGGTTACAAGTGTGTTTACATTTGTTAAAACTCAAACTATACACTTCAAATGGGTGTATCTACTTTACATGAATTATACCTCAATAATGTTGATTAAAAATGGGATGATCTGTGCACTCTTCTATATGTATGTTATGCTTTAAAAATAAATACAGGGGGGCTTCCCTGGTGGCGCAGTGGTTGAGAATCCACCTGCCAATGCAGGGGACGCGGGTTCGAGCCCTGGTTTGGGAAGATCCCACATGCCGCAGAGCAACTGGGCCCGTGAGCCACAACTACTGAGCCTGTGCTCCACAACAAGAGAGGCCGCGACAGTGAGAGGCCCGCGCACCGCGATGAAGAGTGGCCCCCACTCACCGCAATTAGAGAAAGCCCTCGCACAGAAACGAAGACCCAACACAGCCAAAAATAAATAAATAAATATATTAAAAAAAAAAAAAAAAAAGATACGTTTTTCAAATGGGAGAAAAATGTTGACTTTAGGTAGATGCTTCTTTTCTTTTTTCTTTTAAATAAATAAATTTATTTATTTATTTATTTATTTTTGGCTGCATTGGGTCTTCGTTGCTGCACACAGGCTTTCTCTAGTTGTGGCAAGCGGGGGCTACTCTTCGTTGTGGTGCACGAGCTTCTCATTGCAGTGGCTTCTCTTGTTGCAGAGCACGGGCTCTAGGTGCACAGGCTTCAGTAGTTGTGGCACACAGGCTCGGTAATTGTGGCTCACGGGCTCAGTAGTTGTGGTTCGTGGGGTCTAGAGCACAGGCTCAGTAGTTATGGCGCACGGGTTTAGTTGCTCCGTGGCATGTGGGATCTTCCTGGACCAGGGTTTGAACCTGTGTCCGCTGCATTGGCAGGCAGATTCTTAACCACTGTGCCACCAGGGAAGTCTCCCTAGAAGCTTCTTGTAAATCTTTCCACTGTGCTCTTCCGGTATCAGTGGCATGTGAAATGTTAGAAGCCTGATACAAATTCCTAAACTATAAAAAATATTCTGAAAACCTGGAGAGACCGAGCTACACAGGCAAATCTCTCACACTGGATACTGAGACAGGATATCAGAACTAAGCAAACCTCTTTCTACTATCAACTTAGTTTTACCTCTGTCTGATAAAACTCAAAACTCAGATAAATTGAACCACATAAGAATTCCAACTTGCTTAAGCAGAAGGTTTCATTTGTTTGCATCACCACTCTTATACTTGATTAGCTCTGGTTTACTCATTCCTGATTTGTTTCAACTAGTAGAGAAATAAACTAACAGAAAAGCAAAGTGCTGATCTTCAGATCAGCACATGGAGAGGCCCCAGTCTCTGTGATTACCTGGGTACATCTATTCCACAAACTGGAATAAACCTTTTCCTCTCTCCTACAAGAGCAAGTAAAGCTTTTGACACAGGATGTGTTGATCTTACCTGGCCCTATGGTCACCTCAGTGGAATGCTTGTTGATAATCTTAATCTTATCACTGAAGCCATTTTTCTCCACAATCTTCACAGCAGCATCAGCCATAGGTTTGAAAACCTAAAAATTAGAGACAAAACCCAAGTAAAAATGAGCAATAAATTAAATAACATCCTAAAACCCAAGATATGCCTTGATTCTGGTCCTATGACTTGAAGTAAAAGAGGCCTCCACTACAGAATTTCTTCCTGAATACACAAAATGTACCTTTGTTACCATTTGATACAGGCAAAATACTTCACTGGGCTGATTTGGGTTCATCTGATAAATAAACAAGACTTCATCTATGTAACTTAAATACTTCTCCAAACGTGTGTCTTGGAAATGAATACAAAAGGATGAGATTCTGCTGGGTTTAACTTGCAGCTGGGCCTTCCCATTACATGCCAGGCACAGGAAGGACGCAGGGGGCTCCCAAGGAGGCTGCACTACTTAGTAAGGATGGCAGGTGTCAGTGCTATGCTAGAGGGAACCAGGAAGGGGACTTGCCTCACGAAACCATGATCTGTGACCTGGGACAGGAAGTGTATGTGCTCCCTAGAGGAAAGTGAGACTGTAACTGTAGTAGATGTTAAGTGCGAGCAGGTTACCCTCCTGCTTAAAACTGTCTCAAATCCCTACTGCTAGCAGAACACAGCCTGTATTTTCTTACGGTATTTGAGGCCCTCCAAAATGTGGACCACCTTACTTTACCCAGCCTTACTCCCCTCCCACACCCTCCACCCGATACACACACACACACACACTCACACACACACAACCAATGCTACAGCCACGCGGATGTCCTCATTGTGCAGGAGGCAAGCCTGAGCCTTCCCTGCCCTACCCCCACCTGCCAAAGCAAACCCAACTTTCCAGGGCAGCACAAATCCCCCCCTACAGAAGTCTTCCCTGAACCCTTCACATGTCCCTAAACATAAGTTTCTCCAACTCTTACTTTCCAGCCTGCCCAATTTAGATTGCACAGCTCCAACCACGTCACTGCATAAAACATACAGATGCACACGCGGCCACACACAGAGAGGAAATTTTTGAAAATGATAAAGTGTCTGGTCACGATGACAAGATTTCCATTTTTTTCTAAGACCTTTTCTGCATCACCCATATTTTCTGCCATGATCACGTATTTCTTTTATTATAATCAAAAGGGAAATGCTATATTCTTCTATAAAGAATGCATATGTGCTCAGCTAGGAAAAAAAATCTTCACAATCTGTTTCAAATTATTTCTAGGCTCTGGCTTGATGGTTTTGATGTGTTCATAGTTTGAGGGCCTCAAACCCTCAGTTCTCACCAATCAGTTTACCTCCAACCCAAAAGTATCACAAGCTCACACCATCCTCTCAGCCCTCCTGCCTCATGACTTATCATTCATCTCCTCCACTGACCCTTCAGGCTCTGTCATTCACAGCCTCCTCCTCAGCCACCAAGAACTCAAGAACTCACCCCAACATTATCTGGAATGAACCCTGAAGCTGACTTCCCAACATCATTCTGTGTCCTCCCCCGGCCCTCAAATCAGTTTGGGGAACTGACCTTCTTTCAAGTGGTGCACCTGTCTGGTCTAAGGTCAATGAGGTAAGTTAAATGGCATTTAACCTTATTCTGGCCAATGATACCTAAAGAGAGGTCTGCTAGAGATTCCTGGGAAAGTTCTTTTTGCCCTTAAAAAGGAGAAAGAGAGGAAGCCAGGACCATGCTTTGTTTTCAAGGCATTTGCCACAGAAATCACTGTAACCAATGCACCTTGCCCAAATATTCCTTCCTTTTCAAATGTACTAAAAGAGAAGCCTACAGTCAATGTCTGTGATTTCTTATATTCCATCCATTCCTCAACCTTATTCTCCTGAAAATATCACCTAAAGGCGGGTCACCAATAACCTCCTAGTTGCCAACCCACAGCTTTCTCAGTCCTCATCCTGCTCAATTTCTACACCTGCGCTAATACAGTAGCCATATGTAGCTATTTAAATGTAAATTAAAACTGAATAAAATTCAAAAATTCAGTTCCTCGGGCCTACTAGTCACATTTCAAGTGCTCAGCTGCCACATGTGGCTAGGGACCAGCATACTGGCCAGTAGAGCCATAGAAGATTTTCAACATCAGAAAGTTCTATTGGCCAGTGCTACTCTATTAACATCCACACCTACTGACCACTCCCTCTTTCTCACGATTTCTATGCAGTCTGCCCCCTACCCTCTAGGGTCTCTTCGTGTCTGTCTGGACTTGACTTTATGGCCACTCTTCTTCCCTCAGCCCCCTGAACATAGGCGTGTTCCAAGGTTTGCTCTTTTCAGTGTACTTTCTCTCCGTGGACAACCTCCTACACTGCCAGCTTCACCTGTCACATCTTTAGCAAGTGAGTCCCAAATCCACTATATATGCAACTCTCTCAAGGTTCAGACTTCCGTCTATAGGGACCAGCAGGTTCTCTCTCACTCTTTCTTCTGGACCTGTCTTTCCTGTTGCCATGCAGCTCAGGGAGAGCTGAAACCACAGGGCAATCCACAGACAGGAAGACCAGAGGATCAAACAGGTAGTCACTAAACAAAACCTGGGAGGCCACCATAAGATGTCAAGAGTCAAACGGAAGAGGTCTGAGAGTCACAGGCGAGAGCAGCAAGAGAATTTGAAATCCAGGTAAGTGATGTAAAAATATGGAAAAACCTAAGAGTACACTCCTACTAATTCTATCGAAAAATATGTTCTCACCCTATATTTTTAATTAGCAGTCCACATATATACTGGCTCCTGCCACAAGACCTGTCTCTCTCATTCTCAACATGTCCAAAATGAAATGCATTTTCTTTCCTGCACAGTAAGTTATCTTCCTCTGAGTTCCTCTTACCAGTCAATGGCAACCCTGCCTCCACCCTAGACACCCACACTAGAAAACTAACTCTCACACACACTCACACCCTCCCATCAAAGCTACCAATGTGGAGTGAGCACCATATTAGGAACTAAAAAGACCAAGCTCCAGGTCTAGCTCTCCTACTTATTAACTGTGGGACTTATATCTTTAACCTCTATGGGTCTTAGTTTCTTCATTTACAAAGATAATAAAATCTAGTTGAGTTTTTTGTTTTTGCCGTGCTGTGGAGCAGAGCTTGTTCCTCTCCCGCTCAGCCGTGCAGGCTGAATCGATCAAAGCAATGGTTATGGAGAAGCCTAGTCCCCTGCTGGTTGGGCGGGAATTTGTGAGACAGTATTACACACTGCTGAACCAGGCCCCAGACATGCTACACAGATTTTATGGAAAGAACTCTTCTTATGTCCATGCGGGATTGGATTCAAATGGAAAGCCAGCAGATGCAGTCTATGGACAGAAAGAAATCCATAGGAAAGTGATGTCACAAAACTTCACCAATTGCCACACTAAGATCCATCATGTCGATGCTCGTGCCACTCTGAACGACCGTGTGGTGGTCCAGGTGATGGGCTTGCTCTCTAATAACAACCAGGCTTTGAGGAGATTCATGCAGACGTCTGTCCTTGCTCCTGAGAGCTCTGTTGCAAATAAGTTCTATGTTCACAATGATATCTTCAGATACCAAGATGAGGTCTTTGGTGGCTTCGTCACTGAGCCTCAGGAAGAATCTGAAGAAGAAGTAGAGGAACCTGAAGAAAGACAGCAGACACCTGAGGTGGTACCTGATGATTCTGGAACTTCCTATGATCAAACTGTCAGCAATGACTTAGAAGAACATTTAGAAGAACCTGCCGCTGAACCAGAACCGGAGCAAGAACCTGTGTCTGAAGTCCAAGAGGAAAAGTCTGAGCCAGTATTGGAAGAAACTGCTCCTGAGGATGCTCAGAAGAGTTCTTCTCCAGCGCCTGCAGACATAGCCCAGACAGTGCAGAAGGACTTGAGAACCTTTTCTTGGGCATCTGTGACCAGCAAGAACCTTCCACCCAGTGGAGCTGTTCCAGTTACTGGGATACCACCTCATGCTGTTAAAGTACCAGCTTCACAGCCTCGTCCGGAGTCTAAGCCTGAATCTCAAATTCCACCACAGAGGCCTCAGAGGGATCAAAGGGTTCGAGAACAGCGAATAAATGTTCCTCTCCAGAGGGGACCTAGACCAGTCTGTGAGGCTGGTGAGCAAGGTGATGTTGAACCCCAAAGAATCATGAGACACCCTGACAGTCACCAGCTCTTTATCAGCAACCTGCCTCATGAGGTGGACAAATCAGAGCTTAAAGATTTTTTTCAAAATTATGGGAATGTGGTGGAGCTGCGTATTAACAGCGGTGGGAAATTACCCAATTTTGGGTTCATTGTGTTTGATGATTCTGAGCCTGTTCAGAAGAAGGTGCTTAGCAACAGGCCCATCACGTTCAGAGGTGAGGTCTGCCTGAATGTGGACGAAAAGAAGACTCAAGCCGCCCAGGAAGGGGATCGCCGAGATAACCGCCTGCGGGGACCTGGAGGCCCTCGAGGTGGGCTGGGTGGTGCGATGACAGGCACCACCCGAGGAGGCATGGTGCAGAAACCAGGATTTGGAGTGGGAAAGGGCATTGCTCCAAGGCAGTGAATTGCTCGTCACCGATCTTCAGGCAGCAGTACAAACCCTAGCTCCCACAGAATGGTGAATTTCTTCAGCCAACTTTTGGTATCTTGGAATCTGATTCTAGTCTACGATACACTGCTTACGTTTGTACAATTTTACTTTTTGTATTAATGGTGTGTGCTCCTTCTCCCTCTCTCCCCGACCCCGCCACCTTTTAGTCCTTCACTTCATATCATTTTGTGGAATGATATTTTAGGAAAAACGGATTTTTAAAGAAGAAAAAAAATAAGACTGCATTTCCTTGTTTTATTTGCATATACAGACTGGTTTTCTTTTTAACAGTTTCCCCAAAGGAATGTGTCTTGCTTATTACTGACATTTGGTATGTATCATTCACTGGAATATTTCTTACTTATTTTCTACATGTTTCAAAAGCCTGTGAGAATTACAGGATTTGATAAACACTTTTAAGGCAGGAAGAACCCAAATTGTCTCTTCTTTGAGAGTCATGACTACCTTCTGGTGTGGAAAAATTGCTGTTGGAAAAATTGACAATTTAGATTCTCTCTGGTATGGTTAAAAACTGAATAAAAGGTGTTAGTGGAGTTTCTCTTTGGATACGTGGTCACAAAACAGTTCCAAAACCTACTGTTTTTACCACTGAAATTTAAATTGTTCAGTAGGTTTTAAATGTCTAGAATGCAACTGATAAGCTTTTCTTGAACTGTTAGGTTTTTTTTGAAGTAGTTTTTTCATGTTTAATTTGTATTTGTAAAAAAAAAAAAAATTTCTTTTAAAAAAATCTGAATAACACAATACCAGAGCAAAACTGTTGTGCCTTCTATTTATCTTTGATTCCAGTCTTGGCAATTGTTTAAAGAAAAATAATAATTTTAAAAAAACCTAGATTTGTTCTATCAGGTTCAGAGTATGTTGGGAATTACAGAATCCCTCCTTTCACGCTGTATGTCTTGTGTTCATTTGTTATGCCTTATTCTGAAATTGAGTCTCAAACTGGAATGCCTTTGAGGTCAGATGCTTCTGTAGAGGTTCTTTGACCTGAATAGTTCAGCATTTGTATTAAGTTTTATTTCAGTGTCTCTTCAGAATCCTAATCATAGCCCATAAGAAAGAATGTGACTTTAATATTTGACTTTGCTGGTGTGCGTGAGTGTGCACTAGTTTTTTTTCTTTAAATCATAGCCATATGGTAAATTTTCTATTTGTTATGGTTCCCTTTTATTGGTGGGCATGCAGTGGGCATTTCTTGGAAATGGCTAATTTTTATTAAAATGTTTCTGGAAGAAAATTAAAAAAAAAAAAAATCTAGTTGAGCCTACACTGATTTCTTTTTATCAGCTCAAAGACTCCCACAAAGGCAAAGAAATGGCTCTTAATCAATTTAATGAAATCCTGAGGCAAGTGTACAGAACCGCACGCACCCATGCACACACCCCTCTCAGAACTTTTATGGAGACCTGAAGCCCATTATTCTTACCTCAGGTTAAGAACACCTAACTCAAGATATCAGAGTTAAAAGTCTTTATTGAGACAGTCAGGTCTTCCAGAGTCTAGCCATAATCCACCTTTCTAGGTTTTGCTACCATGACAACCCTCTGCCACAACTCTGGATGACACTTCCCCAAACACACCACGTTATTCCCTCAGCCTAAAATGCCTACCTTTCTAGACCATAAACATGAGGGCTACCCTGTAAGCAAGGGGTGGCGGGGGAGCTGGAAGGAGTCTGGGTATAACACCCAGAAGGCTGACCTCTACACTTCATGTGAGAAAGCAAAAAACTTCTTCTATCTGTTTAAGCCACTGTTATTTTGGGACTTTGTTATCTGCAACTTAATCACCATATGAACCAAATTTTGTAGGGCAAAGTGCTTAAATACATGCCCCCTTTCCCAAAAGCTTGTAAGAAAATACACCAAAATTTTAACAATAGTTAACTTTGATAATAGTTAACACACTATTTTTATTTTATATTTACCAAATCTCATATAAGGATATGTACTATTTACATTATCAGAAAAATAATATATGTTTAATGTTTCATTAAAGGAAAGAAATGGCAGACTGCGGAACTATTGGTAAATGTAGTAGGATGGCTGGCTCTGTGGGGATCTTTAAGGTAGTAATCTCAACCTTGGTGCAATTCAAAAATCCCAATGCCCCGGCCACATCCCAGAATAATAATTAAAATGGGTAGGTGGGGGGAGGACATGACAACGACTGACTAGACATTAGCTTTTTTAAAGCTCCTCAGTGATTCTGACATGCAGCCAAGGCTGAGAACCGCTGTTTGCAGGGAAGAAAATGAGCTCCTGGAGGAAGGAACTGTGTCTGATTCATCTCTGTGTTCTCTGAACCTGGCCCTGTGCTTGGCATGGAGTGAACACTCCATGAATGTCTGTCTGTGAACAAACAGATGGGCAGAGTGCAAGGGACACAAAGGACTTCCCACATAGGACACAGGACAAACATGTGAAGAGTGTGGCTCACCTCAATGGCATAGCAGAAGTCAGCACCAGCCGTGACAGCCATCATTGACAAGAGTCCTGTGCCAGTGCCAATGTCAAGAACCAAGGCGTTCTGTCCTTTGTCCTTCACCCTGCTCACAGCAGCCCGGATACCTTGGTAATATTTCATATTCTAAGAAAAAGGGAGAAAAAGCTGTTATTTCATACCAGTTATTATAAATAAGTGCTTTGTGAAGTTCTGAAGTCATGGTTGGCAGCAGCAGTGTTAAGTCATGACCCTGTAACCTCTGTGACTTACACTGGCTGAGTTGGGCAGGCCTCCTGAGGCTCCGGGGGCACTGGATCAACCTCTTAAATTAAGCGATTGGCACTCCCCTTCACATCCACTCTTCTATACTCTGCTTAGACATGCTGGGGCTAGGGTTCTGCAAACTACATTCTTCTCTTTCCAGCTGTTAGGACTGGACAACAGGGGAGCTAGAGGGTGACTGGAAGGTAGGAGAAAGCTTGTTCCTTCCCACATAAGGGCTCTCCTTGGGCCCTTCAGAGCTAGCAGCAGCACTCAAGCAGAGATTCCTCTCAGAGATCTGAGCACTAGCCTCACAGGACCTCTCCTCCACACATCTAGGTTCTGGAAACCCCAGTCTTCTCCCTTTGTGTCCCCAGCCCTAGGAAAGGGGACTGCTTCCTGCAATTACTATCACTAGGCTACCCTGGTGCCTCCCAGCCCTCCCACACCTGTGTAACCAATTCCTTCTATTAAATTCCCTCTGTTGAAATATGTAACGTTGCTTTTGGTCTCCTCACTGCACTCTAATTCATACAGCTTCCTGGGCTAAAAAATATTTTCCTCTCACAAAATCATTTCTTCGTTTTTAGTTCAGGTCCTTAGTAGCTTAAGCAGACACATTTTTATCTCTATAACAGTTTGGTTGATTAAGTACCCTGACCCTTCTGTTGAAACTAACTAAAAATGATGGGGTAAATATATGTAAATCTGTTTAAATGCACTGATGACCTTGCCAAGTCAGTAAGTAATATTAAGAGGCCAAACATGGACTTCCCTGGTGGTTCAGTGGTTAAGAGTCCGCCTTCCAATGCAGGGGACACGGGTTCAATCCCTGGTCAGGGAACTAAGATCCCACATGCTGAGGGGCAACTAAGCCCATGCGCTGCAACTACTGAGCACACGGGCCACAACTAGAGAGAAGCCCACATGCCACAACGAAGATCCCGCGTGCCGCAACTAAGAGCTGACGCAGCCAAACATACATACATACATACACACATATTAAAAAAAAAGAGGCCAAACACCTAGAAGGGGATTCACCTGAGTTGAGCCTTAAGATGACTCCCCTACCAGCTGACACCTTGATCACAGCCTATAAGAGACCCAGAGGCAGGGAACTCAAGCTAAGCTGAGTCCAGATTTCTGACCCACAAAAACTGTGAGACATGGACTTCCCTGGTGGCACAGTGGTTAAGAATCTGCCTGCCAATGCAGGGGACACAGGTTCGAGCCCTGGTCCGGGAAGATCCCACATGCCATGGAGCAACTAAGTCCGTGTGCCACAACTACTGAGCCTGCGCTCTAGAGCCCAAGAGCCACAACTACTGAGCCCTCATGCCACAACTACTGAAGCCTGCAAGCCTAGAGCCCATGCTCAACAAGACAAGCCACCACAATAAGAAGCCCGTGCACCACAGTGAAGAGTAGCCCCCTCTCGCCGCAACTAGAGAAAGCCCATGCGCAGCAACAAAGACCCAAAGCAGCCAAAAATAAAATTAATTAATTAATTTTTTAAAAAGTGAGATAACTCTTTAAGCCATTAAATTTGGGGATAATTTGTTATGCAGTAGAAAATAACTAATACAGGACTATATTTTGATACAGGACTGGTATCAAAAGGGCAATATTCTCTGACCACAGTACAATCAAGTTAGAAATTTCAATAACAAAAATGTAACTAAAGAAAAAAAGACTTTTGAACATTAAGAATTTTAAACTCACAGGTAAAAGACTAAAGCAAAAGGAAATTAGAAAATATCTAGGGAGTTCCCTGGTGTCCTAGTGGTAAAGATTCTGGGCTTTCACTGCCGTGGCCCAGGTTCAATCCCTGGTCAGGGAACTGAGATTCCACAAACTGCATGGCAAGGCCAAAAAACAAAAACAAACAAACAAAAAAATGCAGATTTCTGCTGGGCCTGAGGTCTGGGCTTGGTCTGCATTAAAAAAGAAATCTAGAATTGAGTAATATTTTTTAAACTATATATCAAAACTCTTGGGATGGCTAGAGCAATATTTGGAGAGAAATGCATTAAAAAAAGACAGAAGATGACAGGCATCCACCTAAAAAATTAGAAAGAGGGCTGCAAAATAAACTCCAAATGAGTAGATGAATAAAAATAATAAAGAACAATAATTAATAAATTAGGAAACAAATATAAAACAGAAATCAATGAAGATAAAATTTAGTTATTTCAAAAGACTAAAAACTTGATGAACCTCTGGTAAGACCAGTCCAAAAAAGAAAAGGAAAAAAAATGGTAAAGGAAGAAAAAGAAGTACAAGTAACCAAAAACTGGGAATGAAGGGCGGGTGATGAGGTGGTGATATCAGTATATATGCTGCAGAGATTAAACAGTCCACCAGCAGGGTACTTCCCTGGTGGCGCAGTGGTTAAGAATCTGCCTGCCAATGCAGGGACACAGGTTTGATCCCTGGTTCGGGAAGATCCCACATGCCGTGGAGCAACTAAGCCCATGTGCCACAACTACTGAAGCCCTAGTGCCCTAGAGCCTGAGTGCCACAACTACTGAAGCCCGCGCACCTAGAGCCCGTGCTCCGCAACAAGAGAAGCCACCGCAATGAGAAGCCCACGCACCGCAATGAAGAGCAGCCCCGACTCGCAGCAACTGGAGAAAGCCCACATGCAGCAACAAAGACCCAATGCAACCGAATAAATAAATAAATAAACGAAAGAGATTAAAGGATATTAAAAACAATCTTTAGCAAATAAATTCCCCAAAAATCAGATGAAGTGAACATTATATTGGAGATTCTATCCAACACATTAGAGCAAGAAAAAATGAAATAAGATCTAGATAGAAAGAAAGAAAATTATTATTAATCACATATGAGATGAGTGTGAAGAAAACCCAAAACACCTACAAATAATTATTAGAATTAAGAGAACTGAGAAAGATTACAGGATTCCAAATCAGTAAATAAAAAACAATTGAAATTCAGTATTATCAGCAATAGCTTCTAAACCCTTGGCAAAAGGAAGGATTTCTTAAATATGAGACAAAAAGCACCAGTCAATAAGGAAAATATAAGATAAATTTGACATTAAATTTAAGAACCTGTATTGTGAAAAAAACCCCCACAAACTAAGAAACCAGCAATACATATAACTGACAAATGGTTAGTATCCAGAACATATAAAGAATTCCTACAAATTACTAGGTCATAAAAGAGGAAACATGAATAGCCAACGAAAAATGAAAAAAGCTCACATTCAGCAGTGATCAGGGGAATGCAAATTAAAACTATAGTGAGAGACTAGTTCAATCCTACCAGATTGTCAAAGATGTAAAAACTGGTTAATAGGACGTGAGAATGTAAACTGGCACGATTAGTTTGGAAAAGAATCTGACATTACCCAGTAGAGCTAAACACACCTGATGGCTGATGGCCAACAATTCCATTCCCAGGTATACACACCCTAGAGAAAAGTATGCATATGCACCAGAGTACAGTTACTGGAATGTTCCAGGTAGCACTACTTACAATAGAAAGAAGCTGGAAACAACCCCAAAGCCTATCAGCAGAAGAATGGGTAAGTAGTGATGTATTTACACAATGGAATCTGTACAGCAGTGAAAATGAATGAACTTACAGCTACATGCAAAATGGATGAATCTCAAAAACAATGCTGAGCAAAAAGACAAGTCACAAAGAGTAAACACGTTATGACTCCATTGTGTAAAGTTCAAAAACAGGCAAAACTAAGAATTTATATTTTAAGGACATGTAGTAGGTGGTAAAACTATAAAGAAAAGCAAGAGAGTAACTGATACAAAATTCAAGACAGTGGAAACTTCTGGAAGGAGGAAAACAAATGCAATCAAGGAACACATAAGGAATTCTGAGTAATGGTAATGTTCCATTTCCTAAGCTGAGTAGTGAGTCTATGAGCATTTGTTTTATTATTCATCTTTAAACTATACATATACATTTTATACTGTTTTGTGTGTCTGTTATAACAAAAAGGTTCTTTTAAAGAACACGAATAGTACTAGACTTTAAAATATCAAAGCCTTTAAAATAGTACTAGACTTAAAAAGAAAATGGAGTGATAATGTCAAAATTCTGAAGTGATTTCCAAACTAGAATCCAGCCTTAAGTGTGAGGATAGAATACAGAAGTTTTTGGATAAGCCAAGTCTCAAAAACCTTACTTCCCACGAACCCTCTCACAGGAAAGTGAGGAAGGATGAGCTTCACCAAAGAGGGAGGGAACCAAAGAGGAATACATGGGATCCAGGAAACAGAGGACCCAATAAAAAAAGAGGAATGAAGGAAGTCTACAGACAATAAACAAGAATCCCAGGACAACAGCTACACAGCAGGTCTAGAAGGCACCCAGTCTAGACTGGAGCAGGGCAAAATGATCCCAGAGACAATCTCCAAGAAGATGAAACTGAAAGAATAGCTGATTGTTTTGACCTTTCCTTCAGAAAGGAAATTTATACTACTGGGAGAAAGTTTGGGCATAAAAGGATGAGTACATAGAAAACTAAGCAAGGGAATTCCCTGGCAGTCCAGTGGTTAGGACTCCACGCTTTTACTGCTGAGGGCGTGGGTTCAATCCCTAGTTGGGGAACTTAAGATCCTGCAAGCAGCAAGGCGTGGCCAAAAAAGAAAGAAAAAAAAAGAAAGAAAACAAAGCAAAAATAAGATAATTACTAATAAAGAGTTATTCAAGAAAGAAAAAGCAATCAAAGTATATCACATAGCTCAACTGTGAACAGTGTTTACACATGTCTAATAAAGTCAACATATGATTTTAACTAACACGCACATTTATGTGTTTACCTCATCACAACCCTTCAAAAGGAGGTATTATCGTTATCCCTATTTTACAGATGAGAAAACAGAGGCACAAAGAATTTGAGTGACTTGCCTACTGAAACACTGAATATTAATTTAGCAAAAATTATAACTACATTGGGACAAAAGGAGAACGAGTGGGAAGGAGGAGCTGAAAGAATACCAAACTCTCAGCTCTCACAGTGGGAAGTCAATATATAATAGTTATTCAGATCTGGAAGTAAACATAAAACAGCTCAAAGAAAAGAAATGAGGTTGCCTCTGAGGGTAACCATTAAAAGGTACTGTCTGGGGGACGATACACCAGGGGACTGCTTTTTTTTTTTTTTAAATAAATTTACTTATTTATTTATTTATCTTTGGCTGCATTGGGTCTTCGTTGCTGAGCGCGGGCTTTCTCCAGTTGCAGTGAGTGGGGGGCTACTCTTCGTTGCAGTGCCCGGGCTTATCACTGCAGTGGCTTCTCTTGTTGTGGAGCACGGGCTCTAGACGCACGGGCTTCAGTAGTTGTGGCTCGTGGGCTCTAGAGTGCAGGCTCAGTAGTTGTGGCTCATGGGTTTAGCTGCTCCGTGGTATGTGAGATCTTCCCGGACCAGGGCTTGAACCTGTGTCCCCTGCATTGGCAGGCGGGTTCTTAACCACTGCGCAACCAGGGAAGTCCCTTCTTTTTTTTTTTTAAATGGCGTGTTTTTGTGTGTGTGTGTGTGTATTCTGCCTACCCAATTTTATTATTTATTTATTTATTATAAATTGTTTTTTATTTATTTATTTTTTGGCTGTGTTGGGTCTTTGTTGCTGCACACAGGCTTTCTCTAATTGCAGCAAGCGCGGGCTACTCTTTGTTGCAGAGCGCGGGCTTCTCATTGTGGCGGCTTCTCTTGCTGCGGAGCACAGGCTCTAGGCGCACAGGCTCCAGTAGTTGTGGCTCATGGGCTCAGCAGTTGTGGCTTGCGGGCTCTAGAGCACAGGCTCAGTAGTTGTGGTGCATAGGCTTAGTTGCTCCACGGCACGTGGGATCTTCCCCGGACCAGGGCACAAACCTGTGTCCCCTGCATTGGCAGGCGGATTCTTAACCACTGCATCACCAGGGAAGCCCTGGGACTGCTATTTTTCACAATAAGCCTCACAGAAATATTTGACTCCTAAAGTAACTGCATTTATGCTTTGGATAAAATCAGTATGTCATTTTATGTTATGTGCTTTTTACCACGATGAAAGAAAAAAAAAAAGTTAAAAAAAACAGGATGGCAATTGTTAGAATTGTTGAACTAGGAAAATGAACATCAAATACACTATATCCCCAAAAAGCAGGAGGGCACAGTTTTCTTTGTGTAGCTGTGCCTGTGGGGTAACAAGAAAGAGAGTGGGACTGGGAGCCGGCCTGGGAGTTTCAGTGAGCTGATCACCTGAGAAGCCTAATTAGCAGCATCCTCAACAGTAAACCAGGGCCCACATACGTTCCAAGTTAATAGCTCCCATCAAATTAGCCATCGCTTGTTAATTATCCAACTTTGAATCTAGAAAAATGGTGCAGATGAACCGTTTTGCAGGGCAGAAACAGAGACACAGATGTAGAGAACAAACGTATGGACACCAAGAGGGGCAAGTGGCAGGGGGTGGGGATGAATTGGGAGACTGGGATTGACATGTATACACTAATATGTATAAAATAGATAACTAATAAGAACCTGCTGTATACAAAATAAATCAATAAAATTAATTATACAACTTTAAAGCTACTATTGGAGCCCTCTTAAAAGGCAATTGGTAGTATCTATCAAGAGTCCTACCTAATGTTCAAAACCCTAGACTACACCAAAAAAGATATTCGGATAGCAAATAAGCACATGAAACGATGTTTGACATCATTTGCCATTAGAAAAAATGGAAATTACAACTACAAAGTTAGGGGCTTCCCTGGTGGCACAGTGGTTAAGAGTCTGTCTGCCAATGCAGGGGACACGGGTTCGAGCCCTGGTCCGGGAAGATTCCACATGCCGCGGAGCAGCTAAGCCCGTGCACCACAACTACTGAGCCTGCGCTCTAGAGCCCACGTGCCACAACTACTGAAGCCCGTGCGCCTAGAGCCCGTGCACCGCAACGAAGAGTAGCCCCCGCTCACCGCAACTAGAGAAAGCCCACGGGCAGCAATGAAGACCCAAGGCAGCCAAAAATAAATAAATTAATTAATTTTTAAAAAAATGTGTAAGGGTAGAATTGCTGGGTCTATATGTTAAGTGTACATTATTTAACTTTGTAGCTTTATTTTTTTTTTTAATTAATTAATTTATTTTTGGCTGCCTTGGGTCTTCGTTGCTGCACACGGGCTTTCTCTAGTTGTGGCGAGCGGGGGCTACTCTTCGTTGCGGTGCATGGGCTTCTCACTGTGGTGGTTTCTCTTGTTGCAGAGCACGGGCTCTAGGCGTACGGGCTTCAGTAGTTGTGGCACTTGGGCTCAGTAGTTGTGGCACGTGGGCTCTAGAGCGCAGGCTCAGTAGTTGTGGCGCACGGGCTTAGCTGCTCCGCGACATGTGGGATCTTCCCAGACCAGGGCTCGAACCTGTGTCCCCTGCATTGGCAGGCAGACTCTTAACCACTGCGCCACCAGGGAAGTCCCTCTTATACATTTTCTGAAAGAAATGAAAACATGTCCACACAAAGACTTATATGTGAACGTTCACAACAAAACTATTCAAAATAGCCAAAAACTGGAAACAATCCAAATGTCTGTTAATTGGTAAATGGATAAAACATGGTATATCCATATAATGGAATATTACTCAGCAATAAAAAGGAATGGATATTGGGACTTCCCTGGAGGTCCAGTGGTTAATACTCCGTGCTCCCAATGCAGGGGGCGTGGGTTCAATCCTTGGTCGGGGAACTAAGATCCCGCACGCTATATAGCATGGCCAAAAAAAAGGAATAGATATTGACACATTCAACATGAATGACCCTCAAATGATGAATGAAGGGAGAAAGACACATAAGACTATATATCGTATGATTTCATTTAGATGAAATTTCTAGAAAAGGCAAAACTATAGAGACAGAAAACCTATCAGTGGTTGCCTGGCGGGTGGGGGCAACCAGGGAGTTGGGTACCAGGATTGATTACAAACAAACAGGAAATAATTTTATGGGATAATGGAAGTGGGTTTTTTTTGTTTTTTTTTTAAATTTATTTATTTATTTATGGCTGTGTTGGGTCTTCATTTCTGTGCGAGGGCTTTCTCTAGTTGTGGCAAGCGGGGGCCACTCTTCATCGCGGTGCACGGGCCTCTCACTATCACGGCCTCTCTTGTTGCGGAGCACAGGCTCCAGACGCGCAGGCTCAGTAATCGTGGCTCACGGGCCTAGTTGCTCCGCGGCATGTGGGATCTTCCCAGACCAGGGCTCGAACCCGTGTCCCCTGCATTGGCAGGCAGATTCTCAACCACTGCACCACCAGAGAAGCCCTGGAAGTGTTTTAAAACAACAATAAGACTTCCCTGGTGGCGCAGTGGTTACGAATCTGCCTGTTAATGCAGGGGACACGGGTTCTAGCCCTGGTCCTGGAAGATCCCACATGCCACGGAGCAACTAACCCATGCGCCACAACTACTGAGCCTGTGCTATAGAGCCTGTGAGCCACAACTACCGAGCCTGCACGTCACAACTACTGAGCCCGCACGCCTAGAGTCCATGCTCCACAACAAGAGAAGCCACCGCAATAAGAAGCCTGCGCACCACAATAAACAGTAGCCCCCGCTCACTGCAACCAGAGAAAGCTTGTGCGCAGTAACGAAGACCCAACGCAGCCAAAAAAATAAATAAATAATAAATAAATAAAACCTTACTAAAAAAAATAAAATAATATAAAACAACAAAATGTGAGGCACCATGCAAAAGCATAAAGAAATATGTTTTTCTTGACTCTGCCACTAACCAGCAACTTATGACTCCATTTCCTCATGTGCAGAACTGGGGAGGGGAGAACAGAAGTTAGAGGTAAATAATGAAGAGTCAGGAATGTTCCACCAAGGCAGTTGAATTTTACCTCAAAAGCAGGGAGAGGCCACTGAAGGGTTTCAACCAGAGGAGTAACATGGTCAGATGGGCATTTCAGAAAGACCCCTTGGGCTGTTGTATAGAGGAAGGAGAAGAGGGACCAACGCCAGTAAATGACGGCTGAGCAGGCAATGGGGTTGAAAGAACCATAGAATTTGATGACCAACTAACTACAGGCTCAGATAAGGAAAAGGGCGCCATCTGGCTTGGCTGACCAGATGGATGACAATGCCATTTGTCCAAATCCCCTGGAAGCTGGGTCAAGAAGGACCCTCAATGGCGATGACACTAAAATCAGAGAGGCTCATAGGCCCACGAGTCCAAGAAGAAGACCATGAAACTAGAAAGGATTAGTCAAAAGCCGGGAACAATATTTGTTCCACATTCTGTAATTCCTCAACAGCTCAGCAAAGGCACTCAGATATTTGACGAAAATTAGAGAGGCACCTGGCCCCTCCCGTGGAGCCTACACACCAATGGTGCTGAAGGAGGTCCTTCTGTCATAGTGTTGCCAAGAAGTAGGCAAGCTGAGCAGTTAACCAGGGCTGGGTGAAGGAGACACCACCACCAACACAGCCTCATGACCAGCCCTGCCATGTTCCCTGATCTTTCCGCAGTGCACTGCTCAGTTTTTAAGTGTAGCCCTGCATCATTCTCCTTCAAGCCTCCCAATTTCTGAACCATCTGGATGAGGCTGACTAGTCAAGCACTATGGTAGACCAGGAAATCCTGGGTTGCTAGCCATCATAAGACCAGAACTGTAACATTTACTCAAACAGACAAAGAAAACTCAGATGAAACAAAGGACAAAAGCTGAAATGTAATTCTGCAGTGAAAGCCAAATATGCTTTACAAAATACAGTCTGCAGTGACCTCTAGAGATTTTATTTTAAAATTACAAACTGACTATACAAGGTGAAACTGTGTAATTAAAGTATTTTTATCTAGAGATCATGGAAATCAGCTAGTATGGCCCACTCATTGTAAATTCTAATAAATGAGGTCTGCAGAGGTCCCATGTTTTCTCCAAGGTCACGCTCAAGTCAATAACAGAGCAGGAAGTAGGACCCAGCTTCCTGATTTCCCAACCACTACACCGTACTGCCTCTCTGCATCATTCTAACATCATGCCTCTGGGGGAAGTTTTTAACCTTCTTATAATGGAAAGTTTCAAACACCACATCAAGATAACAGTTTCCTTCTATACTTACCCTGTCTTTGTCATGCAGCATATCAGCATAGGATGACCTAAAAAAATAAAAAGACAGGTCAGAAACTTCTGCTAATAATGATAAACATCAACATATGAGAATATTCACATATATAAACATATTCTTTTATCAGATGGAACAAATATCCAGGCCCGTTTTAAACTATTTTAACAGAGCTATAAACTGTCATTCTCCTGTACTGCAGGAAAAAATCTCAGAGAAAGATGTTTATTTTCAGTAAAGAATCTCGGACTAAAAATGCTGATAGTTAGCCCTGTCACAGTAATTCCATAGTCCTAGCATACTGATCATGTTGTACATCATATGATTTTTTCCTCAGGAACATCTCAGATGTGTCCAATACTTTACATAATCTTGCATACATTTGTACATTGGGATGATCACACATGTAACACTGGGGAGAGGAACCGGGGAAAGGGAAAGTATATGCCTGCTGTATATGTGAAGGGTATCATGCCTGGCACTTTCCCTTAGTTGTCATCAGGGACAACTAAGAAGCGTTCACCAAACTACAGGGAGGAGAGCTGCTTATCCATGTTTTCTATCGTAGTAATTCAAAAACTTGAAAAATCTCTGGCAGGGTCAGGATAAGCCCCCAGAACTCAACAGGCTCAGCCCAAAGATGCTTTCTGAGAATTCCAGGTGAGAGTCAAGGCACTCTCATTAAACAGAGGACCTCCAGCTTCGGGTTGACATCAGAATTAATGAAGAGCTTATTTTACATGCAGATTCCCACAATACACACAGAGAGCTTCTGATCTAGAAGATGCAGCTGGAGTCTGGAAATCTGCACTTGAACTGGTGCTCCAGGCAACTGTGACACAGGTATTTCATACTCTACATTTTGAGGAACACTGCACCAAAAGCAAAGGCTTCTTTTTTTTTTTAATGGCATACCAAGGTTTTTAACATTTGAACCCACCTGTGAGTGTTTAGTTGAAATCTGGTCCTTTCTACTTTTCTCCACCTTTTAAGGGGCATTTTCACTCCCCCATCTTCCCTGCCTCACCACCCACTCACTCCCCTGACTCCACTGACATCACTCTCCCTAAGCACCACCAGCTCACTCACATCACTAACATCCAGGATTTCTCCGACCCTGCTGGACACTCCCTCTTCCTGAAACGTTCTCTTCCTTTCTACTCTCTGGCCATGCCCTCCTGGTTGTCTTGCCTCATCAGCTATTCCAGGATTCCTTCTCCAGCCCTCTACCTTTCACATTCTACACAATCTCTGAAAGCCTGCAATCTCTTCCAGTTTCAACTCTAACAACTGCAAACTGTCTCCAGACCCATATTTATCTGCCCAGTGGCATTTCCATCTGGATGTCCAAAGCCAGATACCTAATCTTCATCACCCCAACAACACCCATTCCTCCTGTGTTCTTCTCAAGGGACAACAGTTCCATCCACGTAGTCACTCTAACCAGAAATCTTGGTGCTTACTGAATTTTCTCTCTCTCCTTCGATCACTGCATCCAATGAGTTACCAAACTCAAGCTCTCGCAAAGCTTTTTCCTCCTCTCTCCACCTCCCCTCTCTCAGCCTTGGGGTTGCAATATCCACCCAGATGCCCATATGGTTTTCACACCCTCCAACCCACTTTCCACACTGCTCTCAGCTTAATGTTCCAAAATGCAACCTAATCTTTTTTCTTTCCCATTTAACACCTCAATCACTCAGAAAATAACGTCCAAAATATTTAGAAAGAAAGTAATGTGTTTGAGCCCTTACTCTGTACCAGACATTGTACTTCATTCACTCATCAAATAACCCTAAGAAAAGGGTATTATATGATGAGATATACATATTGTTATACTGAGGTATATACTGTTATACTGTATATGAGGCATATATTACTACATTGATCCTCAGAGAAGTTTAGTAGCTTGGCCAACGTCAAGCTACTTGATGTTAAGAAGTCAAGTAGCTTAAGAAGTGGCTAAACTAGAACTTATACAATCAGGTTCCTCTTCCTGCATTTTGTTACCACCAATTACAACATGACCCCTGCCTACCTTTTCAGCATCCTCTCTCACCATAGCCCTAATTTTGCACCACACTCCAGCCACACTGACCTGGCTAGCCATTCCTCAAACTAGCTCATCTGGAAGTTTGCACATAATCCCTGCTGCTCAGAAAGCAATCTCCCTCCCTTTAGATTCAGGAAATCATTCAAATATCGCCCTCCCAGACCAGTTGGTTCTTGCTGCTTCCATGTACTTTTGTGCCCATTTCCACTGACTTTTATCTCATGGTGTCATAATTTTTTATATGTCTGTCTATTCCACAAAACTGCATGTTCTTTGAGGATGAGAACCTTATCTTTGTCATTTTGGTATTCACAGCCTTAGCACGGTGTCATATGCACTTAATGATTGCTAAACAACAGTAACGCACTTACATACTTTTAAACATCCCTCCAAAGGAAAAAAAAACCTCATTTTTTCCCACTTTTTCCATTAAAGAGAATTTAACTATATGATAAATGTGCCACCATTTCAGTGACACAAGTAAATAATTAAATTTCATAAACTCTTCTACTACTACTACTACTATTGAACCTTGGGTCCTCTTTGGTCCACAAGACAGATCCTCAGGGACTCTGGTACAGCTGCCACAAAATGTCTGACTCTCCACACAGGCATAACTTTGCCTAACTCCCACACAAACCTGCCCAACTGAGCAGACCTGCTGGTGACCAACACCTGCCCTGATCAGAAGCACTGGGTGACAGCCTATTCCCCACTCAGACTGGATTCCAAGGCATCTGCTTTGAGATCAAGGGCCCCACCCAGCTGCAGCCAACTGTGGAAAAACCCTTGTTACCTTGCGATCTCCTGGTGGTAATCATAATGCTCATCCTCCTCCAGCCACTCCACAGACCCCGTGGTTGGGTTGGCCCGCCCGCAGAAGACTTTCATGGTGCCAATTAGCTCCTCAGTTTTAGCGTAGAAAAGGAGCCTTGCCAGCTGCCTGTAGACAGGTCTGATCGTCAGAAGTCTCTTCAAATTGTAATGCCCAAAAATGTAGAGGAAAAAAAAAAAAAAGAAATCAAGAAATAGACAAAAATGTCACAGTAACTGAAAATATTTGTTAATCAGCATTTTAATCCTTCCAGCAGAGTTACTTGGTTTTATATTCAGCATATAACATCAAATACTATTAAGACAAAAACTCAGAAAGCTATCTGGAAACTTCAGCAGTCCTCAATGATTCCAATAGGGTCAAATGAGCCTTACAGGTGCACCTGAGTACAGCCTCAGGTGAAGGCAGGTAAGAAGAGAAATAAAGCAAAGGAAAGGGCTAGAAGGAAAGGAGAACACAAAGAGATTGGGGTGGTGGTAAAGGAGTGTCACCAATACTGCCTCAGAAAGGTAAACACTTAGTTTAAGGAAAAATACAAAGAAAAAGCAATTCAAACCAACAAAGAAACCTCACCTGAACAAATAAATCAGAGCTATATGCAAACATGGCTAATCCCAGGAATATAACGTTGAGCCAAAAAAGAAGCAAATCACAGAATACAAATGATTCCATTCATATGAAATTTATAACTATTCAACATAGAACAATATATTCTTCAGGGATCACACTAAAAAGCATGGCAGGGAATGAGGATAGCGGTTACCTCTAAGAGGGAAGGGAAAAGGAGGGAATCAACAAGGGCCACACAAGGGACTTCAAAAGTAACAGTATTGTTATTTTTCTAAAACTGGGTGGTGGGGGCTTCCCTGGTGGCGCAGTGGTTAAGAATCCGCCTGCCAATGCAGGGGACAAGGGTTCGAGCCCTGGTCCACGAAGATCTCACATGCCACGGAGCAACTAAGCCTGTGCGCCACAACTACTGAAGCCCGCAAGCTACAACTACCGAGCCCGCGAGCTGCAACTACCGAAGCCCACGCGCCTACAGCCAGTGCTCTGCAGCAAGAGAAGCCACCGCAATGAGAAGCCCACTCACCTCAACGAAGAGTAGCCCCCGCTCGCCGCAACTAGAGAAAGCCCGCACGCAGCAACGAAGATCCAACACAGCCAAGGTAAATAAATTTTTTTAAAAAAATTTTTAAAAATTAAAAATTAAAAAAACCGGGTGGTGGGAATACAGGTGTCCATGATATTGTCATTCTTTATGCCTCACTATTTTTTATGATTACTTATCCACTCCATATTCAATTTTTTTTTTAAATTTTTATTTACTTATTTATTTTTGGCTGTGTTAGGTCTTCGTTTCTGTGCGAGGGCTTGCTCTAGTTGCGGCGAGCGGGGGCCCCTCTTCATCGCGGTGCATGGGCCTCTCACTGTCGTGGCCTCTCTCGTTGCGGAGCACAGGCTCCAGACACGCAGGCTCAGTAATTGTGGCTCATGGGCCCAGTTGCTCCGACGCATTTGGGATCTTCCCAGACCAGGGCTTGAACCCGCGTCCCCTGCATTGGCAGGCAGATTCTCAACCACTGCACCACCAGGGAAGCCCCATATTCAATTTTAAAAACAATTTTTAAAAACCTTTCTCCGTCTGAAAAAAAACCAAAGCCTTCAAATAAATGTCACCAGATGCATATCTTATACGGCCTGTTTCTCCAAAGAGATCTATTTCTGAGAGAGAAACACCAAAGCTCAAAGTCTGAAAGTACTTCTCAGCAGATATGGCCTCTCACAGTGCCCTCCCACTTACCATTCAGAAAACAGCAAGTGTTCCACACTCCCATTCATTTCTTGATAAACACTGATCCATCATCAGGAAACCTTAGAAAGAATGCCTACTCCACAGGACCCTAAACATTCCTAAGGCATTTTACTGGCAAGAGTTACTTTCTTTTGAAGTTATCTAAACTAAATAAACACTGAATTCTTATACTAGAGGATGGAGAACAATCTTTTCTGAAAAGACTCAGGCAGTCACTGGACTGGTTCAAAGTAGTCAATTTGTCCTTCAGTAAAACTCTACCTCTAACTCTACTTCAGCATATCTATTCTCTAATTTAGTGGCTCTCAAGCTTTCCGACAACCCCAGTAAGAAATATGCTTTACCTTGAGAGACAACATACACACGCACATGTAAAGTTTCACAAAACAATACTTAGTCTTCCTGTAGGCAAGACTCTCTGATATAGTCCACTGTATTTAATTTTTATTTTTTGTGTTGGTCACGATCCACTAAATTGATTTAATAACTCACCAAAGGGTTGCAACCTACAGTTTGAAAAGCGCTGCTACAATCAGCTCTGCACATCTCTGCTAATACTTATTATTAAAAGACAGAGTATCTAGAACTACCATAATTTGTAATATGCTTTAGATAACTGTGTCCAACAAATGCTGTAGTAGACAAAAGTTTAAAAGATGGGTAGGATTTAGGTGGGTGAGGAGAGGGAGAGAGCACTTCACCAGATTAGAAAGGCTTAGACCATCATGCACAGTGAACTAATCCGTTTAGCTGAAGTTTCACTGAACAAGGAGTCAAACATGTTGGTGGGGTCCACGCTGTGAAGAGTCCTGAAACCCTTATCCTGTGGTCCATGTGGAATCAACCATAAAGTCACTTAAAGGTTAAGAGTATAGTAAAGAACTGTAATTTATGGAATTCCCTTTTCATCTGTGATGTTGCAGAGGCTGTAACTAGGACCACAATGTCTTTTCAGATCTGTAGAGAAGTCACTGGTTTCATATAAGTCTAAATAAATGCTTGAGGACAGGAACCATGTCCTGTAACCTCTCTGGGTGAACACTAAACATCTTCTATGGATGAATCTCCTCGTATTATTAGGACTTGTCCTCTCCAAGAAGGAGCCCATACTCCAGATTCAGGATACTCTAACCTCCTCCTCATTCTGCAAGAGCTGTGAACTCACACGGTTAATGGAAATCACCATTGCAAGCCCTAATTGCTTTACTAGTCAGATTTCAGAGCAGACGTCTGGTTCATTTATTCAAAATTTACTAGGCACCCTCTGTATGCCAGGCACTGTATTAGGACTAGAGGACTATCGTAAACAATACAGAGGAGGTCCTTGTCCTCCAAGAATTTACAGACCCTAATGGGAGAAAGAGAATAAATATAAATATACAATTAAAGACTACCTGAGGGCAAGAAAGGAAATATACAGGGCGCTATGAAAGAGAATAACAAAGTTATGGCAAGACTCTCTGAGGAAAAGAGCATCTAAGTTGAGGCCTACAGAATAACCCAGGTTAAAAGCTGTGAAAGTGCAATGCTCATATTTCAGGAATCCTTACCCCAACTTTTCCAAGTAAAGGTCCTAAGATGTAAAGAACAAGGTGCAGAGTGACAAAAGCCTGAGTGACTGAAGCACTTTGAGCAGAAGAAATGATGGGCGACTAGGGGTGGGCTTCTGCAACGTCGGCTGCGGAAAGGTGTTTGGATTTTGTTCTAAATGCACTGGGAGCCACTCAACGGTTTTAAGCAAAAGAATATCTACGTTGGATGTACGCTTTTACAGGGCCGCTCTGGCCAGTGTGTGGTAGATAGACTGGTTTCCAACTACTGAGATTTTCAACTACTGAGAATACTGTGACTGGGAAAGACCAGTGAGCCAGGGAACCGTGGCCCAGTCGAGGCGCGATGGCTGGAGCTCCGTTAATTTTGCGGCGCGGGTCTCTATCGCTGAAGGGAGGCACCAAGTACTATGATCCAGGTCCCGGCAGAGGTGCTCAGTCACAGGCCCAGCTAGAAGCAATGACCCGACTGGATGGCAGAGCCAGGGACCGCCTAGAACCCCGCACTACCGCCGGCCCGGGAGCTCTGAGCCGCCCCATACGGACTCTAGAAAGTTCCTCCAGAGTCCCGAAGAGATGCGTACCCCAGTGTCCGAGTAGGACCATGCCACATTCCTCCGCCGACGCCTTGGGCTGAGCACAGGATGCTGGCTGCACCCGACCCTTCAACCGCGACCCCACCTTCCCAACCAGCCCAGCGCCTCACCGGCCAGGAGAACCGCTCCATTTACTTCCGCCGCCACCGCCATCTTACCGCGGCAGGCGTGCAAAGGCGGGACTTCCCTGGGCCTGCTGAGCGTGCCGGGGGCGGGGCCCGGAAGCAGAACTGGAAAGCTCTTCCGTCGCAGCCCGCGCACTCCCATAGTGCTCCACGACAGCTGCTATGGAGGTGGGCATGACGGCGGTCCTCCGCGTGAAGCGGAAACGCAGTGCGGAACCCGCTGAGGCACTTGTCCTCGCTTGTAAACGCCTGTGCCCCAGCGCAGTTGAGTCGGGAGCCCAAAAGACGCCTCCGGAGGATCTGGAGAGAGCAGCAGAAAATAATGTCTTCCAGTTGGTGGCCACCGTGCGCTCCCAGGTATAGGGCCGGGAGGGAGCCAGTGTGAAAGGGATCTTAGGGCGCAGCTGGGGTGCATCATTTTTCCTCACCCTTTCACGAACCCCTGATTATGCCGCCCCACAACCCCGCTTCTTCCCCCCTCCCCACTCCCCGCAGGAGGAGCCAGTACAGCCGCTCGTGCGAGCCGCCCTGCGCCCGTCCCAGGGCAGCCAGCAGCGAATCCGCCGTCATCTCCGTGCGTCGGCTCGGGAGATCCGGCAGAACGGCCGCTACAGGGTAGTCTCTAGCCACCGATCCTCGGGAATTCCTTCGGGCGGCTTGGGGTCCGAGGACGCGCCTGGAAGCCCAGAAGCCGCCGAGGACGCAGGCTTCCAGCTGTTGGACCTGGTCCACGAGGAAGGAGACCCAGAGGCCGCCGCGATCTCCTGCAAAGTGAGTACACGCCGGGAGTCGAGCTCTGGGCTTCTCGGGACAGAGAGTACGCAAAGTTAGCACACAGTTAAAGAGGGTACACATGGCTTCACTTTAGAGATGGATGATCCATCCAGCTTGATGGACATGTTTTACAGGTTAGATTATCCATTCAACAAGTATTTACTCAGCGCCCACTATGTGCCAGGCATGGTTCTTAGGTTCTGTGGATACAGCAGTGAGGACCTAACATTCAGGTAGAGGAGAGAAACGTCAAACAAATTCAATGTCAGATGGTGAAATGGGCTATTGGGGCGCTTCATTCATCATTCCATTTCAATGTCATTTTCACTGAGAAAATGACTTTTGAGTAAAGACTTGAATGGCAAGGCACTGCGGATATCTTGGGCAGAGGGGTTTCACACTGAGGAGCTCTAAGTGCAAAGACCCTGAAGCCAAATTTGTCTGGTGTTTGCAAGGTCATTGTGCATGGAGCCCAGGGGGATGGGGGAAGATAGTAAGGAATTTGGGGAGAGGATACCTACTAAACCCTTTCAACTAGGTAGTTGCAAGGATACATTGCCTTTCACCCAGAGATGGGGAATCACTGGAGGAGTCTGACCAAGGTAAAGATAAAGCAGAGGGGAAAACTCATTAAAGGGAGGTTAAAGGACCAGGCCTGGGTAGCATACCAAGTTTGAGGCAGATTTTGGATTAGAATGCAAGTCTTCTCACATTTAATTCAGTGTTACTTTTTTTTTTTCTTTTTAAGTTTATCTTTGGCTCTGTTGGGTCTTCGTTGCTGTGCGTGGGCTTTCTCTAGTTGAGGCGAGTCTACTCTTCGTTGCAGTGTGCGGGCTTCTCATTGTGGTGGCTTCTCTTGTTGCAGAGCATGGGCTCTAGGCGCGCAGGCTTCAGTAGTTGTGGCTCACGGGCTCTAGAGTGCAGGCTCAGTAGTTGTGGCACACGGGCTTAGTTGTGTCACGGCATATGGGATCTTCCCGGACCAGGGATTGAACCCCTCTCCCCTGCATTGGCAGGCGGATTCTCAACCACTGTGCCACCAGGGAAGCCCCCAGTGTTACTTTCTACTAATTACATTTTCTAAGTTAGTTTTGTACCTCACTTCCAAAAAGCAAAGTCAACTACATGCAATAAGACCAAAGAAATAGAAAATTCTCAATCTAAGGTATGCCCCCTCTTGATACACATTTTTCAAATCTCCTTTTAAGTTTTTGAAGTTTAAAAAAATGAAATTTTGGGCTTCCCTGGTGGCGCAGTGGTTAAGAATCCGCCTGCCAATGCTCAATGCTGGGGACACGGGTTCAAACCCTGGTCCAGGAAGATCCCAAATGCCGCGGAGCAACTAAGCCTGTGCGCCACAACTACTGAGCCCGCGCACCTAGAGCCTGTGCTCTGCAACAAGGGAAGCCACCGCAATGAGAAGCCCGCGCACCGCAGCAAAGAGTAGCCCCCACTCTCCGCAACTAGAGAAAGCCTGCACGCAGCAACGAAGACCCAACACAGCCAAAAATAAATAAATAAAAAATAACTTTACTTTTAAAAAATGAAATTTTTATTCAAAATATATCAAGCAAAAGATTTAATCACATTCTTAGTATACCTGGATAACAATTTGGGCATGATGTCCATAGCCACCTCTTTTACCAAAACTAATTCCACACTGCATCATGAGTTACACATTTTTAAAAGTAAACCAATGTTCAGTGGAATGAAGTCAATTAAATAGCTCATTAAATCATATAAGAAAAACTAGTAGATAAGTTAGGAAGGATATGAACACAGATTTTCCCAACAATGCAATACAAACTGTAAACACATCAAAAATGTTTGCGCAGAATAATTATTAAAGAACATAAATTTAAACTGAAAGCAAACTTGAGGTTTTATGCCTACTAGACTATCAGGAAAAGGGTTGCCGGTAGCTCTGCTGGCAAGGCTGTGATTAAAATTGTACGACTGTTGTGCTTAAAATTGATGCAAGCCTTTGGGAAAACAGCAGGGCTTTACAGTAATATCAGGCATCCTAAAAATAGATTGGAGCCTAGTATTTTAAAACTATTTTTATTGTTTGGATTCTAAAGCCGTCCAAAAATGTAAAGAGATTTTTTGTTGTTGTTGGCTGCGTTGGGTCTTCGTTGCTGCACGCGGGCTTTCTCTAGTTGCGGCGAGCAGGGGCTACTCTTCCTTGTGGTGCACGGCCTTCTCATTGCGGTGGCTTCTCTTATTGTGGAGCACGGGCTCTAGGCACACGGGCTTCAGTAGTTGTGGCTCGCGGGCTCTAGAGCGCAGGTTCAGTAGTTGTGGCGCACGGGCTTAGTTGCTCCGCAGCATGTGGGATCTTCCCAGCCCAGGGCTCGGACCCATGTCCCCTGCATTGGCAGGCGGATTCTTAACCATTGTACCACCAGGGAAGTCTCTAAAGAGATTTTAAAATTAGTGAGAGCATTTCTCTGCCACATTACAGTGGGTTTCTTCTTAAATTGAAATGATCTCAGTTTTGGGTTGTTTTTTTTTTTAAGTTTTTATTTATTTATCTATTTATTTATTTGGTTGCGTGGGGTCTTAGTTGCCGCAGGCAGGCTCCTTACTTGCGGCACACATGTGGGATCTAGTTCCCCGACCAGGGATCGAACCCAGGCCCCCTGCATTGGGAGCGTGGAGTCTTAACCACTGAGCCACCAGGGAAGTCCCGACATGATCTAAGTTTTAAACAAAGTATATTTGACAACAAATCTGAAAAATTAAAAGGGAAAAGTTCAGTTCATTTTATTTAGTAATTGCACCCCCAGGATTTATCCTAGGGAAATAATTCAGCAGAAGCAAATAGCTATGGTATTAACAAAAGCAACTATTGGTATACTAAGTAATTACGTGTCAAGTACTGTGTTAGGTACGTTTCCCCCCCACTTTAATTCATTTTATCCTCACAAAAACCATATGAGGTAGGTACTTTTATCCCCATTTTTCAAATGCAAGAATTGACACATTCATTGCAATGTTGTGTATGGAGGCTAAAAATTATGTCTAAGAAATTGACATGTGCAACTGCTTGGACCATTAAATTGATAACCATAAAGACTGGAAAGATGGGAAAATACTTATTTATGTTTAATAATAGAAAATGCTGTTTGTAGCATAATTGAAGATATAGGTAAACATACACAGACTAGACTTTAAAACAATTTTTCTTTTATGAAAATAATGTATGTTCATTACAGGAAATTTGAAAAAATAGTAGCAAAATTAAAAGTAAAAGGGCAGGGGCGAATCACCCATTTTACCCCCATCCCAAAGATAACTGGAGTAAAATTGGTTTATTTCCTTTTGAGTGTAAAATTGGTTTATTTCCTTTTGAGTGTAAAATTCTATGTCTGGCGTTTTTCTGTATTGCTAGTTTGTTTTTTTAATTTTTATTTATTTTTGGCTGCATTGGGTCTTTGTTGCTGCACGCGGGCTTTCTCTAGTTGTGGTGAGCGGGGGCTACTCTTCGTTGTGGTGCACAGACTTCTCATTGCAGTGTCTTCTCTTGTTGCAGAGCACAGGCTCTAGGCATGCGGGTTTCAGTAGTTGTGGCACGCAGGCTCTGCAGCACAGGCTCAGTAGTTGTGGCGCATGGGCTTAGTTGCACCGCAGCATGTGGGATCTTCCCGGACCAGGGCTCGAACCCGTGTCCCCTGCATTGGCAGGTGACTTCTTCACCACTGCGCTACCAGGGAAGCCTCTGTTGTTTTGTTTTTTTAATATATTTATTTATTTTTGGTTGTGTTGGGTCTTCGTTGCTGTGCGCGGGCTTTCTCTAGTTGTGCTGCGCAGGCTTCCCATTGCAGTGGCTTCTCTTGTTGCAAAGCACGGGCTCTAGGTGCACAGGCTTCAGTAGTTGTGGATCGCGGGCTTTAGAGTTCAGGCTCAGTAGTTGTGGCGCACGGGCTTAGTTGCTCCGCAGCATGTGGGATCTTCCTGGACCAGGGCTCGAACCCATGTCCCCTGCGTTGGCAGGCAGATTCTTAACCACTGCACCACCAGGGAAGTCCCTGTATTGATAGTTTTTGTAAATATTTTAATGGCTGCATAATTTGTTGAACTGAAGCCTGGGGGCTTGTGAGTTGGAACCAGAAGTTTTCTTGTAAGCAGCTTTGAGGTTGGTCAAGAGTCTGCACAAAAACTGACATCTCTAGTTCCCTTTGACTTTGGAGCAAGAAAAAATTAATTCCCTGTAGCCTGTAAATGATGAGAACATTGGTCTCCCTTTATCTGCCCTGGCCATGGGACACCCCCCTCTTCCTCCTGTATGGTGTCTGGTTTGAGCTGCAGAGCTTCCGGTGATGAACCTGTCGAGAGTGACTGGCAGCATGTCCCTCTGGTTTCCAAAGTGACCTGTGCTACCCTAGACAACACAGCCTCTTGCCACTGGAGCACATCTTACCTGGGCAAGTTCTATTCTGGGGCAATCCATCTCAAACTATCAGAAAAAGGATTATAGGGGAGGCCACCCTCGTTTGTGATTAAAAGCAGGATGTCAGGGTGAGCAAGCCAAGTGGTGGGTGATGGCTGGTGGTAGTCACCAGGGTCCAGGAATCGCCCATAGGCCCCTATAGGAGGCCACACAAAATGCAGACCCATTTGGGGGTCAACCATAGGGGTGCTGCTGTCAGCCTGTGGATCTCCAAGGGGAGAACATCATACCAAAGGAGCTCAGAGAAGACCTGTAGAAGCAGAGCCTGGGGGCAAGACTAGCCAGCTCTGCTGGCTCTCCCCTTCCTCAGGCCAGTCTTCCCGTGTGCTCTCTTATGTCAGCCAAGCACAAAAGAGCAGGAAGCTATCTTGTAAGTTTCTATCTTAAAAAAAGTACTACACATTCATTTTATAGAGACTTGATTTTTTTAAAATTTCATAGATAACTGAGAAGAGACTAGTAGGCCATGGGGATAAGAATCTTGAATTCAACATAGAGAACTGCAGGGAGGCTTCCTTCACCGAGGTCTTAGGCTCCTCCTCTTGGGACATCCATGTTTTAAGTTATGCATGTATCATCTGCTGTTCTCTTTACAGACATCTGACCCAGATGTGATCCTCTGCAATTCTGTAGAGTTGATCCGTGAGCGGTTGACTGTATCTGAAGATGGACCAAGAGTTGGGTACCAGGAGGAACAGAAGGACAACTATGTGTATGACATTTACTATTTGGACATGGCCACTCCAGGATGGATTGAGAACATCCTCTCTGTGCAGCCCTATAGCCAAGAGTGGGAGTTGGTAAGGGGGCCCGTGAGGCAGGGGGCATGAGGCAGCCTCAGTTCATTTTCTAGTCACGTGCTTTGCCTCCCTAGGTTCTACTCCTGATCGCCGTTGTTCTTAGTTCTTCTTATCCTTGCTTAAAAGGAAAAATTTATCCTAAATGCCTTTTAGAAACCTGGGTTTAGTGCAGGAATTTTGGGAAAGACAGTCTACATTGATACTTTTTGCTCTTAATGAGTCTCTTACAAGGTTTGCAACATAGTCTTGTTTATGCAGTTGGTGCTATGTAATCTGCAGGTTCCGTGGGCTCTGCATCCCCGAATTCAACCAACCACAGATCAAAAATATTCCGGTGGGGGAAATTCCAGAAAGTTACAAAAGGCAAAATTTGAATTTGCTGCACACTGGCAACTATTTACATAGTATTTGCGTTGTATTAGGTATTACAAGTAATCTAGAGATGATTTAAAGTATATGAGAGGAGTAAAGCAACTATACTCCAATAAAAATTAATTTAAAAAATAAATAAGTAAAAATTTAAAAGAATAAAGTATATGAGAGAATGTGCATAGGCTATATGGAAATACTTAGCCATTTTGTGTAGGGGACCTATGGAAACAAAAGTTTTGTTTTTTTTTTTTAATTGTATCTTAAAGGGTGAAAAACCTTGGATTAAGAAAGCTAACATCCTGACGTTATTAAATTCTAAAATTATTAATGAGAAAAGTTAAGGTCTACCTCTCATCCTCTTATTATGAGAGAAACACCCTGTCCCACACCTGCACTATAAGTGGCCTCACAGTCAGGTACCCACCTTGGACGACTGCACAGCCCCCCTCCTTTCTGCATTTCACACTTGGGTTTTGGCTCTAACCTTTGGCATCACCTGTAATCCATATAATCCCTCTCCTACCTGGCTGGCCTTCAGCAGTTTGAAGATCACTGCCATCACCTGCTCAGAGCTGTCTCTCCTCCGCACCCTGCTGCGTTCCCTTCTGGTAGAGTTCAGATCATCCAACCAGGAAATGTGGTTCCTGGAGCTGGACTCTGAGTAGAGTAGGGCTACTGTCTCCCTCTCACAGCCTAAGGTTACTGCAGCCTCTACCAAACTAACACCTATGTTTTCTCTTTTTCACACATCACCCTTAAATGACATCTCTCCCAGTTGGTCTGCTTATAGCTTCCCCCAGAGCATAACTTTAGAGGTTTTGACTTATACTCATGTTTATGTTGAGATGTGCAGGTGAATGATGACCAACAACCAGAGGACATTTATGAAGATGAAGATGATGAGAACAGTGAGAATAATTGGCGCAATGAGTACCCAGAGGAGGAGAACAGTGACGGAGATGAAGATTCCAGAGGTAGGTGGTAGCAGCCCTGGTTGGGGAGGGACTGGTGGGATCTGGGACTGAGGTGTGAGCAAGGTTGACAGGTATATCTTAGCTGGTTTTCCTTTTCTGCCCTTTGAGCTCCACCAGCTTGACCACAAGCTGGTGGAGCTGTAGGACATGCAAGGACCAGTGTTCCCAGGGGGGCTGCTGGATATATAATGTCAGTTAGGCCTGGGTTCAAATCCTTAGTTCTTTCATTGCCTAGCAATGGTCCCTTTCCCTCCTACTTTGAATAGAGTGCTGGAGAGGTTTGCCAGTAGGAGTGGGCCCAGGGTTTTCACAAGCCAAGGAATTGTTGCATTTACCTGTGCAACAACACAGACATGGTACGTGGGGGAAGAGGAAGGAAGGATGCTCTGGCACCACAGTTCTTCGACTTTCTTGGTGTTTGATGATAGAGGAACAGTTAATCGAGCTATGGGATATTCTATTGGGGAAGTGGCAAGGAACAAAATTATATTTGCAATATGACTACAACTATTATAACAACAACAAAAAAATACTGAGAGGAAAATGACAAAGCACTCCAATGTTAAAGGACTTGGTTTACATGGTAAGAATTTTATTGCTTTTAAAAAAATTGTTCTATATTCTAAATTTTCTTTATTGAGCAAGTATTTTATAATAGGAAACAAAACAAACGTTTTTGAGAAGGGAAGGGGCTTTTGTGGTCATTTAGAAAACCATACAATTAGAGCCCATTCCTGTTATCTCATTCTAGTCTCTGATGATTACAACAGCCTCAGTGAAGAAGAAGGAGACAACAGAGGACCACAGATGTGGAGCAAATACCCTTTGGATGTGCAGAAGGAGTTTGGCTATGACAGCCCCCATGACCTGGATTCAGACTGATGATCCTGTGACATCCCTGAGGTTCTACCACAAGCCCCTGAGGGTTCTGTGACTGCAGTGTCAGCCACACTAGTTAACATCCTCTCGGGCTTCTAGCTTAACACGTGGAAGGAAAAAGCATATCCAACAGCACCATTCCACCATGGTGAAAACTTGCACTAAGGGAGTGCGTCTTTTCTACTATCTGTAGGGCCCCCCTTTGTCTCAGTCAAAACTGACCGTAGAGTCTGGGGGCGGGGGAGATGCTGTGAAAGTGAAGCTTCCTGGCCCAGACATCTTACCTGCATTCCCATTCTCCTCCTACGCCAAAGCCAATTAAGGGGAAGAGCGTCTCCCGTTTTGTCAGCACTAAGACTGGGCTTTCCCAGGCCACCTGCCTCCAGTAAAAGGCTGTTTCTTTTGATAGAGGGACTCTAGAAGGGCTGCAGTGGGTCCCTTGTAGCGGCACAGACTGGATAGTAATGGCCATTAGGAAAGAAAGTAGAATCTGCCTGAGCCATGAGAGGTTTTAGTTAACAGCTATCTCTACCTCCCTGCTTCCTGACTTTGATAATGGTTGTAAAGATTGCTAGTTTCCTCTGGCAGTGGTGCCAAGGAACAGGGTATGTATGAATCTCTTTAATAAAAACTAACTTTGAACAGGGGAGCAAGTAATTCCTTTAAAACCTTTTTAAATCTGACTATCTAATGTGCTTTCCCACCATACTCCCTGCTCCCTTTACCACCCCGCCAAAAAGGGGGAGGGGTTGGTGAGAAGTTTCAGACACTTAAGAACTTAAGGCAAGTGAGGAAATGCAAAGTACATCCTAAACTTGGCTTTCCATTGAGAAATGTTTAACTAGACACAGCACTCACCAAAAACAAACTACAGTCGACAGGACCAATTTTTTTTACCAAAACTTGTATCTCTTGATTCCTTTCCAAACCACAAATGCCTTAACTCTGACTGAGTTGGCATTTATTCTGCAGTGACGAATAGGTTCTATATCTGCACTGTGCAGTAGTAGCCATTAGCCACATATGGCTGTTGAGCACTTGAAATGTGATTAGTGCAACTGAGGAATTGAATTTTAAAATTTTATTTAACTTAACTAGCTACATGTAGCTAGTAGCTACCATACTGGACTGCACAAGTCTAGGGAAACAATATACAGAAACTTTGATTCAAGGTGTGCCCTCTTGCCCTGTGGCACAGACTTATCACATGGGAAGATAAATTACACAAGGAAATGTCTTCTTCCTGCCAATTCTAAGATTCCATAAGCATCTCTACTTTTCTTTCCTACCTGCACCCATTTCACTTTATATTTTTTGTACATCTTTATCTTCTTATCTACAAGTTGTTAAACCTCCCAAAGTGATTAATTTCCATGTGTATGTATATTCGGGCCCTACTATTGCAGTTATAAAACCAACAAACAGACTTGGTTTCCCAACCTAACTATCCACTAAGGTGCAATTCAGTGCTGCAAAAACAGGCAGCAACGTACAGATCTAATACTAGTCATCTCAGTCTCCTGTAAGCATAGAAACAAAGGATTGAAAACCACTCTGCCATTATAATGTGCTCACTGCTGTTTCTGTACTCATTTACAGTTTGCCAACATTAAAGGGCTGACAGCTTCACAAACTGTACCCACTGCAAAAGGGATTAGCACACCAGGAGAAGGATTGAAGGAGATAAACAACAAAGGCCTCGCAGAAATTAATTCCACTAGGAAGCCTGAGTGCTGTAAGGAGTCTCTGGCATCCCTCCCTCAGAAGGCTTCCTGGGAGAAGTCTGTATCCAGCACAGAGGGGAAGAATGTGGTCACCATCCAGTAATGAGAGGGGGGTGACATGGCTCACTAAGCAAGTACTAGGGCACCTGGAGTGTGAGGGCCTTGCTTCCCCCTGGAGCCACTGGGAGGCAACAAGTTCCTGAGATCAGCTGGTCATTTACTTCAGTAGAGAAAACTAAAGCCTGGGTCAGGGATCCTTCAAAGACAAGTGCAGTCTGCTTGAAGGATTAGCTCCAGAGGATCCCTGGGATAGGTGCCAGATTGGGTCAGACAGGAGTCATGTTTACACAGTCTGGGCAAGTCAGCCTTTGCACAAGACTCCCTGTTGTCAGGCAAATCCCCAACCCATGACAGTAGGAATGTACTCCCATGTTCTCACAGATGCATGCATGCCCTGAACAAAAGGCAGCTGTGAGCATGCTCCCCTAAATTGCCTTTATTGAGCAAGTGTGACCAAGGTTAGTCCCTTGTCTGCAACTGGGGCCGGTTTGGTGGAGAAGAATGGTCAGAAAGGTAGATTGCCTCATAGTTCCCATCTTTATCGTTGACCAATTTCAAAACCTAAGGACAAGAAGCCCATGGGGCATACCAAGCCAGCAGGTTCTTCTGGGTCCAGGATGACAGTGTCTGGAATCATCACAGGACAGTTGTCCAATCCAGTGCAGCCATGTGGCCCATGAAGGAACATCCATTAGGGCAAACCTACCCCTTTGGCCAGACCTGGGTGCTAAAGCACAGCCTGAGCGCCAGAATTAGTTGCTTCCGATCATGAATCTGCTGATGGAGGTTGAAGCAGCTTTACTTCCAGAGTCTTCACTGATCTCCACAGAGAGAAAACAGAAGTCTCCAAAGTACCAAGCTCTTCCTGAGACTGCAGCCCCACCAGACCTCAGGCAAGGGGAGGCAGGCAGGAGATGAGTGCATTATCCCGGTGATCCACACCAAGGTGGCTCAGTGTAAAACAAGCCTGGCGCCTGGTGTCAGGGACAGAAGAGGAGGAGGATGCAGCCTGGCGTGAGGTTTTCAGAAAAATGACCACTTCTAGCACCAAGATGGGCTTGCGTGGGTCTCACAGCAGCCCCTCATACCGGCCCTTACAGAGAGGAACAAGCTACTTGTCAGTTTGGGTCCAGGAGATGTTCTCTAAACCATTGACAGCTGAAAGAATTCAAGTGATTCACCTGAACCCTAGGACAGTTTCTGCCCTCTTAGAGTTCATACCAGAAACCCAGGGATTTGCTTTTTGTCAACTAGAACAGAGACCTAAGGTCTCAAGTAAAATAAAGGATTATCTTTCAAAGTAGCAGTATTACCAGACCTCTGACTCATGAATTTGTTCATCTGTCCTTGTGGAACTTGAGCCAGGTGCTTGTAACATGTGACCTATCTGTATACTAAAGTGTAACTGGTACATGAGTAAAAAATCTTTAAAGTTCACCTCTGCAGGTAAGACTCAACAGAAGACTGTGCTAAAACCGAGCAAAACAATCTGTGGTCAGAGTCTGACCCACCACCACATAGACACCTCTAAGGTCAGAGGGACTTGCTTTGGGATACTTTGAATTTTTAAACACAATCAGCCTACTGCATCCTGTAGATTAATGAACACCAATGCTTTGCTAGAACTGGTGTCCTGGATTAAATAATATCAATAAATAATAGAATACAACTCTTTCACCAGGGAAGGATTTTGAGCCAGAGGAAGAAATGGTAGCATTTCAGGCCTCTAATGTCAGATGCTTGGACCTGGTCAGAGGAAAACTTCCCATAGAGCAGCCCCTTTGTAGAAACTCCCGGTTCAAACCTCAAATTCAGAAACCACCAGCCACAGCTATTAACCTAGCACTCCCTCTTCCCCCAATGCAGCTCACCAAGTAAGTGTTTGCAAGGGCTGCACCTACTCACCAGGAACAAAACTAAGCAACCATTCCCCTATTCCCCGAGCCCTCCGCCACCACCACCCTCTGAAGTCCCCACCTTCAGGCTGGCCCCAGATCCTGAGACCCATAGCTTACCGATGAGAGTGACCACCTGAGCAGGCCATCAGCCCTGAGCCCCCTTACATAATGTGGGCCAACAGCCCTCCTTGAGTATAAGAGAGTTTGGTCCACACAGTCTTGTCATCTGGACTTCGGTGGCTGTGGCCACAGGTAGCGGCCTTCCAGGCCTCAGGGGATATCACCTCTGGCCTCTACTCAGTTTTCCTCTCAACCTGTCTCTCTTCAGCTACATCTAGCTCAGTCAGGACGCAAAAGCAAAGCTTCTGGGTGACTTCGGTGATAGCAGCTAAATGAAAATAGAGAATAGAATTTAGCAAACTGACATTTAGCCACAGCCCCAGTCTGAACACCACAAGGCTGATTAAAAGCATGTGGTTCCCTCCCCACCTGTCCCCTGGGTACCCTGTACCAGGCTCACTCCCAGCAACCCTCACTGTCCTCCATCCCATGCCCCACCAGAGGGTCTGATGCATGACTCCTTGTCTTGCTATATGGACTGAACTTTCAGGAGGGAGTGTTTTAACCCCAAACTACGAGTCTAAAGTTGGAATTAAAGTGATCATGTCAAGACCAAAAGGGGTGGCCAGGCTTCCAGCGTATCACTAGTATGCGGAAGCTGTTAGCCACACCCACCTGTGCATGTGTCTTTGTATATACACACACACAAGGCCAGTGTGTGATAGGCAAAGAGAAGCTCACCAAGGACATTCCGAATAAAGAGTGGTCTCCGGGACTCTGGCAGATAAACACCCAGGAAGTAGATGGGGACCCCAGAGAGGGCAATCCCGATGCCAATGAGGGAATTGATGGTGTCACTGAAGAGGGGCACAACCACCAGAAACAAGGAGCATATGCAGAACACGATGGGAAAAAACAGGCTCAGCTGAAATGAAGGGAGGTGAGATATTAGATAAAATAGGATGGGGGAACAGGAGAATGGGGTATGGGGAAGAAGTCACCTTGGGGAGATGGCCCACCCCTCCTAGCCTAGAGCCACTGACCTTGAGAGGCCGGGGCCGCTCGGGCTCCTTCCAGCGAAGGTAGAGCTGTCCAGCGACAGACAGGCCCACAAAGAACCAGTAGCTGAAGCTGAAGTAGTTGATGAGCAGGAAGACATCCTCCACAGTGAGGTAGATGAGTGTCATGGTGCACTGGAGGGGCAGAGGTTGGGGAGAAGTGGGCACTGTCACCACCAAGCCACCCAGGAGACTCCACCGTCCAGCAGTCAGCACCACATCTGCTGACTGCTGAGTTAGCTTCACCAGATTACCTCCAGGTCTTTTCAGTGATCCCTTGGCATCAGATAGGTCCATTCTTCACAATGGCCTTCTCTCCTTCTTCTTTTGGGGGCCCTTCCTGCACTCAATGCCTCCCTTCTTTTTGCAAGCACTTCAGTAACAAGCCAGACTCGGTTCCCCTTCTGATGGCAGACAGTGAGGCCCTCCTCACTGCAATGCACCAACCTCAACATGAATCACACTGTGCCCTCTGGAGACTGTTATACGTGGGTCCCAACTACCTGGCATACAAGTGGAGGAAATGTCTCCAGAACTATCTCACTGTCCTGGAACCTTAGAAATGCAGATTAGCAAAATGGAACCATCCCCCTGGGAAGAAGTATGAAAGGATTTGTCCTCTGGAACAAAAGAGTTCTAGAAGACAGGAGTCAGGGACTAGAGTCCTGGGACAAGGTTAGATTTGCTTTAACAGCCAAAGCAGTCTTGAGGGAAAAAAACGGAGCTGGAGGAATCAGACTCCCTGACTTCAGACTATACTACAAAGCTACAGTAATCAAGACAATATGGTACTGGCACAAAAACAGAAATATAGATCAATGGAACAGGATAGAAAGCCCAGAGATAAACCCAAGCACCTATGGTCAACTAATCTATGACAAAGGAGGCAAGGATATACAATGGAGAAAAGACAGTCTCTTCAATAAGTGGTGCTGGGGAAACTGGACAGCTACATGTAAAATAATGAAATTAGAACACTCCCTAACACCATACACAAAAATAAACTCAAAATGGATTAGAGACCTAAATGTAAGACCAGACACTATAAAACTCTTAGAGGAAAACACAGGAAAAACACTCTTTGACATAAATCACAGCAAGATCTTTTTTGATCCACTTCCTAGAGTAATGGAAATAAAAACAAAAATAAACAAATGGGACCTAATGAAACTTAAAAGCTTTTGCAAAGCAAAGGAAACTACAAACAAGACAAAAAGACAACCCTCAGAATGGGAGGAAATATCTGCAAATGAAGCAACTGATGAGGGATTAATCTCCAAAATATACAAACAGCTCATGCAGCTCAATATCACAAAAACAAACAACCCAATCAAAAAATGGGCAGAAGACCTAAATAGACATTTCTCCAAAGAAGACATACAGATGGCCAAGAAGCACGTGAAAAGCTGCTCAACATCAGTAATTATTAGAGAAGTGCAAATCAAAACTACAATGAGGTATCACCTCACACCAGTTAGAATGGGCATCATCAGAAAATCTACAAACAACAAAGGTTGAAGAGGGTGTGGAGAAAAGGGAACCCTCTCGCACTGTTGGTGGGAATGTCAATTGATACAGCCACTATGGAGAAGAGTATGGAGGTTCCTTAAAAAACTAAAAATAGAATTACCATATGACCCAGCAATCCCACTACTGGGCATATACCCAGAGAAAACCATAATTCAAAAAGACACATGCACCCCAATGTTCACTGCAGCACTATTGATGGAAGCAACCTAAATGTCCATCGACAGACGAATGGATAAAGAAGATGTGGTACATATATACAATGGAATATTACTCAGCCATAAAAAGGAATGAGATTGGGTCATTTGTAGAGACGTGGATGGATCTAGAGACTGCCATACAGAATGAAGTAAGTCAGAAAGAGAAAAACAAATATCCTATATTAACGCATATATGTGGAACCTAGAAAAATGGTACAGATGAACTGGTTTGCAGGGCAGAAACAGAGACACAGATGTAGAGAACAAACGTGTGGACACCAAGGGGGGAAAGTGGCAGGGGGTGGGGGGTGGTGGTGGGGATGAATTGGGAGATTGGGATTGACATGTATACACTGATGTGGATAAAATTGATGACTAATAAGAATCTGCTGTATAAAAAAATAAATAACATAAAATTTAAAAATAAATAAATAAATAATAGATTTGCTTTAACTTCAAGAATATGGAGTTCCCCCTACCTGTCTTTTCACCCAAATTATCAACAAAGGATTTAAAACAAGAAGAGCCCATTCTAGAGAGAGAAAGGAGACCCTATATTAAGAGGAGAAAAGTGGGGTGGAAGGTGATTAATTTACAAGACATGATGTCAGATTGCCCTAAATTTATAAATTCAGTGCTATCCCAATCAATATATTGAGAGGATATTTTGTTATTTTGATAAAATGATACAAAAGTTCATCAAGACAAATAAACAGGTAAGAATTGCAATGAAAATTCCAGTGGGGAGAGGGGAACTGAAGAAGTACCCTCAGCCCCACCTTAGTTCTCAAATATTCCGTATAAAGCTAAATAAGGAAGCTTGGTGCTGATGCAAGGATGAGGAAGAATGAGTTGAGATGACTGTACATTTAAGGGGCAAATCATGGTACTTGGCACATAAGAAGCACTCTAAAAATTAGCTACTTTTATATGATAAAAATTTGAAAAATATGGAAAAGTGGATTATTCAATAAATGATATTTGTACAGTTGGCTAGCCATTTGAGAAAAAAATTAAGTGAATGCCTACCTCACTCCATTCACCAAAATATAAATTCCAGATGAATCCAAAACTTTAAGTAATGAAACCATAAAGGAAAGAACTAAATGACAAGAAAATGAACTATTTTTCAAATCTTGGAGTAAGGCCTTCCTCAGGGTCCCTGTTAGCCTTTACGCCTAATAATACCTTAGTGCAAATTAGAAAATGAAAGTCCTTCTTCAGGACTCCTTCCATCTGTCAGAATACTTAATAATTTACTGATTTTGTTGAAATAAAACACTTTAATGCCATCTACTATATATAAATCTATGATGCCTATGATATGAACAGAGGCCCCTAGGGTAGCTAGTGTACAACGGGCCTGGCTTTTCTAAATATGATTTAACAAAAAAAAAAAAAAAAAGAGGAGCTAGAAGGAGGAGGAAAAAAGGAAGCCACTGACAGAAAAGATAGATAAATCTTACTAATTCACTTTTATATTCTTTTGTAGTATTTGCCTTCCCTAATATAACTATGTTTTACTTTTATATTTTTAAAAAATTGTAAGAAAAAGGAAGAAACACTGAGAGGCTCAGGAAGTATCCCAAGAAGCTAGTACACCTCCCCGCAAACAGTCTTCTCATAAAGTTGGCAGGAGCACCACACAGATACGTCCAATCCCCACACTCCCCAGCACAGCTTACATTGAACAATAAAGCAGGGATGGGTGTAAAACGCTCAACGTGGATCATGGAGAGAAGGTCCGGGAGGTGGCCCTCACGGGAGCCCACGAAAAACAACCTGGAAGGACAAAAAAGTGTGTCAGGAGCATCTTTGTACTCAGCCGTGCAGCCACACTCCTCACTCAGACAAACCAGGCTCAGCTCCAGAAGAAAGCAGGGGGCAGTCTCTCAGGAACCTCCCATGTTCTCTATGCATGACCAACCCAACCTACCCCCATTTTACCCACAGGTGTCTCCACCATTACCCATGAATGTCCTACCCCACTGTTACCCACTGACACTCCCAGCCCCTCAGCTATGCAACCCACCATCACCCAATGGATACCTCACCCTGCCATCACCCATTGGCACCCCAATCCACTCCACCGGGGTACCCCACTCTGCCACCCCACACATTTCCTACATAACATAATGGCTTTTTAAAGAAGGGCAGCCAGACTTCTGATGGTCTGCCCTCCATATACCTTCCCTGAGCTCCTGGTATATGAAAAGTCAGGGAGAGCCTGGGGCTCAAAGAGACAACCCAAGCTTTCTCTCTGCACCTAATGAGCCCTACTGACTGGGAAACAGAGCAGCAGAGAAAGGAAACGCCATCCAGGTAGTCAGCAGCATCATGGAGCACTCAGCACCAGGCTTGGGGGTGGGCTGGGGAACAAAAAGCTTCACAAGAGATGATCACATCTGGACTGGGAAGAAGAGTTGGGGTTTTCCAGAAGGTGAGTGTTGGGTGGAGACACAGTATGGGCAAGGGCAAAAGAGGCTTAGAAGCATAAAAGAGTATAGCCTCTTTGAAGGTAGGCGCTAGAATGCCTATAGTCCCAGGATAAGGTGTGTGAGGAGAGTGCTGGGAAAAACCTGCTTATGAGGCCATGCTGTGGGGTCTGAACAAACACCAAGAACCAGCTGTGGCTCTGAAGTAACAGCCTGACCGGATTTGACACAGAGACTCTGGTAACATCACTGAGGCCAACTAAAGCAGGGAGAGGCTAAGGTATGGGGGGGACAGCCAGACATCTGTGACAAGGTCCCATAATAGAAGAGGTCTGAATGAGGGTGGACACCCTGGCAGAGGACAAATCTGCTGGTCTTCTGTGTGTGCCCACACATTTGAGCTGGAAGATGAGGGTGGACTCCAAGGGAAAAAATCAAGAGGCCAAGAGGCTGGGAATTCCCTGGCAGTCCAGTGGTCAGGACTCTGCACTTTCACTGCTGAGGGCCCAGGTTCGATCCCTGGTTGGGGAACTAAGATCCCACGAGCTGTGTGGTGCACCAACCCCCACAAAAACAAAAAGAGGCCAAGAGGCCAAGTAAGGAGGACTGACAGACCACAACCTCACAGCTGGAGACAAAGCACACATGGGGCACAAGTGAAGTTTGAGATACTTATGGGCCATCCCAGTGGAGCCACAGGAGTTGATGGTATCATTTGGAAGGATGTCATAGGGCACGATGTTGAAGTTGGCTCACAAGGCTAATATCTGTACTAAAGTAGAGGAGAAATATGCAGAGGGAATGCTGGAGAGGATGTGAAGGTGAGGCAAAGGTGTCTAGTACAAAGCCAAAGACAGCTGCATGGGTAATAAAGAGAAAGTGAAGAAGGTAACACAGGCAGAAACGGTTGTGCATTATCTTGACATTACTGCAGTTCACTTCATGTGCAGGTCCAGATTCTTACTCTGAGTCCCCTATCCTCACCCTCACCCTCATCCTCATCCTGTCAATGCCACAAGATAGCTGAGTGAGGTTAGAATATACCTACTACCTAAATATTTTGGGACAATTGGCAGAGTCAGTTGGGATGTCCTGGGCCTCAATAAGGGTGAGGCTATGGGAAACATCATCTTTGAGTGGGGCAACTTGTGAACAGCCACATGGGGTGCAACCTTGGCCACACCAGGCTGAGGTGAGGGAAGATGACACCATATTCTTTTTTGGTTTTTTTTTGGCTGCACCACACAGCTTGCGGGATCTCAGTTCCCCAATCAGGGATTTAACCTGGGCCACGGCAGTGAAAGCCCAGAATCCTAACCACTAGGCCACCAGGGACACCATATTCTTTTACAAGGCCTTGATCTCTTTATTACTCTGGTTGCCCTACAGAGGCCCCAAGTACATGGACTGGGGTGTCAAAATTAGTAAGAAGAATGAATAGGACAAAACTATCTCTTTCATTAATTCGTTCTCCTATCTGTTCATGTGGCAAATATTTACTGAATGCCTATTATACTCCTGGCCCTGGAGACAGCAACATTTATACAGTGAGTGGAAGAGAAATCAAGAAAGAAGACTTCCTCTTAGATATCAGAGGGTCACAGAAGCCATGGGAATAGTTTCAGAGGAAGAAGGGTGGTAAATATCACATGCTTCAGGGGTCCAGTAGGGTAAGAACTAAAAGCAGGCTAAGAAGGAAGTCACTGGCACCCTTGACAAGAACATTTTTAAGGTAGTAGAAGCCTACCTATGGGTAGAAAGATGAATGACAGTCAAAATGCAAACGATTTCCTTTAGAAGTATGTCCGATAAGGAAGAGGGGAGATGAGAAACTGTTTCGTGATTTCTCCAAGTGAAGATGAGAGAAGCTTGTGCACAGCTGCCTCCAAATGAACATCCACCAAAGAGAAGGGCCAAGTGATGAAGCGAAGTGCTGAAGAAGAGGGGACGTGCCGGAACCCTGAGACCAGGTAGCAGAATCAGCCTGAAAAGGCAGAACTGGTCCTCTCTATGAAACAACTGGAAGGACAGTGCTCTTACAGGTAAGTCTCTGTACAGAGAAAAGAGCTGGAGCCTACCTGTCGGCCGCAGTGTTTTCTGTGATGTGAAGGGCAGAGTCATCCTGTACCAGTACCCAGTATACAGCAAGTGCTCAATAATCATTTATTACAAGAATGAATCCTGGGCCTGCAGCATAATCTGCAGGAGCCTAGAGTCTGGTCCCCAACAGGATCCCTCCTCCAAGCTACTGCCTTCTTCCCCTCTACCTCTTACCAATCTGTCCTCATCTCACATGGAAACGTAAGCGACCAGCACACAAATGTTGTACAAAGGCAAGGACACGCATGCACACACGCATACACAACACAGAGTACTAACCACTATACGATCATGGCCACACATGCATACACACACATACACACCCTGCATGTCCGAGAGAGGGATAAGGGAAAGAAGGGCTCCGACGGATTCACCTAGAGCCTCAGAGAATTAAATACTGGTCTGTTATCGGTGAAGCAGAAACACAGTACCTTGATGAAGCAAAGATAGATGCGTTGAGGCCCCCAAAGCAGGACAGGGCAACAGCAATGGGAATGGTCCAGCTAAACATGCCAAATGTCTGGTCAGCAAAAGTCTGGGGACAGAGCACAGAAGAGGCACTCAGCACAGGACAGGGTTTCCACAGCCTCCTGCGTCTCTCAGGACAAATGCCGTCACTGCTGAGCAGCCCGCCCTCTGGCCCAGACCCACCACCTGGCCCTGCAGAGCTGGAGTAGCAGCAGAAACAAAGATCCAGCCATTAAGTAATATGAGATGACGAGCAAATGGGGATCCCAACAGACTCACCACAGCCACGGCATCACTGCCAAGGACATCTGAAATGCTCAGCACTGTGTAATAGGCCACGTTGGTCAGGATGTAGATGAGTGTCACAATCGGCATAGAAATCCCAATGGCCAGGGGCAAATTTCTGTCAGGACAACAGAAATAGGACTACCTGGAACCAACCTCTCCTTGGGGGTCAAAGTTACCCAGGAATTCCCTGGCCTCTGGATCTTTGAGGCTGACTCCTCTTCCCCACGTAGCCTAAGGGAGGTATGCGCCCCACGCCCCAGGCTCTTTCTACTGAGAGAGAGAGAGAGAGACCCTTCCCTGTGAAGATGGCTCATGATCAATATTTGATCCTCGCCCCAGTGGGACCACTGGGTCCCACTGAAGGAGGAGCACTGTCCTCTAGGGACTGGAGGCCAGGCTGGGAACCTGGCTGCCCAGAATAAGCTTCTGGCTCCCCAGGCTTCAGTGTCAGCACCAGAGTGCAAGGTCTTAAAATCTCAGCCCCAGCTGGGTTAGCTGCTGCCCACCGAAGGACCTCTCCTCCAGGAAGGACCCTGGGGATCCTCCAGTGTGAATATGAGGCCGAGGAGCCAGGGGTTTCCCACCTTCACTCACTCCCGTCCTCGCCCCTAATCCCTCACAGCTGGAGAAGGGGGAAAAGGAAGAAGAAGGGATGAGAGACAGAGGGGGGAGGGGAGGGAAGAGGGCAAGCGTGCCCACTATCAGCAGGAGTTCCAGCCAAGTTGGGGAGAGTGAGGTCCCACCTTTACCTTTCTGGGTTTTTGATTTCTTCTGTTACAAAATTAAGGGTGTCCCAACCTGAGTAAGAGAAGAGGGCAGAGTAGAGGGCGAGAGAGAGGTCTCCCAAGTCCCAGGAGGAACCCTTAAAGGCATCCTGAAAGTGCTCAGAGTGTCCTGTGGGGGCAAAGGCGGGGAGGGGTGCAGAGAGGAGAAAGAGGAAGGAGAAGGACAGGAGAGATGGCAGGTGTAAGGAGAAGAGGAAGGAGGGGGAGGGGCAGCAAGAAAGAGGAAGGGAAGAGGCAAGAAAAGGAGAGAGGAGGAGGGTCAAGAAAAGAAGGGAAAAGCAAGAGGGCAGGGAGAAGAAAACAAAAAACAAAAACAGTTTAATACCAAAAGAACCACCACCACCAGCTCCCCACACCCCACCCACTCCCTCTGAATAGTTCATTTTCCTTTAGTAGAACTAGACAATCTCAGAAAAACAAAGACATTCCTGGCTGCCTTCTGATGTGATAACACCTTTTCCAAAGCCCTAGTGAATTTCCATTTCCTGCAGGAGACCACAGGGTCGGCCACAGTTCTTCTTCCTATTTTTAGAAAGAACCCTGTTTCACATAAAGGAGTCATTTTTCATTAACAATTAGATCTTCCTGTGGAACTGCCTCTCATAGCCCAGACGGTTCCACAACTTGGTCACATGGGTTTCTCAGTCTCATGGAGAGAACTCTGTTGCTCTACTCGCAGTGGCTATGGTTGTGTGCGGCAGGAAATCACAGGCTTCGAAGCAACTGGGCTCTTATTTCTCACTGGGCCTGGGGTGGGCCTGGGCCACCTCCACCTGTGGAGAGGCAGCCTAGACATCTGTCAGCCTCCTTGGAGGCCTCCAGAGACTGCAGACTTGCAAGCCAAGGGAACAGCACCCAGCTGTCCAGGAGACAGACCTTCTAGACACATTGGAGGTTTTTAATAAGACCCAGACTTCTAAGGAAGCCTGCTGTCACCCACTGCAGAAAGCCTAGACCCATCCCCCAATGTGGCAAAAAGGGCTGGGTGTGCAACAAAGAGGAGGGAAAGTAGAGACTCCCGAACCCCAGGGGCGCCACTCATCATACACAGTAGTTGTTCCCTAGGGCACAGATCCTGGAGGGAGAATTACTCAACTGCCCAATTTGACCCCAAGATGTTTCAGAGACTCTAGGAACATCCAGATGGCTGGCTGTACTAACTTGGCACACAGGCACAAAGGTACTGGACCAGCTGCCTAAGACTCACCCAGGGCACTTCTTAAAAACACACCTTTTTCTTTTTTTGTTTTGTTTTGGTTTTTGGCCACGCCACACGGCTTGTGGGATCTTAGTTCCCTGACCAGGGATTGAACCTGGGCCCTCGGCAGTGAAAGCCAGAATCCTAACCACTAGGCCACCAGGGAATTCCCCAAAACACATCTTTTTTGAACTCCAAGCCAACCAGAGTTTGATCCAATAGGTCTGAGATTGGAGTCTCAGCTCCTCAGGGGATTGTAAACACAGTCAAGTTTAGAGACAGATGACCCAGAGAACTGTGTTGTCTAATGATTGAGACATCCTTGGCCAAGGGCACCTCAGGACTTCTCTAAGGGGTCAGGGAATATTGGGAGGCCTGTTACCCTCCCTATCAGCCTGCTCTGATCTGGGAATGAAAAGCTCTCTAAAGCCAACAGGCAGGAAAGTCAGTGCCAACTTCACAATATTTTAATATTTTGCTGAGAGCTGACTTTAGGAGGAAATGCTAAATAAGAGCAAGTCCAGATGAAAAGTAAAGGCTGCAAGATAACCACTCATTTCCAGACCCCATCTCCCTGCCACCCACACACTTCCCACCCCTCTCAAGGAGGGCCAAGCCCTCCTCGCCACTGACTGGCGGTCACAGACCAAAAGCAGGAGCCAGAGCAGGGCTCACTCTATCTCCACTGATTACTTTTACGACCCAATTACAACCCAAGTTTCCAAAGCTCCTAGGCCTTCGGCTGGCTTCTTGCAATGCTCCCCACCATCACAGAGGGAAAGCAGCCCTGAGGGAGGGGCTAATTCATGTCCACTAGGCCAAACCAGCCTCGCCTAAGAAGCCCGAGAACAGATTTCCTGTTGTCACTGACACAGTCTAGCACGTATACAGAAAGAGCTGAACGGTAACGCTAACGGAGTCCCCACATCCTCCTCAGGGAATCCAGGGGAACTCCCGGAGTCACCCACCCTCCTTCCGACCTGGGGCCCTTCTTACCCTGGCACAGTTTAACAAGGCCCATGACAATGATGGCAATGAGTGCCAGGACCTTGGCGTAAGTGAATGTGTCCTGCACACGTGTGCCCCACTTGACGTAGGCACAGTTCACAAACGTCAGCAGACCTAGGAAGAAAACCATAAAGTCAGTGGCAGGCTTGAGCTGAGGGCACCGACGCCCAACCTCTCTTTACAAAGCGCATCATTTCTATCCTGTCTGCCTAAGGCAAAGTGGCCGATGGACGGTCAGAACCAGGAGAACAGGCAAATGGGGGACATCCCCCATCTGCCCCAGCTGAGAGGAAAACATCCCATCACTGTTGACAAGTAATGATACAAAGGCATGCACTACCACATATCATGCATTCTGACAGCCCGAACCATTTTTGGAAATTCCCCCCAGGCCCAGGAATGGTGAACTTCACCCATTCTTCCCCACTCAGATTCCCAAAGTTTCAAACCACCTGGGGCACAAGACCTCTCCATGGCCACATTAGAGAATGGGGACAAGAGAGGCCCAACAACAAATAAGGTCAATTTAAATGCAGGTGGCAGGTCACCTAGCAGTTAGGGAGACAATGTTTAGCATGTAATTATTTTTTAAAAAGCCTGTCATGTGCCTGACAATTTCACATATATCCTCTCAATTAATTCTCACAACCACGAAATAGACATTCCTATTCCCATTTTACAGATGAGGAAACTGAGGTTAACAGAGGCTAACTACCATTCCCAAGCTTACATAGACCTCCCTGATCTCCCCCACCCCCATTCCTATCCAAACCTCCCAGTTCTCGGATAGGCCCATGGAGAAGTGGGCTCGCGTCAGCACTGCTGGCTTTACATCCCAGCTCCTCACGTACCTCAGTGATACCTGGGTCCTGTGTTAGAGGTCCCACCACCTTACCCCTGCTAAATAGGGACTGCTCTGATCCATGGAGAGGACTTGAGAACAGTACCCAAGGGGCTCCACAGTGACACCTCTAAGTACTGCCCCTAGCCTCCAAAAATAGAACTTTTACGAGAACCTCAAATGTTATTACAAAATTTGGGGGCTCATCCTCCAGGCCACGTCTACCTACTTCTACCCATGTTGCACTCTCTCCTTCAGCCGGACTCTCTCCTTACTGATGCCGGATATACACATAAGAGAAATGTCCTCCCCTCCTCCTCCTGCCATAGGCAATAGCAACTCCCACTTTCAAGGTCTAGCTCAGTCCCCGCTTCCTCTGTAAAACCTTGCTAAAATATATCAGCCAGCTCCTCCCTGAGCTCTCTCTCCCTGAACCCTACAACATTCTCACTTCACACACAGCTTAGTACCTTGTGCTGTGGTCATATGGACATATGTCTCAAGAAGGTTCCTCTCTCTCCCTCAGGCATCTGGGTGGTACTTCCCCAAGGAGATCACAAATTCTTAGGGGGAAACAAAAGCATACTGTTTTCTTAAGCTTACTGCGAAGCAAAGATGGGAACTGATCAACCCTGGTTGGAATCAAGATGGTGATGACTTTCGCTTAACTGCCAATCCCCTGGAGCAAGGCAATTTTCAGAAAGTTGGACATTCCTCCACTCAAATGGAGAGGAGAGCCTAGGGCCAGCCTGTGGATATAAACATGAGTGGCTGAACAGCCTCCATGGCACTTTAAGAGCTTTCATTCAGTACTTTGGCAAATGACACAGGTGCTTACTAGTCAGTCATATAGGGTGCGTGGGGGCAGGGGGGGTGGGGGAGAAACGAGGCGGTGGGGAGTAAATAATGGCCAAGGGGGAAGGGAGAAGACCAAAGGAATGCACACTGCTGGCAGATCTTCCCGGGGACCTGCCCTGCTAATCAGAGTTCACTGCATGAAGCTAAGCCTAGATCAGCTAACATGAGGATTACCTAATAAATAGCCACCAGTAATCCACAGGCCTCTGTGCAATACAGTAAGCATATTTTGGAGTACCTGCCAGGCCCCTTCTTGGGAATTGCTCCCCCTTCCCTATCACGGCTGATACAGTCCAACAACGGACCCAAGCTGAGCCTATTTGATTCTCTCTCCCAAGAATATGGAGTCAGGATACCAAGAGACTGAACCTATCTAACAGCAGCGAAGTCAGGAGCCACAGCAAGTCAAAATCACATATGAGCCCCTGTAACAGAGGAAGAAAAGCCACAAGAAAGCAGAGGAAGGAAGCAGGACTACAAAAACGAGCAGAAGTGAGAGCAGCTTGTAAGAAGCTGTGCAGCTTGTGAGAAAAAGATTGATGAAGGAGAAAAACAAATACTGTATGCTAACACATATATATGGAACCTAAAAAAAAAAAAGGTTCTGAAGAACCTAGGGGCAGGACAGAAATGAAGATGTAGAGAATGGACTTGAGGACACGGGGAGGGGGAAGAGTAAGCTGGGACGAAGTGAGAGAGTGGCATTGACATATATACACTACCAAATGTAAAATAGATAGCTAGTGGGAAGCAGCATAGCACAGGGAGATCAGCTCGGTGCTCTGTGACCACCTAGAGGGGTGGGATAGGGAGGGTGAGAGGGAGACGCGAGAGGGAGGAGATATGGGGATATATGTATATGTATAGCTGATTCACTTCGTTATACAGCAGAAACTAACACACCATTGTACAGCAATTATACTCCAATAAAGATGTTAAAAAAAAAAAAGGTTGATGAGGAAAGACACAGAAATATACAGAAGCCAGAGGCAGAGGCAAAACAGACAAGAGACAAAGACAAGGAGGCAGAGACAAAGAGATGGAGACAAGAAGAGCGATAGAAACAGAAAGATGGACATAACACATGGAGAAGGAGGCTGTCTCACAATGTCCTGGCTGTGCTTGCTGTGCTTCTGGTTTGTAGCACTGAAATGTGGCTGCAAGATGGGGAGAGAAGCTGACACACTCCTCAGCCCACTGACAGGCACTCCCTCCTCTGGGTTCTGCTCCTTTTCCTTCCCTCCATCCTGCTACAAACTGCCCCCATGGCTTGGGCCTCTGCACACAGTGGGAATTCAATGAGTGAAGGCAGCACCTCAGTGGAAGCCCCTGCAGAGCCTCTCCCCAAAGACCGGATGGAAGGATACACAAAAGCCTAGTCACAGCAGCTGCCTCAGGGAGGAAGACTAAAGCTCTGAGAGGGAGGAGACTTTTCCACGGTACACCATTTTAGATACTTTGACTTACTTACCATGCACATACACTTCTTTCTCAATAAAAGTACTTAATTTAAAACATTATGTAGGACTTCCCTGGTGGTGCAGTGGTTAAGAATCTGCCTGCCAACGCAGGGGACACGGGTTCGAGCCCTGGTCCCGGAAGATCCCACATGCCGCAAGCAACTAAGCCCGTGTGCCACAACTACTGAGCCTGCGCTCTAGAGCCCATGAGCCACAACTACCAAAGCCCACGTGCCTAGAGCCCATGCTCCGCAACAGACAAGCCACCACAATGAGACGCCCACGCACCACAACGAAGAGTAGCCCCCACTCGCCGCAACTAGAGAAAAGCCCGCGCGTAGCAACGAAGACCCAACACAGCCAAAAGTAAATTAAAAAAAAAAAACAACAAACCACTATGTAGGACTTCCCTGGTGGTGCAGTGGTTAGGAATCCGCCTGCCAGTGCAGGGGACATGGGTTCGAGCCCTGGTCTGGGAAGATCCCACATGCCGCTGAGCAACTAAGCCCGTGGACCACAACTACTGAGCCTGCGCTCTAGAGCCCACGAGCCACAACTACTGAAGCCCATGTGCCTAGAGCCCGTGCTCTGCAGCAAGAGAAGCCACCGCAATGAGAAGCCCGCGCACCACAACGAAGAGTAGCCCATGCTGGCCGCAACTAGAGAAAAGCCCGCGCGTAGCAACAAAGACCCAACGCAGCCAAAAATAAATAAATAAATAAAATAAATTTATAAAACAACAACACTATGTAGCCAGGGAGCAGGACCAGGAGTAGAGTAAGGTGAGTAAGGAGCCCAGAGCACAAAATTTAAGTAGGCACTCACTGTCAGGGGACAACCTGGCAAACCTGAGAGTGAGTGCATCCTTAAATGCTGGCCCCAGGAGCCCTGCTTGCTTCACTGGACTCTCAGCCCTGCCAGAGAACAGAGAGCTCCGAGAACAGTCTACCAGGCAGAAGCCAACTCCCTCGAATGTTTTCCTGATTCTAATTAAGAAACAAAATTTCACCATCTGATCCCCCACCCCCCCACCCCACCCCCCGCCCGCCTCCCAGAGCTCCCATCTAGCAGCAAGGACTATACCAGAGCTCAAATACAAGAGAGCCAGGCTGAGCCTGGAGGCCAGGCGCTCAGACTCAACTACCACAGTTAAAACATCCACGCCTTCCCTCTTCCTCCGATCTCATTTCCTTGCTGCAAGCCTGCACCAATGAGTGTGGGACCCATGTGAGGGTCTTCCAGGCTCTCTAGGGGCTTGTTGCTGAGAAATACTCAAATAGCAGATCCAGATCCAATCCCTAAGCAGAAACAAATCCCCAAAGTCTCTCTGTGGCAAAGATGGCTACATATCTTCTAATATCTGTTCTTCCATCTTTCCTTAGTAATAGAAATTTTAGCTGGAGTCCGGCTGCCCAAAATAATGATGACATTTCCCAGCCTCTTTTGCAGGCAGGTATGGCCAAGTAACTAAGTTCTTAACCCAGGGATATAAGCGAAGTGTCACATAAGTAAGACCTTATAGGAGTATCTTTGAAGGGTGAGAGGTGCCTTTCTTTGTCCTTCCTGTCAGCTACAACGCAGACATGACTAGAGCTTGAGTAGCCATCCTGGACCACCAGCCAGGAGTCACATGCTGAGGATGGCAGAGCAGTAAAACAGAAGGAAGGAACCTGAAGAATTATGAAGTCATCCTACTAGCCCCATGCTGCCTATTTTTAACATGTGAGAGAAATAAATTTCAACATGCTTGAGCCATGCTCCTTTTGGTTTTCAGTTGTTTGAAACCCAGACTAATCCTGAATAATACATGTGCCCACAGACAAAAACTGCACCTCTCATACTCTCCTTCTGATGAGGAGATGGCCTGGCATCTGAAGCGGCAGTTCCAGTTATGCTGTCGCAGCTCCCTTCTCCTACAAGCACTGGGAGGAAAGGGAACCTTCCAATTCCTCCCACAAACAGGCATTCAAGGACAGAGGAGTGCAATCCTTAACAACAACGGCAAAGTGGGAAAAGAAAAAGAAGGGGGAAAAAAACATCTACAAGTCTCTTAGGAGAGAAATGTTCTACAGCAGTCTAGGAGAGGTAAACCCTTCCAGATGGAGATCCTGGAATCAGAAGCTACCTCTTGGCATGTGTATGAATACATAATGTACATGTCTTTTTTAAAAGCCTCCTTGTTTTTAATTACACAAGTATACATATTTAGTCTTACTATCAAAACATTCAAACTATATATAGGGTTAGAATCCAGGGTTTTTGAGCAACTGTGGTCAAGACCAGTCCTCCTCAGGCCTGTCACTGTCAGAACATAAAAGCTGTCTATCCATAGCAACAACTGACCAAAATAGGGGAGAGTATCCTTGCTACTCAGAACCCTGCCCAGGCATGAGTCCAAGACAGCAAGAGGCAATAGGAAGCCATTCAGGCATCACACAGTGTTTCCTCACTGCAGTCTCACCCTTGACAGTCTCCCTTTCCTTCTTCCTTCCCCTCCTCCTCCCTTCCCTGTCAGCCTTTCCAAACAAACCCTCAGGGACAATGGAGTCTCAGCTGTGAGCAGACCTCTGCTGATGCCACTGTGTCAGTGCTGAACTGACTTCCATGTCAGTTCATGGCAAATACTCTCCAACGATGTATTTGAGGTTACATAACAGACAGGATCCCACAGTGATAAATGCACCAAGACCTAAGCCAGAAACACACACTTCTGCAGACAAATCAAGTACTCCTACAATGCTGGGCACCTGGGCTACTGAGAATACTGCTGGTCACCTGGTCAGAGAAAGGACCTATGGACCTCAATAAGTGCCATTTTCCCCTACAGTCCCATAAGTGAATAAGAGCCCCTAAGCATACTGAGCTCAGCGGGCAGCCTGAGGCCCCACCCACCACAGAAGAGTCCAAGATCCCAGAATACATAACAGCAGAATGACAGTTTCTCAATCTCAGCACAACTGACATTTTCGGCCAGATAAGTCTGTCATGTGGGGCTGTCCTGTGCATTATAGGATGTTCAGCAGCACTCCTGACCTGTACCCACTAGGTGCCAGCAACACCCCTTCCCAGCAGATGCGACAACGAAAAATGTCTCCAATCCTTGCCAAATGTCTCCTGGGGGGGAAACTCATCTCCAGTTGAGAACCACTGTTCTGACATAATGAGTACCACCTAAGACAATCTGAAATCCAAAAAAAAAAAAAAAAAAAAGCTGCTTGGATGTATCTCCCTGCCATGTGTAACCTGGGACTGGGGTGGAGGGCTGCTGGAAGCCAGGATCTGAAATAGCAATGCCTTCAGGGCCCGAGAAGGTAATATAAATGAGCAAAGGCAAGAATGTCTGGATATAAAACAAGAGGGAGTGGGGGACTGCAGTGAATGGGAGAATATATGCTCCATTTAAAGGAGTAACCACTACTCAAATGCAGCTGATTGTGTGAGGCTGGAATATGGGTCCAAGTTTGCCAGAACTTTTGATTTTTCAAGAGAAAGGGCAAATCCTGATTTTTAAATGTTGGCAAGTAATTCAAAATTATTTAGAACACTGTGCAGGCCCAATATATCTGTGGGCCAAGGGTGGCCCGTGGGCCACCAGCTTGCAGCTCTGCCCTAGAGTTAGTTATATGGAGACTGCCTAGGCCCTTTCTTCTAGGATGGAATTTTAATTGTCTAGCCTAGCATGGATATAACTTCTTTAAGCAGTCTCCCAACTAACCTGGACCCCTCTCATGTCTCAGTTTCAAGACTAACGTAATTCTTCTACCCAAGCCTCACCCAGCATTCAGTGCAGATCTTTGTTTTTTCCCCTAATTATGACATAGTTGGTTTCTTCCAATTTAGGTCTCTTGAGACCAGGCTGCTCTCAGTGCCACCCCTGTCCAAGGAGGCTCCCTCCAGCACACCCCAGCTTAGCTGGATGATACATCAGCCTGATTCTACACCCTAATTTCCAAGAAGAGCAGTAAACTGAGCCCTAAAACCTAGTCTGTTAGGATGGGACAAGGTCTTAATGACTTGGCACCACCTCTGACAAGTTTCCCGCCCTCAGGCCCGCTTTATGGAAATGCCTTGGTTTCTGGAATAGGGGTTTTTTGAATGAAAGAAGTTATATGATACCATAACTTTGCATTTCTAAGAGGTGAGGTCTCTCCTCCTGATCAAAAGATCAGTTCCTCTAGTGTGGGGATGGGCTTCCTAAGCAGAAGAAACAATGGGAAAAATCATAAAAAAGATTTAACAAACAAAAATCTTCTTTATGTGAGAAATAATGTACAGAGGTGCCCTTTGATTTGGTTATTCTTGGAATTCATCCTAAGGCCATCAAGGGACCAATGCACAGGCACTCACAGGTGCTCAGAAAAGAGTACAAATTCACGAAACCTTCTAGAAAGCAACTGGGTAAAACACGAAGAAACTTAAAACAGTTTAATTCTTTAGACACAGGGATTTCTCTTTTATAATTTTATCCTAATAAAATATGAAGGAACTCTGAAAATGATTTCTACACAGCAGCATTATTTTTAATAATGATATTATAGGGCACTTGCTGTATGCCAGGCAGAGAGAAGTACTGTACTTTATTTGTATTGATTCACTTATTCCTCACAACAAACTTTTCAGATAGGTACTATCAATGAAATGAAAAAAAAAATGTTGCCTGCCATATCAGTAAACAAAAAATGTTGCAGCCATCAAGCCATCACAAAACAGCTGCTCCACAGAGAGCCCTGAGGGACCTCAGGATAGAAACAGGATGCCTGCCATCTAGCAGTCAGCACCCACTAACTGCAGCCACCCCGGACAGTGCACCCTGAAGAGACTTAGGTTGAGAAACCATAGGATACTGGTCCCAGATAGCTGAGCTACATATCAAAGGAATGATTTCAATGAGCCCTGACTTTTGCATTTTTCCATACATAGAAAAGCGCTCAATTCCTTAACGAGATATCTGGTTTTCTTTAATTAACAGTAATCTTTTGGGACTTCCCTGGCGGTCCAGTGGGTAAGACTCCAAGCTTCCACTGCAGGGGGCATGGGTTCGATCCCATTTTTTCGGCAGCGAAAAAACAAAAACAAACAAAAAACAGTAATCTTTTGATGTTCCGACTACCTGGTCTTCGTTGCAAAAACTCCTATATATCCCGGCCCCTCCCTTACCTCTTTGCAGCAGTGTCTCAGAGCTATCTGAGATGCTGTGCCCCAGGCTTAAGTCCTCAGTTTTGTCTGCTGAATAAAACATAATTCTCAGCTTTTAGGTTGTGCATGTTTTTTTCAGTTCACAGTACAATCAATATTCCCATTTTACAAAATGAGAAAATTAAGGCACCAGTTAACTATCTCCTCCAAGGTCAGTAGCTACTCAATGGTAAAGCTGGAATCAAACCCGGTCTGGCATGGGAGCCTATGATCTTCCCCCTCCCCCCACCCACTGGCCATGCCGAGAGACCGGGATGAACCCACACCCCCTGCAGTGGAAGCTCGGAGTCTTACCCACTGGACCGCCAGGGAAGTCCTTTTTTTTTGGAATCCTAACCACTAGGCCGCCAGGGAACTCCCAAAGGAGGCTATGATCTTAACCACTACATTACACTGCCTGGAAACTACTTGTGTGTCCCAAACCACGTTTTCTAAGAATATTTGGTGAAAGAGATTAAATATTAAAATTTTTAAAATGCAGTATACAAACCACAAAGAGTATGATCTCAAGGGTACTTTTTTTAAATGATGGATAAGCAGAAAAAAAAATATCGGAAGGTATTTCATACAAATAGTAACAATAGTTCTCTGGGAGGTAAAATCATGGGTGATTTTAACTTTCTATTTTCTTTTTTGCATTTTTCTAATTCCCTGTAGGGTCTATGCATCACCTTTTAATAAAAAAGAAGATATATATATATATACATATATTACTTTAAAAAATGTTCCCTTTGGGACTTCCTGGTGGAGCAGTGGTTAAGAATCCGCCTGCCAATGCAGGGGACACGGGTTCGAGCCCTGGTTCAGGAAGATCCCACATGCCACAGAGCAACTAAGCCTGTGCGCCACAACTACTGAGCCTGCGCTCGAGAGCCCGCGAACCACAACTACTGAAGCCCGCGCACCTGAAGCCCGTGCTCCGCAACAAGAGAAATCACCACAATGAAAAGCCCGCGTGCCACAAGAAAGACCCAACGCAGCCAAAAATAAATAAATAAAATAAATAAATTTATTAAAAAAAAATGTTTCTTTTGAAGAACATTTCACAAAAAGGGGGGAAATCCATGATACACTAAGTTTAAAAAGAAGAATATCAAGTTATATGCAAAGTATGATTCCAATTCTATAACAGAAAGAAATGAAGACGTAACTGAACTATTAAAAGTACCCATATGCCGGGCTTCCCTGGTGGCGCAAGGGTTAAGAACCTGCCTGCCAATGCAGGGGACACGGGTTCGAGCCCTGGTCCGGGAAGATCCTACACGCCGCAAGCAACTAAGCCCGTGCGTCACAACTACTGAGCCTGCGCTCTACATCCTGCGAGCCACAACTATCGAAGCCCGTGTGCCTACAACCCGGGCTCGCAACAAAGAGAAGCCACCGCAATAAGAAGACTGCGCACCACAACGAAGAGTAGCCTCCCGTCTCCACAACTAGATAAAAGCCTAGAGAAAAGCCCACGCATAACAACAAAGACCCAACGCAGCCAAAAACAAATAAATAAATTTATTTATTTATTTTTTAAAAGATTTATTTATTTTTGGCTGCATTGGGTCTTTTTTGCTGTGTGTGGGCTTTCTCTAGTTGCGGCGAGCGGGGGCTACTCTTCATTGTGGTGCTCTGGCTTCTCATTGAGGTGGCCTCTCTTGTTGCGGAGCTCAGGCTCTAGGCACGCGGGCTTCAGTAGTTGTGGCACACGGGCTCAGTAGTTGTGGCTCACAGGCTCTAGAGCGCAGGCTCAGTAGCTGTGGCGCACGGGCTTAGTTGCTCCACAGCATGTGGGATCTTCCCGGACCAGGGCTTGAACCCGTGACCCCTGCGTTGGCAGGCAGATTCTTAACCACTGCGCCACCAGGGAAGCCCAACAAATTTATTTTTTTTAAAAAAGTACTCCTGTCTGGGGACTTCCCTGACAGTCCAGCGGTTAAGACTCTGGGCTCCCAATGCAGGGGGCGCGGGTTCAGTCGCTGCATGACGTGGCCGAAATAAATAAATAAATATTAAAAAAAATAAAAGTACTCATGTCTTGGTGGTAGATTATAGGTGATTTGAGGCTAATTTAATTTCCTCCTGAACAAACATGTTTTATTATCAGGAAATTATTCCCTTTTTTAGAGAGCTCAGTCAGGCTAGAGTCCCCCTGATGAAACCCTATCAGATGTACAGCTGAGTTCCCACTTTCTCTCCTTCTAGGGGTATCTGTGGAAGAGTTCCCTTTTAACATCTGTCTTTAATAAATTCCTTAAAGTCAGGAGTCACAGCATATTGTACAATCCTTTACGGCTAACTCCAAGGTACTGTCAGTCTATTTTTAACACTGTGGATAAACTACACATACTGCCAAAGCTTTTGCAAGCAAAGATATGGAAAGAACAGAGTATAATTAAGTGCCTCTGGCAGCACAGTGCTAAGGAACACAGGGAATTCTGGGCCACTTCTCAGCTAAAACACTAGCTTTACTAGACTAAGTTCACAATAATCTTCTCTCCCTTCCAGTGTTTTCACACAGAATTCCTCCTTACAACCTCATAAGAAAAAAAGGAAAATAAAGAGAGATCCACTGGGATCTCTCAGGTTCTGCCCTCAGAAACCCAAATACAGGGTAGAAGCCACCTTCCTCACTGGACGCAGGCAGAGCTTGTTTACAAAGTCAGCATAAAGAAATCTGAAACACCAATGGGAAACAGCCATTTTGGTGTGGTGCCTGCTGCTTAGATCGGCCTGTGAAGAGTGGCAGTGGCAGGAAGGAGTGGTCCTACTGTGAGCCTGCAGGTCATAAAGCCTTGGGACCCCCACAGTCTAGAGAACCCCATTTCCTCACTGATGGCTTTAAACTGGTTTAAGATTAAAAGCTGGGAAGCAAAAATAACTTTTTTTTTTTTTTTTTGGAGCAGCAGAATAAACGCCTCAGCACTGAGGGTTTTTCCTGGGTTAAGTTACAACTAGCAATGTTGACACCAATCAAAACAAGACAAATATAAGACATGCACCAACCTGTCACATAGACTGGGGAACAGAACTCACTCAGGGACACCCAAGAAGGAAAGTGAGGCACCAAAAGCCACAAACAGATTCAGACTCTCCCCATCCCCATCGTTTACCCTTACTTATCTCAGGAACAAATGACTTTGGTGAAATTGCTTCTTCAAAAAGGTAAGATGTCTCTCTTCCCCACAGAAAAAGAAAAGCAAATTATGCTGTTCAAATATAAATTACCATTAGCATTATAAAAATAACCCACAGCCCCACGCATACTCCCCCGCTAAGCCCTCAGACTTACACATGCAGGCTGCAGCGAGGAGACGGCAGGCCAGGTACGGGGGCTCGCAGGTGGGAAAGGAGGGCTGGATGATGTAGTTGGCAAAGGTGATAGCGATAATGGCCTGACTGGTGGGCTCAACAATTAGCAGGGAGGCCCAGAGGCGGATAAAGGCAATGAAGCCCCCAAAGGCCTCTAGAATATAAGCGTAGCTGGCCCCAGACTTGGTGATGGTGGTCCCCAGTTCTGCATAGCAAAGGGCACCCACAACGGAGAAAAGCCCACCAATGGCCCATATGATCAGCGACAACCCATAGGAGGCAGTGTAGACCAGCACGCCCTTGGGTGAGACAAAGATTCCTGAGCCGATCATGTTGCCCACCACCAGGCTGACCCCATTCAGCAGAGAGATCTCCTTCTTCAGCTGCATAGTTTCTGTGGACTGCTGAGGTAGCATGCTGACATCTTCTTCCTCCCTGGGCCGGCTGGCCTCAGGAATGAGATGGTATGTGGGTGTGTGGTGGCTCTCCAGCTCCCTGGCTTCCATGGCAAATAGTTCCTTCACACCTGTGTTTACTATGGCCTGGCAAAGAATATAAGTATGTCAGTCTAGGGTAGGGGCTGATAAGGCTCTAGTTCAGACCTGCAAGGAAGGCAGATTTCCCTGCCCACCTCTTGTGTAGGCACAGCATGACTCATGCACAGACCTAAATACAATGAGCCTGTCTCAGTTCCCACCACAGGATACAGAGAAATGGAGGCAGGCTGACCTCCACTGCTCCCAAGAAAGACACCAACAGGGCTCAGACACGACGTGAGGGTGACTTCTAACGAGAGGCTTGATGCCCAGGGTAGGCTGGCATTAGGTTTATCTATAGCATGGATTCTCCCTGAGGTGTAGGTTTTGCTCTGTTCTTACCGACTTAAAACCTACAAACTTGCCAGAGTCCCAGCACTAGCCAGCCTGATGGGCCTCTCAGTTTCCATACTCACTCACCTCCACCCAAACATAAACAGGGACTTCTGCAGTGTCCAGCCACATGTGGAGAGGTCTGTAGCTACTCTCAGGCCAGCAAAGAACATGAACAGGTGGTGGGAAGGGCTAGGAAGATGCTAAGACAAGGGCATATCGCTACTGCAGAGACTAGACCAAGGAGAGAACATCCATGAAAATACACACCCTTGTGTCGCTATGTCCATTAACACCCACCTCACTTCCCACGTTGCTGCTTGCTCATTCAACTCCTTTCTTCTTCCAAAGTGCCTAAAAGAGAGAGATAACGTAATAAGACCAGATGAAGAAAGAACATTCAGAGGGCACCCTAATGTGGGACTCATCTGCTATTGGCTTATTTGTTTTCCTCCTCAGCCTGCCTCTCACTACCACCTGGGGCTGAAAAGAGATTCCCCCAAAACAGGACCCAGTAATCTTGACACCAAAACAAAGCTATAAGTCTCCTCTTATCCACAGATCTGGCATTGGAAGGCATCCTGTAGGGAGACAGTGTGCACAAGTACACACATGCACACACATGCACACTACTTCTTTTGGATCATCATTGGGCCAGTCCAGAAACCTCAAGGAAGATGGATCCCACACCAACCTACCTACGAAGGACCCAGAATCTGTCAGAGGAAGACAAGCACCTTCCTGACCCTGAACTCAGCAGGACCTTCTCTCTTCCTCAATTTCTGTGCCCTAGGAATTGGGAATTCAGATCCCCAACTCCTAGTTCATCTTCTGGAGAAAGGAATCTGATAAGCCACTTAATTCCCTCCCAGGAGTCAGTCCTTCAAGGTCACAGAGATAACTTCCAGGAATAAGAATGGGATCAGTACGTCATCTTCCCAGAACCTTCTCATCTAGTCAACAACAACGGATGTGCTGGAATCTTGCCTCATGGAGCTCAGAGCAAGTGAACTACAGCCACTCAAGACTGAGTAGTTCTCAGGGAAAACTCCAGTCTCCACAAGCCCCACTCAAAACTCCTGCCTTACCTGTCCCAGTACCCCTCCAGAGTCTAGACCTGAGCCCAAGTGAAAAAGCTCCTCTGGGGCCATTAATAAGCCTTCTCCCACTCCCAGAGGAGTTGAGCCAGCCTACTTTGCTTATTATGAGGCCTGGCTTTAAGGCAGCACCACTTTTCCTTTCACTCCTGGCACCAAGCCATGAAGGTGACTCTATGCTGGCACGTGGGAAAATATCTGTTTTCATGTGTCTGTCAGGTGAGCTCAGATATGCATGAAAACAAAACTAGGAAACACCTGAGGAGCCTGTCTCACATAAAAGTCAGGTGCAGGGGCTTCCCTGGTGGCACAGTGGTTAAGAATCCACCTGCCAATGCAGGGGACACGGGTTCGAGCCCTGGTCTGGGAAGATCCCACATGCCGTGGAGCAACTAAGCCCGTGCGCCACAGCTACTGAGCCTGCGTTCTAGAGCCCACAAGTCACAGCTACTGAGCCCATGTACCACAACTACTGAAGCCCGCGCGCCTAGAGCCCGTGCTCCGCAAAAAGAGAAGCCACCGCAATGAGAAGCCCACGCAACGCAACAAAGAGTAGCCCCCGCTCGCTGCAACTAGAGAAAGCCCGCGCTCAGCAACAAAGACCCAACGCAGCCAAAAATAAATTAAAAAAAAAAAAAAAAAAAGAGTCAGGTGCAGGCTCTTCATCAGTGAGTGCTTCCATGTGTATGCTCTATGCACATTAATAAACTTGATTGTTTTTCTCTTGTTAATCTGTCTTTTGCCAGTCTAATTTACAACGCCCCAGCCAAGGAACCTAAAATGGGTAGAGGGAAAGGGTCCCCCCCCCCACCCTGCACCTTACATTCCTTTAAAAAACAAAAAAGTCAGTGCACAGAGACTTAGGTTGCCCTTTTCCACTCAACTCAACATGGAGGCAAGCAGAGAAACCTGGCCCCAGTGGTCACTCCAGCCTCCCCCTATTCATCAGACCCTAGCTGGTGGGGAGGGGGAGGAGGTTACCAGGTATTCTATTTGGACTTCTGATACCAGACTGCATTTTCTATCAAACAATTCTGCAACACCCAGCAGATCTGGTGTCTGCTACAGTTTAAGCAATTCTAACACCACCTACCTGGAAATAGCAACAGATTCCTCAGGTTAAGGGCTCAATCTTACAAAACAGCCCTCCCCACCCAACTTAAGATGCCAAATCGCAAGTCCAGGTTGTTCCTGTGCTTCTGACCAACTGGCTATGAATCGGAGGTTCCCACTATCCCCTCCTCGGGTTCAATTAATTTGCTAGAGCTGCCCACAGAACTCAGGAAAACAGTTTACTTACTAGATTACCAGTTCATTATAAAGGATATAACTCAGGAACAGCCAGATGGAAGAGATGCAGAGGGCAAGGTATGGAGAAGAGGCACGGGAAGCTCTCCAAAACCTGTCCTTTTGGGTTCTTTATGGAGGCTTCATTACAAAGGCATAACCGATCAAATCACTGACCATTGGTGATTGATTCAATCTCCAGACCCTCTCCCCTCCCAGGAGGTCAGACCTGGACTAAAACTTCCAAACCTTCTAATTACAGGGTTGGTTCCCTTGACAAGCAACCCTTATCCTTAGAGGATCTAGATGCTTTCGAACAATCACCTCATTAACATAAACTCAGGTGTGTTGAAAGGGGCTGGTTATATAAATAAGAAAAGACATCCGTTTAACCTTTACTGATCTGGAGCTATTTCAGGAACTGGGAACAAAACAAATGTTATAACAAAAGATGCCTCTATGGCTCTTATTAGGAAATTACAAGAGCTGTGGGACAGGAACAGTGGACAAAGACCAAATAAATAATCACAATATCACAGGGAGGGAAAAAGAGAGGTAAACTCACTTCACTGGAAAATTTAAAAATAGTATGAAATGTAACTGCCTTGACTTCTAACTTTCACTTAAGATGTAGAAAGCTGGGAAAAGCATCACTCCCACTCCAATGACAAGAAAAAGGCAGATAATCTACAGAATTGTAACTTTTCTTGAAATCATTAGAGAGCTGAGGTTACAGGCCAACCAACCAGACTGAGATTTAAGGAACAACAGATACCTCCCAGAGAGATGCAAGTTCTGGCTTACCTGTGGCGGAGGGAGAACAATGGAACCACCATACAGGCAGGAAAGAAGAATTCGGGAACAATTTTTAATGAATTACTAAAGGTCAAGTTTGGGTTAGCAAGAGCCATAGACAGTTCGAGGGTTTTCTCCAGTGAGACCTCAGTGGGTGTTCACAAGAAATACTAGGCCAGAGAAAGCCTCTCAGAAGTGCCGGCCTGGAGGAGGAAAGCAGTCATTGCTCTGGGAAAAATACGAAGGTCCACCTGCTCCCTTCTCTACAAATCTTAAACCCCTGGGGAATGGGGAAACTCTGTCATTCCCAAGGCAGCTGGGACAGGGTGAAAGAAAAAGAAAACAATCCTCTCTGCCTGCGGGAGGAGCAGGAAATTCTGGTCCAGACCATTAGACATGGCAGGCTCACCCAGAAAGATCCAATCCCCCAGACCCAGGGAAATAGGGCCTGCTTAAGGCTCAGGCTGAACCAAGACAACAGAGAACCCCTCTACTCCCCACCACCAGGTTAGCAAGCACCCAGCAACAAGGCTGTGGTACACTGTGTTGAGGCACAGGTGCACAAAGAAGCCTAATGCTGAAGGTGGAGCATAAGCACAGAAAAATCCACCCTCAGGGCAAGGAAACACCAGAGGAATTTGGAGCCACTGGTGCACGTACGGTAACCATAGCAACAACAAAACCCAAACCCAACTCACCTCCTAAATGACTCAAACTCCCACATTAACAGGCTAGCAAAAGAAGACGTTGTACCCATTTCCCAGAATAAAGACTATGTACCTCAATCTCTACTTTTCCACATATTACATCTGACAATCAATAACAAATCACAAGCAACATACAAAAAGCAACAAAAACAACCCACTATCAAGAGGCAAATTAATCAATAGGACAAGACTTAGAGATGATCCAGATATTGGAACTATCAGACAGGGAATTTAAAATAACTATGACTGGGACTTCCCTGGTGGCACAGTGGTTAAGAATCCACCTTCCAATGCAGGGGACAAGGGTTCGAGCCCTGGTCCTGGAAGATCCCACATGCCGCGGAGCAACTAAGCCTTTGAGCCACAACTACTGAACTTACGCTCTATAGCCCACGAGCCACAACTACTGAGCCCGTGTGCCACAACTACTGAAGCCTGTGCGCCTAGAGCCCGTGCTCTGCAACAAGAGAAGCCACTGCAATAAGAAGCCCATGCACCACAATGAAGAGTAGCCCCCGCTCGCCACAGCTAGAGAAAGCCCACACGCAGCAACAAAGACCCAACGCAGCCAAATATAAATAAATTTATAAAAAAAAAAAGAATATACATATATACATTTATATGTGAATCACTTTGCTATACAGCAGAAATTAATACAACATTGTAAACCAACTGTACTTCAATAAAATAAATTAAAAAATAAATAAATAAATAAAATAACTATGATTAATACATTAAAGGCTCTAATGGAAAATTTGGTCAGCATGCAGGAACATATGTGGAATTTCAGCAGAGAAATGAAAACCATACGAGTCAAAATGTGGAAAAAAAACAGAACAGAGCATCTAAGAGTTGTAGGACACTATCAAATGGTCTGAGGTAAATATTAAAAAATATACTTTTTTGATTCTATTAATTGCCTTAGAATATAACTAACTGCCTAAAGCAAAAATAGTAGCAATGCAGTGTTAATTTATTGCATAGGTAAAAGTAAAGTGTATGACAACAATAGCACAAAGATAAGAAAGAAGAACTGGGAGTTATACTACTGTAAGGTTCTTATATAATATTATATACGAAAATTGATGTAATATTATTTAAAGGTAGACTGTGATTAATTAAAGATGTACATTGTGAAACTAGGGCAAACACTAGAAAGTTAAAAACGGTATAAATAATAAGCCAACAGTGGAGATAAAACAGATCATAAAAAATACTCAATCCAAAAGTAGGTAGAAAAAAGAAGAAAAAAGAAGCAAAGAACATATGAAATAAGTAGAAAACAGAAAACTAGCAAGGTGGCAGATTTTAATCCAACCATATCAATAATAACATGAAATGTAAATGATCTAAACACACCAATTATAAGACAGACATTGTTGGGTTAGATAAAAATGCAGAGCCCAATATGCAGTCTACAGGAAACCCACTTGAACTATAAAGACATAAGTTACAGGTAAAAAGATGGTGAAAAAAACATGTAAACACTAATCAAAACCAAGGGGGAGTAACTATATTAACATCCGACGAGACTTCAGAATAAGAAGTATTGCTAGGGATAAAAGAGAACATTATATAATGATAAAGAGGTCAATTCAGCAAGAAGAAAATTCTAAACGTGTATTTCCTCCAACAGCATAGCTTCAAAACACATGAAGCAAAAAGTGATAGATCTGAAAGGAAAAATAGACAAATCCACGATTATAGTTGGAGACTTCAATACACCTCTCTCAGTCATCAATAGAACAAGTAAACATAAAATCAGCAAGGATCTAGAACACCTGAAAATGGAATGTCCCAACATAGTTCTTGTCTAAAATTATGTGAATTCTGAGGGGAAAAACAGAAAAAAAGGCACCTGCAATAGTGCTTACCTCCATGCAGGAAATGGGGGCAGATCCAGGGGTGGGAGACAGCCTTCCAACAGGGAAAAACTGCTTTGGCTCCTCAAGTTTCACAACAGAATACCAACCTTACTATCTACTGAGTTGGTTGCTATCAGAGCACAGTTAGAAACCCTTCCTCAGGTGCTGCCCGAGGTCTTTAGGATCAATTCCAACCTTCTTATCAGGGCCTTATCACTAGACCCCCTGCTGCATATGGTCCCTCCCATGGTCCAGCCACACTGAATTACTCACAATTTCCAGAACCTGGAGTAGTCCAGGGTTTCCAGAGCCCATCAGAAAAACACATCTTTGCTCATACTGAGTCCTTTGCCTCTAACACCCTTCTTCTCCCACCATTTTCCTCAACATCCTGGCTGACTTCTTTCTCCACACATATCCTTGTGTCACTGCATGTGTGTGTCTCAGTCTCCCTTTCTCGAAAACACAGTCTCTTGGGAATTCCCTGGCAGTCCAGTGGTTAGGATCTGTGCTTCCACTGCAGGGGGCCCAGGTTCGATCCGTGGTTGGGGAACTAAGATCCCGCAAGCCCCTCGGCACGGCAAAACAAAACAAAACAAAACAGTCTCTAAACTCATTGTTTAAGACAGTGTTCATTAAACAATTCCACACACCCTATAAGTAAGTTCCTGCCTTGAGAAACTAGTGTTAAACCCCACTTGTAAGGACATAACACAGCTTTCTAACAGGTTTTCATCATATTTTCCAAGCTCCTGTGCAGCAGATAATAAAGGAATTCACCAGACCACTAAAAGTTCCTCATGAAAATTTAACCATGAAACTATCATATGCAATTTTCAGGGAGAAAAATTGTCTCTTTCAAAGTTCAGTTACAAAGAATATTTTATAAGCTGTATTCTAAAACTTTTATAATTGATGACTATGAAAAAAAAAAAAAAACGCTGTTGAGAAAGACACCAAAATCTTAAATGTGGTGAAAACACAGAAGACTTTTTTCTTTTTTATACTTTGAGTTTTACAAAATTTCTACAGTGAAAATGCATTACTTTTTTTATGCTTAAACTTAAATTATGTGACTCTTTACATTTGTCTTTTCACCTAGGACACCAGGAAACTCAATATCAAATTCAGCTCCCAATCACAGTGAATAGATACCCTCACTTTTCAACAGTACTTGATATCTAGTCTTTTCCATGGCTTTGGTTTCCTATTTTTACTTCCTCATTGCAAGTATCTTTAAATATAAACCACCACAATTACTCTTTAGAAAGAGATATAATAAATATATAATTTATTTTTATAATAATTATAGTGTTACATAACTGTTAATTATGTGTGAGCCATTCTCTTTACTAGTATTGTACTCAAATAACTAACTAAAACGCTTTACAACTCGCAGACCCAAGAAAATTAACGAAGAACAGAGCAATAATATTCACCTGTGAGGAAATAAGCAAACATCACACTTTCATAAGCCACCTCATCATAAATGGTCAGGTACGAAGAAGAAAATGAAGTCTCCACAGCCAGGCCTAATTCCACGTGTCTCCAATTAATCTCTGCAACAAAGAGTGAGAGGCAACTTATCAAAAAATGAAACTAGTAAGCAGCAGGACGATATTTCCTTTTGTAAAATCTAATTTTTACATGCCCAGCAGGGGTAGCACTCAATTACTTAGAAGTTCCAACACACCCACAGTGGGGTGTAACTGAACATGTGTCTGAGAACCAGCCTGGTCCTTTCGAATCATGCATGTCTAGACAACTGCTGTTCCCTCTGTCCCAGGTCCCTTGAGCACCACTTGCATCACTTTTGTAGTAAAGTATCCACACATCCTGGAAACTACAGCAGGAAGGACAAAGGACAGAAGTCAGGAAATTTCCTGTACCAAGAAATGCCAGAGAGATCAGTCACATAACTGGTATTTATTTTTGGTTTGTAATAAAAATATGTCCACAGTCAGACAGGGAAGGAGGCAGACAGGAGAATATCAGGCTTGTGGTTTCCCACAAATTTGTCAGGAAAGGAAAATCAAATATAAGAACTTTTAATGACAATCTGAGACCAAAGTTGGGAAGCAAAAGCCATTAGCACCCAGTGGGACCTCAGCAATGTAGGCAGCCTGGGCCGTTTCCTCAAGGGCCGCCGAACAAGAACAGAGAGTTGAAAATGATCTCAGGAAGCGCTCACAGGCTTTCAAAAGTCTGCTCCTCCCAGATCTTCAAAATCAGGGAGCAGCTCTCAGAGATAAGCACCAGATGGCTGAGCATTCTGCTAGCCCAGTGCTAAATTCACCGGTAGTGCTTTTTCTTCCCCATCAAGGGCAGAGACTGAATTCTTTTTACCAAGCACACAGTCCAGTGCACACAAGAGGTATTCAAAAACAAATGTTAAATTAAATATTGATTCCTGCTTATCACTGGCTATAACACAAGTGGTGCCCAGACTGTTTGCTCAGTGCTTTGTGAAGAATTCTCTTAATGTTTCACAAATATCGCCTTCCATTTACGACATGAGATGATCAAACAAGATGACAGGATGTGAAGATACTAAGAAGAGCCATAGTAGCAGGAGCACACACCGTCCTCCCTCCAACAGGCCAGTCTCCCCGCGGCCCCGGGAAGCTCTGCTCAGGTGCTCACATCCTCAGGCTCGTCCCCCGGGCCTTTACTCATTTTCAGAGTCTCTCCCACGCAGCACAGGTTCTTTCTCAGCACCAGACTCACACTGGAGTATCTCACACGGTCTCTTTCACGTTCACAGGGTCGCACTCAGGGTCACTCTGACCGCGGTCTCTCTCACACTCAGTCTCTCACAATCTCCCTCTGAGTCCCTCTCACACTCATGGAGTCACCTCCACACTAGGGTCTCTTTCACACACACACCGAGTCTCCGTCACACTAACAGCGTCACCCTCACACTCTGCGTCTTGCACACTCAGGGTCACCCTCAGACTGACTCACACACACAGACACACAAACACACAGCGTCCTCCTCACACGCTCAGTGTTACACTCCTGGAGTCCCCCTCACGCTCAAGGGCCCGCTCACACGCACGGCGTCCCCCTCGGGCACGCGCTCACTCGCAGCGTCTCTCACGTGCCCGCGGCCCGCCTGCCCGGTGCTGGGCTCCGGGAGCCGCATCCCGCATGCAGCGGCGGCGCAGAGTTCGGCCCCAGCAGAACGCGGCCCCGGCTCGGCCCCCGCGGCCCTGCTCCCTCGGCCCGGCTCCCCCGGCCCCGCTCCCACGGCCCGGCTCCCTCGGCGCGCTCGCCCGCGGCCCGTTACCTCGTGGTGGCCCGGAGCCCCCGGGATGCTCGGTCGCGCTGCCACCGCCACCGCCGCGACCGCTCAGGCCCCGCCCCCGCCACGTCATCCGCCGCCGGATCGCGACAGCGCGCGCCGCGTCGGGACAGGGCGCCTGGCTCCGCGCGGGGCTCGCGGGCGGCGGCGCTTCCGGGCCCCAGGGGGCCGCCGCGGCCTCTGGGATTCCGCAGGCCGCGCTCAGGCGTCCGCAGGTGAGGTCCCAGCCCCCGGCGGGCCGCGACCCGGGCCCAGCCCCCTAGCCGACTGATTGGCTGCTCCGACCCTGGAGTCTCTCGGGGCCTCCGAGGGACTCAATACGGGGACGCTCCCGCGGGGACCTCTAAGTGCCCCCACACCCGGTTCCTCTGTGGCCCTTGGCCTGGGCCGCACTCCCGGGGGACCCCATACAGCTCACATGAGGAGCTCTAAACAGCCTCCATACCCCGTTCACAGCCAACCCCCCGCCTGGAGACCCTAAGGAGACAGACCCAGGATTCGTCCTCCGAGTCACAGCTCCGACCACCGTGCATCCTTTAAGGTCCCTACAGACACATGGACACCGCTGAACTTCCAGAGCCAACCCCAGGCCTCTGGGGCCCAGGCTTGAGGACAGTTTCCAGTCCTCATCCTGCCTGACCCCTCTTGGAGCTGCACCCTCCTGTCCTCTTCCTCTCCCTGTGGTTGCGCCTCCTCCATCTCCTTCTAGGGCTCCTTTTCCTCTGGTAGCCCTGGGGCTCTGTTTAGGGCCTCCTGATCTCATGGAAAGCTGAGCCCTACCCCTTAGCTTCCTGTCCACACCTCAAGCCATGATTCTCTCCTGGGCCACGGAGTCATTTCCCCCCCGACACGTGTTCATAACTACACATCCTCTGGTTCCAGACTGCCTACACACAAACCCCTGCTCCCCACCACGTAGTGACCCAGCAGGAAATGGGCAGCACCCTGAACCCTTCCTCCTCCTGCCCCCCCAGGCCCTATCTCATGGTTTTCTTCTCCCCAGCCGTAACAGCCTCCCAATCCCTAGCCTGCTCTCTCTAACCCATCCCCACAGGGTAAGAGGTGCTCCTAAAATACAGATTGGAATGACTTCGTATCTCCTCTGCCTAAAAACCCTTCCATACTCCTACCTATAGACCTGAGGTGATGATCCTTGAAGAGCGTTCACTGGTGCTGCCCTCCTTGTGCTCTCTGCTTGGAATACTTTCCCTAAGTGTGAATGAGAGTACAGGCATAACACGTCTTATTGCTCTGCACCGTATTGTGATTCGCAGATGTTGCATCTTTTATAAATAGAAGGTTTGTGGCAATGCTGTTTTGTCAGATGATGGTTAGCATTTTTTTGCACTAAAGTTTTTTTTTTTTATTTTTTATTTTTGGCTGTGTTGGGTCTTCATTGCTGTGCACGGGGTTTCTCTAGTTGCGGCAAGCGGGGGCTGCTTTTCGTTGTGCTGTGCGGGCTTATTGCAGTGGCTTCTTTTGTTGCAGAGCATGGGCTCTAGGCACGCAGGCTTCAGCAGTTGTGGCTCGTGGGCTCTAGAGCACAGGCTCAGTAGTTGTGGCGCACGGGCTTAGTTGCTCCACGGCATGTGGGATCTTAACCACCGTGCCACCAGGGAAGTCCACTAAAGTATTTTTTTTTAAATTTTTTTTTTTAAATTTTTATTTATTTATTTATTTATGGCTGCGTTGGGTCTTCGTTTCTGTGCGAGGGCTTTCTCCAGTTGCGGCGAGCGGGGGCCACTCTTCATCGCGGTGCGCGGGCCTCTCACTGTCGCGGCCTCTCTTGTTGCAGAGCACAGGCTCCAGACGCGCAGGCTCAGTAATTGTGGCTCACGGGCCTAGTCGCTCCGCGGCATGTGGGATCTTCCCAGACCAGGGCTCGAACCCGCGTCCCCCGCATCGGCAGGCAGATTCTCAACCACTGCGCCACCAGGGAAGCCCCACTAAAGTATTTTTTAATGAAGGTATGTACATTGTTTTTTTAGACAATGCTATTGCACACTTAATAGGCTAGACTATAGTGTAAACAACTTTTAGATGCACCAGAAAACAACAAAAAAATTCATGTGACTCAGTTTACTGCGACCTTCACTTTATTGTGGTGGTCTGGAACCGAACTCACAGTATCTCTGAGGTATGTCTGCATGCATATATTTGGAGTCATTAGAATCTGACCCTTTGCCCCCTGGATCAGTTCCTCCTGCCTTCCTGGCCTGGCAGAGGAAGGGCTCTGGACACTTGTGTCACTCAGTAACAGCCAGTCCACTTGTCCTTGTATCAGCAGCATACATGACCTACAAGCTCTCAGAACCTCTTCACTGTCTCACACCCAGTTACAGCATCCTGCCAGCTGAAAGCCGCCATGAACCAAGCACTGAATCAAATGTTCTCCAAAACCATCAGTGTTCCTCAGGACCACCCTACAGTGTACATTTATTCATCCCCATTTTTCTTTTTTTTTTTTTTTTGGCCGCGTTGGGGCTCTGTTGCTTTGCGCGGGCTTTCTCTAGTTGCAGCAAGCGGGGGCTATGCTTCGTTGCGGTGTGCGGGCTTCTCATTGCAGTGGCTTCTCTTGTTGCAGAGCATGGGCTCTAGGCATGCAGGCTTCAGTAGTTGTGGCACACAGGCTCAGTAGTTGTGGCTCGTGGGCTCTAGAGCGCAGGCTCAAAAATTGTGGCACACGGGCTTAGTTGCTCCGCGGCGTGTGGGATCTTCCCAGACCAGGGATCGAACCCGTGTCCCCTGCATTGGCAGGTGGATTCTCAACCACTGCACTTCCAGGGAAGTCCCCATCCCCATTTTTAAGATGAGCAAACCGAAGCTTAGGGAGGTCAGGAGACTCCCCAAGCTACTTGGCTAGAGGTGGTAGAGCTCAGATTTGAACCCCAGTCTGCTGGTCCTGAAGCCTGCTCTGACTCCATACCCTGTCTCTACAGCTGTGAAACTGAGGGTAGAAGTGGGGTTGAAACAGATCAGGGGTGAGAGGGTGGCAGCAAGGCCATGAGTGGGTATGTGTCAGGGCACTAAGAGTCAGGCTGGGCAGGACCTGGGGGTAAGGGTTTACTCCCTTTCATGTTGTCATCCTTTTTACCAAGGCCAGCGATGCAGCTGGACCTATGTATTCCTAGGCATCCTAACCCTCTGGGCCACCCATTTTTCCAGGTCTGGCCAGTAACTGGTGTAGTGAGAAGATTCAGAGCACCCTCTAGCGGCCCAGGGTGTATTGACACCTAAAACCCAGGCTGGCCAGGTTCCTGTGGAGAAGGCAGGAACTGGGGCTCCCACCACCCCCACTGGCCCCCAGCTCTGGGCTCTGCACCACAGACTTCTGGCCTAGTCTCCATCCTTACACACGTTTTCCTGTCTCAGACTCTGTGTTCCTCTGTCCTTATCCATCTCCATTTGGTCCCCAGTCTCTCAGTCCCTATATCTCTGCCCATCTTGGTCTCTCTCCCTCCCTCCTCAGTCTCACTCTGTTCCCAAAGAGGGACAGATGGCGGGCAGATGAACTGATGAAACAAAGTAGAAGGGTAGCATCCTAAAAAAATTCAAAGGATGCTGAGACCTGCAAGCTGAGGGAGGACAGAAGGCTGGGAAGGAGAGTCCAGACAGGGTTACCGTCAAGATTGTCCTTGGCTCCCAGCTGTGGGGTGGCATTTGGGGCCTGTTGACCAAATAGGAGTGGCGGGGTGGGGTGGTGGGCAGGAGCTTCATTCCAACAGGAATGTTTCAGGTCCTGCTTCTCAGTCCTAGGAGGGGAACTAGATCCCAGGAGAGGGGGAAGGAGGATGAAACCCAAAGAGGTGCACAGGAGCCATGCTTTGGTGCTGAGAGAACCCATCAAGGCCCCAGAAAGGTCATGGTCTAGCCTCTGATTACCTGCCTTGCTAGCCCCCTCACCCTTCCACTGCCTCCTTCCTCTCATGCTCAGAGCAGAGGCTAGGCCAGGGCACTTTACAGCATCCAGAATACTTTTATTGCCAGAATCGAGGTACAGCCTGCTCAGAGCCCCACGTGGGGCCCACCACTCAGGAACAAAGGGAGAGACAGATGCTGGGTATGAATGCAACAGAGAAAATTCCGCTTCACAGAAACCTTGTAGGAGCGAAGCACAGTCCAGCCTGACTGTGGCTTTGGGGCTCCACCCCAGAGGCTAGACCCAAGTCTTGGCCTTTAGGCATTGCCCACTTGGAGACCACCAAGGCAGATCCACATCCTCCATCCCTGCTATCACAGGTAGAGCCATGCAGCACCTCTGGAGCAGGAAGAAAACCCCTAGGGGGCCCCTAAGGCCCCTGGCTCTCTCAGGGGCCCACTCAAGTTTCTGGGCGAGTCCCTGCTGACTAAACACCACTGAGCTGCCTGGTGGGGATGGGTGCTGGGCAGAGTGGGCAAGAGTCCTACCTCCTCTCAGTCCTGTGCCAGCCCATGTGAATGCTAAAGAGATCCTGGGCAGTGGCAATGTGGTGCAGGGTCAGCAAGAGGGCAGCTCAGTGTGGCTCTGATTGGCCTTGGCTGCTTCCTTGAGTTCTCTTTCTTCGTGAGTACCTAAAGGGCACGGCACCAGGCTCTGCTCTCATTCTTGAACCACAGCCCCAGGGCAAAGGGACGCAGCATCAATACTGTGGGCAACAGCCCAACCAGGGAGATCAGGGCTCCTGGGACACAGCCCCGAGAACTGGGGGACCATCTGCTGCCCAGCCCTGAGCTAGGCTGTTCTTAGAAGTAAGGGAGGTAGGAGTGAATGCCCCAGGGCCTGGGAACCAAGGATAACATAACAACCCACCCCTGCCTGCAGGGGGAACCGGGCTGCCCCCAGAAAGCCACAGTCACGCTGTGTGAGCAGCTAGGCCACAGCGAAGACAGCAGCTCCAGCCACCCATGGCCAGTAGCAGGCCAACTTGTGGCCAATGTGTGAGAAGGTACACCCTAGGGACCAGGAGCCCAACCTAGGGATCACAGTTCAGTAACATCCCTCACAAGAAAGCTGAGGAGCCAGGCCCTGGTGGGCGAGTGTGAAAAGGCCACAGGGGTAGGAGGAACACAAGGCCCCAGCACTGGGGATTGGGGCCAGGTGCCAGCCAATCCACCTGCGGAGCCAGTTCTGAGGTCACAATTCCACCATCAGCAGCATTCTTTCCAAGGGTCCCTCAAGTAAGTTCAGACTATGTCTTCCTTCCTCATTCCAGAGAGGAAGGATAAAAAACCCAGCATTTCCCCACTTCACAACCCAAGATCCAGGGCCTTAGATGATCAGTCACAAACTGCTCAACTCATGTGCCATGGTTGCCCCAGAGGCCAGGAGAAGCAGTGGTGGCCAGGCCATCCCAGAGCCCTGCCCAGCATAGGAATCAGGGCCCGAGGAGCACGCGTTTCAGATAGGCCAGGGTAGTGGCGTTGGCCAGCATCGCGATGTGCTCGGTGCCCGGCAGTGCCTGCAATGACACTTTTTGCTCCTGGCGGCCGCGCCAAGCCTGGCACTGCAGGGCGCTCTGCAAGTTCACAGTGCCGTCACCATCACCAAAGCAGATTTTCGGGTCGCGGTCCGGGAAGCTTTCATAGTAGAAGGAGTCTGGCGTAGGGACACCAGTGCCGTAGAGGCAGTGCAGTCGCACGCCAGGTGGCACCATGGCCTCAACCAGCCCCTCCGTGTCCTGCCGCATGAGCCAGCCGTCTTCGAAGCCGATGTCCTGGAAGAAGCGGCGATAGTCCTGCAGCGTGTAGTTGGCTGTGGGTGTGTGCACGAAGACCTTGTTGGGTGACCAGGTGTAGTTGTAGGGCAGCAGCCAGCTGGTGGAGACGGCAGACCGCTGCTGCTCCCGGATCTTCAGGGGCCCAATGACCGGGATCCGGTTGTTGTCTCCTGCGGATAGAGGGCTCCAGTCAGTCTGTGCTCGGGAATGCAAGCCAGCTGGGCAGCATGCTCACCACCAGGGCCCCTGCCAGCCCCCAGCCGGGGCCTGGCCACCACTCTGGCATCTCTATGCTGTTAAGGCGGTGACAACTCCCCTATTTCCCTGTATTTTTGCTCTATCTAGGAAGCACATGACCAAGATTTGTTTCTTTCCTTTTGCATTTTGTCACCAGGGATTTAGGCAGCACACGCCCACAGGGTGATTTTATGGTAAAAACAATACCTTCCCCAGAGCACTTATCACGAGGCCTGTGGGTACTGACCTTGTCACAGGTGAATCAGCAGGTGGGCAGCCCAAAGACACAGTCCTCTTAATCTTTTATTACATTGAGCTATGTAAACATTTTTTCCCTTCCTAGGCTCAGACCTACATCCAGCCAGCCCTGGTCTCATCCCACCCACCTGCCTGGCACTGACCTGGGCAGCCAGGCCTGCAGGAGACAGGGCAGGAGGGGAGGCTGCAGACAAAGTGAGAGTCTTTCTCACATAGGAATGCCAGCAGCACAAACGCACCCACCAGCCAGTGAGATCGCCAGAGGATGAGCTGGAACTTGGGAACAGGGGCCTCTGCCCAGGACCCACAGCCACCCATCACCCCACCACTGACTGCAGGCCTTCACCTCTGCCTGCTGGGGCCTGGCTCTAGGAGCCCTCAGAAAAGGGAACCCCTAGCTAAGGTCCACGACTACCACCCGTCCTGTCCCACCCCCACTCCCAGACTGCCAGAGCCTGACAGCAGTCTCCCAGAATCCGAGGCAAAGCTCTAAGGCAGGGGTCCCCAACCCCCGGGCCGCGGACCAATACCAGTCCGCGGCCCGTTAGGAACGGGGCTGCACAGCAGGAGGTGAGCAATGGGTTAGAGTGACGATTTACCTACCGCTCCCCATCACTCGCATTACCGCCTGAACCATCACCCCTCCCAAGCCCCCCGCCCCCTCCGTGGAAAAACTGTCTTCCACAAAACCATTCCCTGGTGCCAAAAAGGTTGGGGACCAGCGCTCTAAGGGGACTCATGGGGAAGCTCTGAAAGGGCCAGTACCTGAACTCCATCATGGTAACTTGTCTCAAACTCAGAAGGGCCCACATCTCTCCTTTCGGGTCCAGGCTGGACAGAGTAGGTAGCTGTGATGAGTCCTCACTATAACTGGATTCACTGTCCAGCTAATCCAGGGTCACTACTGGGAGAGGACTGATCACAATGATCACGTGACCAGTAAGCAGGTCAGGCAGTGGCAGTCACTTGAGGAAGAAAGCTCATCAAATGCTTGGTACAGCCCCGGCTCACAGCTCCTAAAGTGAGCGGTCATGGGGCTCACATCCAGTCCTAGCAGAGGGAAGAGAGCCCTGGGGCTACAGCTGGTATGTTCTAACAGTCGTGAAAAGGCAGGTGGATTGGGGAGGAACAGGGAAGGAGGTGGTTTTCCCAACTGCCAAGCAAGCAGGCCCAGACAAATCTGCACCTGCTTCCTCTCTGTGTGGCCCACAGAGGCTCCCCGCTGCCACAGAGGGAGGTGTAACTCATAAACAGGAAACTGTAGCCCAACCTTCCTTCTCTGGGGCGAAGGTGGGGATGAAGAAGTGAGGATGGGGGTAAGAGAGAGGGAGAAGGCTCCTCTAGAGAACTTTGGCTCAAACCAAGTTAGGCCAGCCAGGCCCAAGCTGTGTGAGTGTGTGTGTGTGTGTACACATGTGCCCTATGACCAACGGTTATGCCACTCCGTGTACATGTTGTAAGAAACCTACACAGATAACAAGAGTCATCAGCTGGAGAGGTGAATTTAGAAGTAGTGTTATATTCTCTTTTAGAAAGAGATGTTTGGAAAAGAATACAACTCTGGAGAAGGAAGGGTCCTGACCCAAGAGAAGAGACGTGAGGGTGGCCCAGGAGGCCACTGTAGAGGGAAAGAGAGTGTGCCATCTCTGATACCAGCACCCCCCATGCTGGGCCAGGCAGGGTCTTACCTGAGGCCAGGACGCGCAGGGTCTTGGCCACGCCCCCCCAGGGCGGACCCAGTGCCACAAAGGCATGGATATACTTGTCCTTCCAGGCCTGTGGCTGCTGCTGCAGAAAGTAGAGCGTGTACATGTTGCCCATACTGTGGGCAGCCAGCACCACGGGGCCCCCATACAGCTGGTGCATCTCCTCGATCATCTCGCGGAGGGCCAGGAAGTAGGGCCCGTTTTCATCTGCAGGCCAGAGCCAGGCGGGGGTCAGGCAGGAATGGTCCTTGGGCCTGAACCACTGACTGTGTCTCAGGCCAGACCCAGGACTAGGTGGGTGGGGAGCGTGTGAAAATCCAAGTGGGGAGGGTCTGGTTTCCCCTCAATTTCCATGAAGAGAGAAGAAGCTCCTTTTCCCGTCCTCAGCCTCATTATCTCTCCCCAGGGCTCAGAGGCCCAGAAATCCTGGGCTGAGGGTGGGGGAAGGACAGGACAGATTGACCAGGGGTGGGAGCTGTGATGGCTGGGCTGGATGCCAGAGACCCGGGAGTAGGGAAAGGCCCAGGGCCTTTGGTGGCTGTGATCTCCTCCTCCCCAACCCCCTCCCCCATGACCTCAGGGAGGAAATGAGAGCAACCACTTACTTGGAGCTCGGCGCCAGTCATACGGGGCGCCCCGCACGTCCTCACCTCGTGTGTAGCCCCAGCCCACAAGGTTCTCCACCATGGTGTGGAAATAGGAACCTATAGACATAAATCCATAGGATTAGAGAGAGTACAGTCATTGTCAGCTGCCCACACCACGCCTGCCAAGGAGACTGTGACACCTACAGCCGGGAGATCCCCGAAGGAGTGCTATAGGGCTCTGTGCCCACACTGATCAGAGACGGTTCACAGGCTACCCCCACTCAAACCAACAGGGCTCCTCCCACTCTCGGAGTCCATCAGAACCTCCCTCCCCATTCCCTGGGGGCCATGAGGAAGGGCTACACACCCACACTGCTTTTGCTGGGGTCCAGGAACTCCAGTGAGAAGGTCTTCCCAAAGCCAGGGACACGCACATCCACACCATCAGGAAACTGGGTGGTGCGGGACGTTCGGTTGTAGACCAGCCTGCCAGGAGGGGATATTGAGCCAGTGACCCAGAGGTGACACCTAAGTTGGTGTGTCCCAATACTGTCTTGTGTCCTGAGCCATATTCCCTTCCCATCCTCAGGTTTGGTCAGATGTATAGGGCAGACCAAAAAGTAACAAAGCAAATGTGTAAAGCACAGATCAGAGTAACCACATCCAAATGAGGACCCCACCGAGGCTCACTCCAAAGACTGACTCCAGGACCCCTGTCAGGCAATAGTCTCTTCTCCTCAATGTCACCCATACTGTCTAATGCAGGTCTTAGATATGGTTGGGAGAGGGATCTGGCTGTCAGGCCTGGCTCTGCCACGAACATCACACTTGACCCCAAAAGGCAGGCAGCCTAACTTCGCAGGCTCCCATTGCTCCATCTCCATGGATCCAGCTCCTGCCACCCACCATAACACAACACAGGGCAAAGGAGATGATGAATGCAACACACAACAGAACCAGACAGAGAAACCCTGAGTACCTGTGGCTGCTGTGTGAGTGGGTGGGCAAGGTCTGGAGACATGATGGGGACAGGGTGGTGGAAGACAGGAGGAAAGCCTTGTGCCAGGCCAGGAACCCTGCTCTGGCCTCCCTTGATACTAAGGAGGCAAATGTGCCTGAGAAAACACAGGCTAGACCTGCAGTCCCCAGTGGTCCTGAGTCCCACCCACCCTTAAAGATCAGCCACAGAAAGCTGACAAGATACCCAACACTGGCCCAAATAAAAGTCCTGGGGACCCACTCTCTCCAGGGCAATCTGTAGATCATCCCAATGGCCACTCAGCAAAGTTCTAGAAAGCCAAAGCACTCTGTGCTGGATGCAAGTCTAAACAGGTCAGAGGCCCAACAAAGGTAGATAAGCCCCTCTCAGTATCAGCCTGTACCTCCAACTGGCAGTACCTGAGACCATGCTTCTGCAACAAAAATAGAAATGCGGATCAACATCCCAGAAATAACCCTGATCGCACAAGGAGGAAGAAAGAGTCAACAAAGCAGGCGTCATAAACAACAGGGAAAGGCAGGGTGCCCAGAGAACCAGCTAGAACCAGCTAGTGTGTCTCCAGGGGAAAAAACAATCTTCATTTGAAAGACTCCATTCAGCTCAAATATTTATTGAAAACCAATTGTGTTTCTGGTCCTACAGCTTTAAAGATAAAAGAGACACAGTCCCTGCCTTCAGGGAGCTCAGGGTGGGCGGGAACCGTAGTTCAGAGGCACACAACTCTGGGTTCAAATTCTAGTTTGTCACTTATTAGCTGAGTGACCCTAAGCAATTTTGTAACCTCTTTGAGCTTCCAAATTTCCTCATCTGTAAAACAGGTCTAAAAACAGCACTTGTTTCACCGGATTGCTGTAAGACTCAATGAAAGAAAGTATGTTAAATGTATAGTGTTTGCATTCAATAAGCAGTAATTCTGATTACATGATTATCTTATTATGGAAGAAATATCCTAGGAAACAATGTTTGGCAGGCAGGGAATGCAGGTTAGAGGAGCAGGCATGTGGCCGGGGAAAGGGGAGGTTAAGAGCTCTGGAGATGGACTTCCCTGGTGGAGAAGTGGTTAAGAATCCGCCTGCCATGGGCTTCCCTGGTGGCGCAGTGGTTGAGAGTCTGCCTGCCAATGCAGGGCACACGGGTTCGAGCCCTGCTCTGGGAGGATCCCACATGCCACAGAGCAACTGGGCCCGTGAGCCACAACTAAAAAAAAAAAAAAAAAGAATCCGCCTGCCAATGCAGGAGACACGGATTCAAGCCCTGGGCCAGGAAGACCCCACATGCCGTGGAGCAACTACAGAAGCCCGCGTGCCTAGAGCCTGTGCTCCACAACAAGAGAAGCCACTGCAATGAGAAGCCCACGCACCGCAACGAAGAGTAGCCCTGGCTCACCACACTAGAGAAAGCCGCGCGCAGCAACAAAGACCCAACGCAGCCAAAAATTAAATAAATAAATAAATTTATAAAAAACAAACAAACAAAAAGAGCTCTGGGGAGTGGCAGGGAGACTTCACAAAGGAAGCAGGCTTGGGTTTTAAAGAGTGAATGGGAGGGAGTTTATCAGGCAAAGGGTGTAAAGGGTGATTCCAGGCTGAAAGAACAGCAAGTGGAAAGGAATCCCCAAGCAGCTGGAGGGGGCAGGTGTGGCCAAGTCAGAGGCAAGCGAAAGGGTGGGGGCCAAGGCGAGGCTGTGAATAAGGGCTGGAGCATAGAAACCACAAATAGGGCCTGAGGCACTGGAGAGGGTAGAGACAGGAGCAGCAGGAAAGGGAAGAAAGTTCTGTCTGGGAGAGTGCCAAGGTGGCGTGGACCAGACAGAGGAAATGGGAAGGGAGAGAGGTCAGTGACCCTGAGCCTGAGATAGATGTATCTCTTGAGGCGCAGATGAGATAGAAATGGGCTCTGGAGGCGGCTCTAGACCGGGTCAGCGAGCAGCGCCCCACCTGTGCCCCAGCCCCCACCTGATATTGTCAATCCAGCAGTCAATGATGACAGGCAGCAGCAGTTCCAGGTTCAGCCAGAGTGTGAAGTAGCTGTCTGTCCTCTTGGAGCAGAGGTAGTGCACGACTGTCGGCTTGTCCAGCTTTGCCTCCAGCTGGTTGCCCAAATCACCGGGCACTGAAGGGGGACATAGAGCATGAATGAGACCCTGCACCTGGCAGGCTGGAAACCCAAAGGCCTTCTACCCACGGCTGTTCCAGGCTGCAGAGTAGGTGATACCTGTGGGGCTCCTAGGCACAAAAGCCTTTCTGTGTTCCCCATTTCTTTGATTACAGGAAACAGGCTTCATTCAGCCTCCATGACCTTCCCTGAGTTCCAACTGGCAGATTCATGCAGTTGCTAATTAGGGAAGGGAGGGGATGCAAGACAAAGGAGAAACAGTCAAAGAGAAACCATAGTGCAGCCTTGGGGCAAGGTCCTGGTTCCCCATCAAGGGATACACACAACAATATCTTTGAGCTGTTTTGCAGATACTGAAAACCCCACCAGATGGGAGAAGTCAGTGGTTAACGGGTTAACGATGGTATGCTGCCCACAAGCAAGCAGACCCCAGGAACGCTGGAACCAGAAGGTTGATGATGTTGACTCCCACTCACCTCACCACCAACCAATCAGAAGAATGTCCATGAGCTGATCACACCCTCTTGAACCATTACTATCAAACTTCTCACTACCCTCTCCAAGTTGGGACACAGAGTTTTGAGGGCATTAGCCCGCTGTGGCCCCCTTTGCCTGGCAAAGCAATAAAGCTATTCCTCTCTACTTCACCCAAAACTCTGTCTCCGAGATTTAATTCAGTGTTGGGGTACAGACGGTGGTTTTGGCTTCATAGGCAGGGTCTTGTATACTCTGAAAGATGGATTGGGAAACAGGACAGAGCACTGGGCCACTTAACCAGCCAAAAATAAATGCAAAGAAGGCACTCCAGGATAGGCTCTGGAGGGGGGCAATGAACAGAAACAATTGAGAGAAGCAGGCACCTGCCAGCCTACTGAGGTCCTCAGGGCTTGCTAAAGGCCAGAGCCCAGAAGCTAAACCCTGCTAAAGGTTCCAGAGTGCACCCCACCTGGAGGGCCCTAGCATCTTGGCACACCTGTGTTGGAAATGGCTCTCTTGAAGCAACATACCATTCCAGCCACAGCCCAATGAGGGTGGGTGTGACCAGGCTCCAAGGATGACTTCACTCTACTTATTCAGTCTATACAGAGCCCTGGGGCCCTTGTGACACTCAAACCCATCCCCCCTCCCCCCTTGCTTCACTGCCTAACATTCAAGGCCCTTCACAGTCCATTTACTCCCAGTGACTTTTCAGGCCTCACCTGCTCCCGCATGCCATTCTCTTGACACCTTCCAAACCCCATTTAGGATCCAGTGTTTGGCTCTCGAGGGCATTCACTGGCCTCCAGCTGTGAACACAGCCCTGCAGAGGGCACGCCCTCCTTGTGCACCATCCCACTGTGTCCTCAGGGCAGCCATGGGAGGGAGGTGTGGCACCTGCATTCACCTCCCTTCATGATGTGGTGCAGAAGTGGGGAGTCCCCAGCATGACAGCCTCTAGATGAGATGCTTGTGGACTAGACAGGGCAGTGAAGAAACCTTGGTCACTGTTTCCACCAGAGAGGAAATAGCTGAAAGAGGAAGTCTCCGGATCTGCTTTGCCTGGCCAGGCTGTGTGGCCTCTAAAAATACCAATGGTCACTTCCTCGGTCCCTCTGTGCCTAGAACTAGATAAGAGCCATCCACATGCCTTTCACCTCAAGTAACACTGGGAAGAATATCCTTATTATGCCTACTTTACAGATAAGGAGACTGAGGCTGGGAGAGGTGGAAATAGCTTGCTATAGTCCCTTCCCCCACCCAGGGCCTTCAGTATCCCTTCTCTGGCCTCTGCTTCCTCTACCACCAATTTGAGTCCCACCCACGGAGACTGGTCACCCTTGGATGCTGATCCTCTGATGGCCAAGGTTAGGTCCCTGCTCTGTGCCCAGGAACAGCTTGTCTGCTGCCCACCATGGGGTTTCCCAGGATTAATGCCAATAGCCTCACTCTCTGAGAAGCTGGGCAGGTTACGATTCCAGTTGCTCAGTGCCTCTAGGTACAACCTGAGGCTCCTCTGCTGTGACCTAGGACAACTAAGAACTAAATGAATTAATGAGTGCATTTAGCACCAATACAGGTGAAAAGGTCTAGGACCAGTCCGGTCAGAGACCACACACTTCCCAATGCCACACCCTTTATACTCAGTACTCCTTAGGTCCACACAAGGCTCCCTGCAGGCCCCCAAGACAAAGTCCAGATGACCCAACCAGTCACGAGCCCTGCACCATCTAGTCCTTCCCCCACTCCATTCCAGAGAGCCTGGACTGCTTAGCTCCCTCCCTCTGATACGTAGTTCCCTCTGCCTGGAACTCTCTCCTGGACTCAGCTCCAGCTGCGTACTACAGGAAACCTTCCCTGACTCGGTCAGTGGATTCTCTGTGCCTGCCCAACACAGACCTCACCTCTGGGAATCATCCTGCAAGCTTAGGGAAGGCAAGGCCAAATCTGCCCAAACTCCATGGTGAACCTGGGCCCAGCATTCCCCGGGAGCATTTCCTGGCCCAGAGCTCCTGGTGGAGGACCCCTGGGATCACACTGCCTGCCAACCCTGCCCTTCTGTGATCTGCATCATCCCCATTAAAATACTCCCAGCAGAAAGAGCATGGGGGTCATGCTGCAGCAGACTCAGTATGTAATGTATACCTCGGCATGCCTCTGCTTTTAGGAGCCCTGGATGGCCACCAACACACTAGCTCTTCGTGGGAGTGATGGCCTGAATGAGGCACCCAAAGACCCCAAGACAGAGGTCTCATCCCTGCCACACCCACCACAAGGAAATACTACTGGCTCCCGTACAGTTGCCTGGGCCAGCAGCAAGGAGGAGGTAGACAGGGGAGGTTGCCTAGCCCCAACATAGCGTAGTCCAAGTAGGTCTGGCAGGAGTAAGGGTACAGTATGACATCTGTTCATAGCCATTGTCTCAACCCCTCCCTCTGTTTATAGCCATCCTCAGATTCCCTTAGGCCTCCTCCCTCAGGCCCAATGCCACATATTTGATAAGTTAGGGGAAAGCCCTGGTGGCAGGTTAGGAGAGCAATCCTTCCCCAAAGAGCTCCCTTTCAGTAATGCCCTCTGAAACGTGTTGGGCTGGAAGGGTGGAGGGAGACAGCGTCCAAGCCAAGCCCAAGTCAACGCTGAGGCCCCTAGGGGTCAACTCCGAAGCCACCCTACCTCCTACCGGCCCTCAGGAGTGGGGCCAAAGAGCCTCGGTCTTTCCAGCTAAAAAATGGGGATGAGGCGAGGCTTGGGAATGAGATGAACAGGCGTACCGATGCGCAAACGCGTGGTAACCCGCTCACTTACCCCCATATTCTATAGGGTAAGGTGACAAGAGTTTGACCGCAACCGCGCCCAGCATAGCAGGAAGTGGACGGGCCGACCCAGGTGACAAGACAATCACACGCTCCCTCACCCCGTGCTTAGAGCAGATGCAGACAGCCCCGCCCGCACCCCATCCAGACGGACGCACGAGCGAACGGACCCACGACTGGACGCGCGCCTCACCCAGCACCACCGGTGGCGGACGTCCAGCCGGGAGCGCCGCATCTGTGAGCATCAGGAGTAACAGGAGGCCACTCGGGAGCAGGGCGGCGCGGTAAGGGCAGAGGCGGAGGCCCATGGCAGTGACCGCAGCTCCAAGTCCGAGGTGCGGATTCCGCTCTGCGGTCTCGTGCCTAGGCCCGGGCGGCGGCGACGCGCTTAACCCCGCCGCTTGCAGCCTTCACAGCGGCCGGGCCAATCAGGATCCGCCTCCTGAAAACGGCCTGCCAATAGGAACTCTCCTTCCCCGTCGGAGCTCGCCGCCCAGCCCCTACTCATCCCTGGCCAACTCCCTTAACCGCGCTGCACGCCGAGCGCATCGATCTATCAAGGCTCAGCCTGGCTTTCGCGCACGCTCTCAGCTGATCAGACCCAGCTCGCGTCTGCTGGGTACCCAGCCCAGCCCTCGGTACCCTGAGTCCACGCAGCGCAGCCCTCATCCCCGATTCCTGGCGCCTCCTTGACGAGGGATCTAGAATGCGCCGGGCCGAATGGGAATTCAGGGTCCAGTGCTCGCCGCTACTGAACTACCCGGGTCAAAGCAAGAGGAAGAAGGGGAGAAGTGAGTCCCAAGCTGTTCTTGAGCCTAAGGAGACTGACCAGGACCTTTGGGCAACTCCCAAGTCGGTTCTTTGCACCCTGCCCCGAGGGCATCTGGGTTCAAGCTACACTGGCCCAGGGGCCACCTGCTGTCTGCCCGGGAAAGGGTCAGGTCAGCGTGTTTCGCTTCCCGGTGAGAGTTCAGTCCGCCTGTTTCAGGGTTTGGAGTGTAGAATCACCCCCCGCCCCCCGCCCCCACCCGACTAAACTGTTTGCTCGCCGGGTTAAGAGAGGGCTTGAGCCTCAATCCTGCGCCAGCCCATCGGTTAGTTCCCCTGAAGACCGGAAGGGGTGTTGGGACCTCATGTCCCCCTACCACTCCCACCCCACGCAAACCGGGGATACAGAGAGGACACAGACTTTCTGTGCATGGAATCGGGGGCGAATAGAGTGGGCAAAGATTTGACAACCATTAATATTCTGGTACCATGTGTCACTCTGGAATGGGGTGACCAGCGTGTTTGGAGACTGGAGGTCTTGATCCTTCACACACCCCCTCCTGAGAGCCAGTCAATACCCTGGTCATCCCTGGCTGGTCCCAAGACCTCTGTCCTGCCCCTTCCTCCCTCCCTCCCTCCCTCCCTTCCTTTTTTCCTCTTGGTCAATGGCTGACCCTTTCCAGCCTCTCTGCAGTGACCCTCAATGATTCTACTCACCATCTTGGCCTGCCCCTCCTATATTCTTTTAGTGAAACACATTCGTGGTTGGCATACCCTCCTCTCTTAAGGTCCAACTATCTCCCACCTCAGACCCTGGCCCAGTGACCCCCTTTCAAAACCCCTGCCTCCCTCACCTCCATCCCAGGCCCCAGCAGAGAGGCTGCTGAGGACCAGTCTGGTGCAGGCCCAGTATGGGAGACCACAGAGACCCTTCTGCCAGGGCTAGGAACAGGCAGGGGTCCAGAGCCAAGGGTTAAGTGGGGGTAGGGTATGGATCAGGACAGCCTGGGCTGCCTTGGACTCTGGCCACAGTCTGAATGTCTTGTCAGCCCTGCAGCCTCAGATGCCCATGGGCTCCTCAAAGTGTGGCCCTGTTTTTGGGAGCAGTTCCCTGTTGCCCCACTCCCATAGGCCCTGAAGATGATAGGACCATGGCCATTGGGGCAGGGGGTGCCAAGGTCTGGTCAGTAATAACCAGTGCTGGCACTATGGAGAGGGGTCAGAGGGTGAGGTTCCCTCATTTTCACCATGACCCCATCATTCACATGATCCCCTGGGCTGCAGACCCCGGGTCATCCTGGACTCAAGATACCTCCTTGAGTCTCAGACCCACAACTAGGTGGTCACCAAGTTCTGCCAGCTCTACCCTCCCAAAGCCACATTACCCTCATCTCCATACCAGCCTCCTTACTGATGTCCTAATTTATGCCCTTATTCCTGTGGCATTAAACATGAAATCAGGCCCCATCACTGTCCACCTAACCCCATTTATGACCCTCTCATTGCATGCATCATATGCATCTCACTCACAGTGAGTGAGGACCCTGGCGAGTATTCTGGTTTCCCTCAACTTCTACTCTCCCTCTTCCCCAACTCTCTCATCTCCAGCCTCAATGGCTTCCTTGCTGCCTAGAACAGGACATCCTTATTCTCCCTCAGGACTTCTGCACTTGTTGCACTGGGACCACTTTGCAGACCCCACTTTTGGGGACCCAACTGATTTAGGTCTCAGCCCAGACATGATCACTGGCTTTGAAGCAGCTCCTGCCTAGCTCCCATTAGAATATAATTGCTGGAAGAGCAAGCCCCTCATTTGTCCTCCTCGGTTACCACCTGTATAATCCCTGGCACACAGCAGGTGCTTAATATATGTTGAATCAATGAGTGATAAACCCCGTTCTCTATAACCCTCCCCCTTTCCAAGATAGGGTCCTGGTGCCTGTCAGATCTAGAGAAGAAGATAAGGGACTAAGAGGTCCACAGGTTGGATGTGAATTCTGGGAAAGAGGGAGAGTGTTCCTGTGGAGCAGAACATTCTGAGCAAAGGCTAGAGGTGGGACTGAGGAGCCAGGCCAGTTGTGGTATCTTCCTCAGGTGAGAATCCAGCCAACAGCCTCTGCTCTCCTCTGTAACTGGGCCCTCTGCAACCACCCCTCCCTCGCCCAAGCTCCAAGCTTCCCTACCTGAACCAGGTGGGTGGCTGGGCTTGGGGCAACCCAATCAACACCAGGGCTTCTAAGCTGGTGTGGTAGCCAGAGCTAAGTCTATTTGGAGGCAAATGATTCTCCCTAAAGCTCAGAGCTCAGCAGCCTCCTATTCCTCTGCTGCCAGAGCCTCCCTAGAGTCATGAGAGGCCAACACTGACCCAATCATGACAGAACCCTGGGGCAAGGGGCCCAGAACAGGGCCTCTAACCTGGTCTAGGCATCAAGGAAGGCTGCCTGGAAGAATTATTAGAGATGGGTCTTGATGGATAAGTAGGAGTGTGCCAGGAAAACAAAGGGATGATTAGGTAGGTGGGTTCTCCAGGCAGGGAGCTTAGCATGTGCAGCAGTCTGTAGACCAGAAGAATCACAGCAGTGTAGAGCACAGTGGTGGGTGAAAGTGGAACAGAGCAGTTTGAGGGCCCTGAACACCAAGCTTAAAATCCTGGCCTATGTCCAGAGAGCCAGGAGCCTCGAAGACTCTCAAGCGGGAGATAAGTGGCCTGGGGGGCGGTGTCAAGGGCTTCCCCTTTCACCTGGGGCGTCCTCCGGTCGAGCCTTCCAGTGCCAGCTCCTCCCTGCCCCGCAACACCTGGTTCCGTCTACAGAGTCAGGGCGCCCTCTGGTGGGTACTCAGAGGCTATTCGGCGGCAAAGGCGCGGAGATGCGAACCCCAGGGGAACCTAGTGCGCTTGCTACTCTGGAGGCCTGGGAGGTAAGGAAGGGTCGCAGCTGGCCCAGCTGGGGGCCGTTGGCCGCTGAGCGTGGGGATGGGTCCGGGCCCGCGAGTGTGGATCGCCAAGCAAGCACCCAGTGTCGAATCCTCTTCGACAGCGGAATACTTCCCAGGAGGGAGCGAGGAGGTTGTTTTACACCATTCCTACACGCCCTGGAGGTCCACGAGAAGAGCCACACTCCCCTGGTGAGGAACCCCTCCCTGTATGTGCCCAGACTTTCACGTACCTGCGGCTGGAGCGCCGGCTGCCTTAGTGGCAGGCTTCCAAGGGCTGAAGTGAGGATGGGAGTCCGCTAGCTTGCGGGCAGGCTCGCTGGACCAAGTTCCTTTTTCCCAGGTACCCGGAGTACGGTTTGGGAAAGGACTCTGGGTGTGCCGTTGGAGCCTCGCTGATTCCTCTCGCGTACCATATCTCCGATTCATTCATTCGTGATTCGTGAACACTAGCTAGTAGCGGTGTGGGGCTGGGGGACATTCATCAGTGAAATACAGAAATCTCAAACTACAGTGGGGACCCCTGCTAAGGAGGGACGTGCCTTGAGAGGGGAAAATTTGGAGGGAGGGCAGAGGTTAACTAGGGCAAGGGTGTGTTGGGAGGGGAGGAAAGGGCACAGATGAGACTCTAGTGCAAAGGCCCTGTGGCCCCAGGGAAGGTTACTTTTCATGGATACGGGAAGAGAGCTTAGTCAACCATTCATTCATTCTTGAGCTACTACTATGTGCCTGGCCGGCCCAGTGATAGGCTCTGGGATTGAGCCTTTCCTCCAGGATCTGATATTCTCGCGGGTGGGTGGATGGTGGGGTAGGGAGACAATAAACGATTTATCTTGTTAGTAGCTGGTTTAGTGCTGGCAGAAAGGAGACATGAGAGCCGGCTGGGGGACAGGAGTGCGGGTTGGTTAGTATTAATGGTGTGATCTGGGAGGACCCATCTGAAGATGAGTAAGGGAGCTCAGCAAAGCAGGAGGCCTAACTTTGTTTTAACGAATTTAGTTTTTCAAGAGTCCAAACATCGGGAATTGTCATGTAGGTGGAGGCGGTCGGACAGGTGCACGGGAGTTTTGGGGGAGCCGCCCCACGCTTGGGGTTACTACCCCGCAGGGACCTGTACACGGATGAATGCCTCTCCAATGGGAGTGCGCTCAGGACGGCACCTCGAGGGGGAGGCTTCCCCGGGAACCCGGCTTTGAGACCCGCGCTGAAGGAAGAATATGGAAGGGCCCAGCGCGAAGGTCTAAAGGTTGAATGGATGGGGGCGCCAGGAAGGGTGAGATTTAGATCAGGTAGAGCCGGGATGGCCCGGGGCTCTGTCGTCTAGGAGCACAGCCCAGTCTGGAGCCTGACAAGGGGCAATGCACGCCAGGGAAGTTTTAGGAGAGGCTGGGGTGCTGTTGGGGTGAAGTGCAATTAGCTGCAAGGGCGTGGCCGGGAGGAAGGCCCGACTTAGCCTGGCGCACGCGAGCTCCTGGCTGGGTGGGGGAGGGGCCTTACCTCGCAGTTGCGCCCCGCCCACCGAACAAATATTTGACATTCCAGGCTTATCTAGAGGAGGGTGGTACCCGAAGAGCGTATTTCCTCCTCCCCCCAGGCCTGATTAGCTTAGCGCCTCCGGGGGTGGGGTCAAGCGGGTTGGCAGTAGGGTGGCTGTCTTACCAAGGGCAGCGGAGCGTGGACATTCGCTTACACCGCAAGGGGAAGCGCTGGTCGCCCGAAACCGCTGGAAAACCAGTCTACTTCCCTCTCCCTTCCAGCCGCCGTGTCCCGGGCGCCCTCAGTCTGTTTATCCGCCAAATGGGGACGCGGTGCAGTTTGAATTAGTGGGCAAGGCCTCGAAGGCGCCTCCTCTACGCCGGGCTCTTTCGCTCTCAGTTGTCTGAAGGTCCGAACGTGGCGCCCAGCTTGTCCGAAAGCGTGAGATGCGGCTCCCGCCCCAGTTCCGGCTCGGGCTTGGCAACCCTCTGTGTCTGCTCTTGCCGGGCTGGAGCCCCTTCTTCCCGCCGGATTCCTCTTCAGTTTCTCAGTCACATAAACGGGAGAATTCGGCAAAGTCCGGGGCGGCCTGAAAACTCGCCGTAAAGGAGCCTCACCAAGCCCGACAGGGCGAAAGTGTGCTGGGAGCCCTCCACGAAGGGCTGTCCGAAGAAGAGAAGAGATGGAGGATTTGCGGCTCCCTTACGCACGTTGCACTTTTGCCTCTAGCCCCCACCGGCCAGCACGCTCACATCTCCAGGCAACAGGCCTGTTGTCAAGGGGAAAGGGCGAAAACAGGCGGCAGGCCGCACGTGGGGTAGGGGTGAGGCTCCTTGCCGGGACCATCCGGCTCAGCGCCGGGGAGCCGCTCTCGGGAGCTGGGGCCGGGGGTGGGGGAGACGCGCTTCTTCCTTTCCCCAGCACCGAGGCCTGCGCACCTCCGACCGCTCTTTGGCACCGCGGGCACTTCCTGGAGCCAGGCTGATGCCCAGCCTTCGCACTTGTGTGCACAAACCCTGCCCACTGACCTCTGGTGAATACCCAAATGGCTCTAATGATCTCTTGTGCTTCCTGCCACCCTCCCCCAACCCCAGTCGACCTCTGGCGACCCCCCTACAAGCCTTTGGGTGATACCTGGTAACTCTTACCGCCCCCTTTGACCTTGGGTGACTTCTTTTACCCCTCCAGACCGGCCGTCGTGACCCCCACAGCCTCCAGGCTGCCTCCTGGTGATTTTCACAAGTCCAAAGGACCCTTACGGACTAAAAAAGGCCCCTGGTTTTGCACTTTCCGTGGCGGAGGCCCGGTGGGGGAGCGGAGAGGGAAGGGGGTCGCCCCAGAAGTCAGGCAGGGCCCAATGGGGGAGCGCGAGCCCAGGCCAGCCTTGTGAGTGTGCGCGTGCAGGGCTAGAGTCTAGCGGCCCTCCCCCATGGTTCCTGGGGGCCGCCCTCGGTCACGTGGCCGGCGGGGCCGACAGGTAACTCGCCCAGAGAGGGCGGGGGCCGGTAGCCGCCCCGCCCCGCGGGGCGCCGCGGGCGGGTCTCAGCAGCGCCCACTGCGGCAGCCGGGCCGCAGGTGCCGCCCATAACACACGGTGTCCCGCCCAAGCCGATCCGCGTCTGCCGTCGGTCGGTGAGTGCGTGCGCTTCGTCGGTCCGCGTGTGTCTGTCTGGCCGAGCACCCCCTCCCTGTGCGGCCATGACTCCGCCGCCACCCCAGCCACCGCCCTCAGGCACGAACCCCGCCGCAGACTCCGCTGCCGACCCCCGTCCCGGGCCTGGACCCCTGGTCGTACTGTTCGGGGCCACGGCGGGTGCGCTGGGGCCGGACCTGGGCTCCGACGAGACCGACTTAATCCTCCTAGTCTGGCAAGTGGTGGAGCCGCGGAGCCGCCAGGTAGGGTGGAAAGAGGGCGGTGGGATCTCCAGGGAGCTTCAGGATCCGAGGGGCGCAGCGGCTGATTGGTTTTCCCCGCCGCTCGCAGGTGGGGACATTGCATAAGTCACTGGTGCGCGCCGAGGCGGCCGCACTGAGCCCGCAGTGCCGCGAGGCGAGCGGCCTGAGCGCCGACAGCCTGGCGCGGGCCGAGCCGCTGGACAAGGTGCTGCAGCAGGTGAGCGCTGGGGCCGGGGTGAATGGAGGCCCGGCCGGGCTGCAGGGACATTTCTCGGCGGGAGAGGCGGCAGGAGGCGAGGCCTGGCGCACCACAACCAACTGGCCGGGGCGGTAGGACAGGTTCCTGTTGTTTGAAACTTTCAGCGACTCCCGCGTGTGCGTGTGTCCGCGTGTGCCGGCCATTCCTAGGGGGGCGTCTTTTCAGACTTGCCAGTGGTCCACTCCTACTGAGGGGGTGGAGATGGAGGCTGCGAGACCCCTCCCAGAGTCCCCGGCCTGCGGGAGAGCTAGGCTGAGACGCCTCTGGGGACCTACCCGGCCAGGTCTCCCAGAACAGCAGCCGGAAGCTGAAAGGGCCGAGGGGCCCAGACTTGGCCATAGGTCACGGTCCCTGCTGCCTGCATCCTCGGCCCACCCACCCGCCAGGGAGACGCTGGAGCAGGGGCGTAGGGCGGTTTCTGCCCAGGAGGCAGGCGCCGCCAGGTGTAAGCTGCCCGTCCTGGCCTGTCTCGGCCGGCTGGCCAGGCGTGGGTGCTGTCCGGACCCCGCCTGGAGGCTACCTGCCTCCTGAGTGCAAAGGCCTGGGGTGCCTCCCGGCCCTGGCTGAAGTGGGAGTCGGTTCCCTTTGCTGTTTTTCTTATCTTCATTACTGGGCTCACCCTGTGCCTGACTCTTGAGTGGAATGAGTGAAAGTGCTTTACTAGCACAAGTTCTTTCATCTTCCAACAACTCTGGTGGTTCCTGATGAGGAAACGGGCACAAAGATGTCGAACCTGAGTCTGTTCCAGAAGGACTCCCAAGGTAGCCCCCACTTGAGGAGTGTGCTGGGTTGCCTTGCTCTGTCAGCCTCAGATTGTAAAGCTGGGGTTAGGAGAGGTTCTTGGGCCTGTGGTTTGTGATTGTACCAGTTCTCCAGCAGGGATAGAGGATGGGGGAGGGGCAGGGCAGCTTTCCGCCCCCTCTATGAGCAAACAACTCAGTGCCAGCCGGTCGATAAGATCTGGGTCAAAGCTCATGCTGCCCCTGGCGTCCAGGTGTGGAGCTCTGTCAGTTCTGTCCTTGGAGTTTCTCTGCCCCTCAGTTGGTCAGACCTAGGGGCGGGGCTGCCATTGACCATGAGCAGGCCGGGCCTCAGGCAGGACTGGGCCTCCCCCACCTGAGGGTGGTGCCTGGTCAGGGACAGGTTTAACCTGCTTTGCCCCGCCCTTTCCCACCTGGCGTGTCCTACTCCACCAGGTGTTTGCTCTGGCCCCATTCCAGACTCCTGGAGTGTGTGTGATGGGGGCTTGGGTGATATGTGACCGCTCCCATTTGGCCTGGAGAAGGTGACAGTGGACTGGGGGAGAAGGAGGACACAGAGCCAGGCCCAACAGGCATGGCCACCTCCTCCCCAGGCAGGGTAGGGCTGAACATCTGGCTGAACCAGCTTTGCAAGCCTGCGCCCTCCCTCCCCCTGCCTGCCTAGCTGTGAGTCCCTCTGTCTCTCTCCACTCCCTATTCCTAGTTCTCACAGCTGGTGAGCGGGGATGTGGCTTTGCTGGGCGGGGGCCCCTACATGCTCTGCACTGATGGGCAGCAGCTGCTGCGACAGGTCCTGCACCCTGAGGCCTCCAGGAAGGTATGCCACCACTGAGGGCACAACAGGGGATAGGGTTCCTAGGACCCCTCTTGTCACGGGGGTGGGCAGGGCAGCTCAGTTCCCCCCATTCATCCCCATTCCCATATGCCCCCAGAACCTGGTGCTCCCCGACACCTTCTTCTCCTTCTACGACCTCCGCAGAGAGTTCCACGTGCAGCACCCGAGCAGCCGCCCTGCCAGGGACCTCACTGTGGCCACCATGGCACAGGGTATCTGTGACCTAGCAGGATTAGGGTGGAGGGGCGGCTGTAGGCTGAATGTCTCTGAGTATGTGCATGCTGGTGGGTTGAATGAACACATGCAAGTTTACATTACCTGCTGAGTCCCTGACTGCATGTCTCTGTGCCTGTGCTGGGGCACATTTGGAATGTGGGCATATGTCTACATATGTCTGGGCTGGGGACCTTTACGGGAATCCATGAGCTGGGCCAAAACAAATGTGTTTGCCAGGATTCTGCATGTGTCTATGTAGGGGACTTGAGCCTCGGTGGGACATGCTGGTTGCCCTCTCATGCTGGGATTTCCTCATTGTTAGTTCTCTGCTCATAGACTTGGGGCTGGAGACAGATGCCACAGAGGACGATTTTGGGGTGTGGGAAGTGAAGACAATGGTAGCTGTCATCCTCCACCTGCTTGATGGACCCAGCGGTAAGGTTCCTGTCACCACCTTTCACCTGTTCTCAGGGCTGGGTGACTGCCTGCCTATTACTTCCTCCAAGTTCCCCTCCCCATTTATCACCTCTGAGAGACCACAGGGTGAAAGCCCCTTTGTTACCTCCTCATCCCCCTCAACTGTCCTCTTTTTGCAGTGCTTGGTGGGGAGACCCCCCTCCACCAGACCCTGCTGACCCCCATGCCATCTCCTCTCAGGTCAACTGTTTTCGAAGCCCGAAGTGGTAAAGCAGAAATATGAGACAGGGCCTTGGTGAGTGAGGGGGCAGGGTTGGGGGTGACACCAGCTGGACAGCTCTGACTGAGCCCCGCCCCACAGCAGCAAGGCCGACGTGGTGGACAGCGAGACTGTGGTTCGGGCTCGCGGGCTGCCCTGGCAGTCATCAGACCAGGACGTGGCTAGATTCTTTAAAGGGCTCAATATTGCCAGGTGGGTACAGCAGCATGGGTGGACTCAGGAGGGCAGGCCTACCCAGGAGGCACTAACGCAGCACTGGCTCCACAGGGGTGGTGTAGCGCTGTGCCTCAATGCCCAGGGCCGCAGAAATGGTGAGGCCCTCATCCGTTTTGTGGACAGCGAGCAGCGGGACCTAGCACTGCAGAGACACAAGCACCACATGGGTGTCCGCTATATCGAGGTGGGGCTCTGGCTTGGGAGCGGAGCGGGGCAGAGCTGAGGCCGGGCAAGCATGAAACTCATGGGCTGTTCCCACAGGTATATAAAGCAACAGGAGAGGAGTTTGTAAAGATCGCAGGGGGTGAGTGTGCTCCCAACAGCATCTAGATCCCCCTGATTCTTGATCCATGTCCTGCTTCCCCGACGCCCCTTGCCTTTCTGCTCCCCTGTGTGCTAGGTGTGGGTGGGTATTTGGAAGGGCACAACTGAAGTCAGTAGGTGACTCCCACGCCCCCCACCAAGGCACTTCACTAGAGGTGGCTCGTTTCCTGTCACGGGAAGACCAAGTGATCCTGCGGCTGCGGGGACTGCCCTTCTCGGCTGGGCCAGCAGACGTGCTAGGCTTCCTGGGGCCAGAGTGCCCAGTGACTGGGGGTGCCGAAGGGCTGCTCTTTGTGCGCCACCCTGACGGCCGGCCCACTGGTGATGCCTTTGCCCTCTTCGCCTGTGAGGAGCTGGCACAAGCTGCATTACGCAGGCATAAGGGCACGCTGGGTAAGCGATACATTGAACTCTTCCGGAGCACTGCAGCCGAGGTGCAGCAGGTGAGCCACCCAGGGCTCCCCCTACCCCCGTGTGCTTCTCCAGGGTGCCCCTTCCATGCCCTCCTTGGCCCTGCCCTACTTGGCATAACCAGCCTGCTGCTTCCTTCCTTACTAGGTCCTGAACCGCTATGCCTCCAGCCCACTCCTTCCCACACTGACTGCTCCACTGCTGCCCATCCCCTTCCCACTGGCAGCTGGGACCGGGAGAGACTGTGTACGCCTTCGAGGCCTGCCCTACACGGCCACCATCGAAGACATCCTAAGCTTTCTGGGGGAGGCAGCGGCTGACATTCGGCCCCACGGTGTGCACATGGTACTCAACCAGCAGGTAAAGCTGTGTCCAGTGGGGGAGCACAGTTACAGAGGGGTGTGTGACTGGGAGGAAGGCATTTTTGCACACGACAGACTGCTTACAAGATGGTGTGCACAGGGTCGGCCATCGGGTGATGCCTTCATCCAGATGACATCAGCAGAGCGGGCCCTAGCTGCTGCTCAGCGTTGCCATAAGAAAGCAATGAAGGAACGCTATGTGGAGGTGGTCCCCTGCTCCACAGAGGAGATGAGCCATGTCCTGATGGGGGGCACCTTGGGTCGCAGTGGCATGTCCCCTCCACCCTGCAAGCTGCCCTGTGAGTGTCCCAGGGGGCTGGGGAAGAAGGAGGCATGTGGGGGCCAGGCTGTTATAACCCTCACTTTCTACGGTGGGGACTCCCTTCTGGCTGCCCCACCCAGGGCAGTGCTGGGCTCCCTGCAGATACGCTCTCTACTTCTGCCTCTAGGCCTCTCACCGCCCACCTACGCCACCTTCCAGGCCACCCCAACACTCATTCCCACTGAGACAGCAGCTCTGTATCCCTCTTCAGCACTGCTCCCAGCTGCCAGGGTGCCCGCTGCCCCCACCCCGGTTGCCTACTACCCAGGGCCAGCCACTCAACTCTACATGAACTACACAGCTTACTACCCCAGGTACCCTGCTGCTAAGATTACTTCACAGTCTTGCCCCCTTGTCCTGGTTTGGGGGAGGATCATGATCCCCTTCCTGGGCCAAGTAACTCAAGGTCTGCTGGAACTTCAACTTTACTCTGAGACGACAAGGGAGTGACAGATGTGGGCTGACTGATGCCATCTACAAACTAGAACAGAGATGACTCTGTAGAGACAGGGGTATTAGGGAGGAGGAAATGAACCAAACACAAGGCAGAGGCAAGGGAAGAGGCAGGTAGGTCTTGGTCTAGGCCACAGGTGTCACTGCACTACTAAATCCCTGCCTTTCCCACCCTAGCCCCCCAGTCTCCCCCACCACTGTGGGCTACCTCACCACGCCCCCTGCTGCCCTGGCCTCTGCTCCCACCTCAGTGTTGTCCCAGCCAGGAGCCCTGGTCCGTATGCAGGGTGTCCCATACACAGCTGGTATGAAGGATCTGCTCAGCGTCTTCCAGGCCTACCAGGTGAGGTGTGGCTGGAGGGCTTGGGAACCTGGCTGAGCCTGGAGCTCCCCGCCTAAATATCTGTCACTTCTGCAGCTAGCCCCCGATGACTACACCAGTCTGATGCCTGTTGGTGACCCACCTCGCACTGTGCTACAGGCCCCCAAAGAATGGGTGTGTTTGTAGGTGAGGGAGCCAGGAGGTAAGAGCTGGCTGATGTCCTCAGCTAACGGGACTCTCCTGCATCCAGAGAACCAGGGCCCTCAACCTGGTAGCTTCTTTCTGGCTTCTCAGAATTCTCAGAAGGCCCCCAGAGGAGCTCAAGCCCCAGCTCCATCCCCCCTACTTACTACTCTGCCTGTTCACCCCAAAGATGATGGCTGGACCCTGAATGCAGGGCTGGGGGTGGAATGGCACTACCCTGCTCCCAGTGGTCTGATCTGGGCCTTTTAAGTAGCAGAGAGCCTTTGTTCTGTTCAGGCTATGGTCCATGCCTACAGATTCCATAGGGCTGATGTCCATAGCAGGCTTGCTTGCTTTTTAAAAAATGTAAACCCTGGTGCCTTTAGCGTATGACTCCAGGGAGCTTCTGAGTAAAGATCCCAATGTTCTACCTTCCCCTGTCCCTTCTGGTGGGGGGCAGGGTGGCAGAGAGCGCTGGCCCCAGTCCCCAGGATACTGACCTCCGTGGTCACATTGCGCCAGTGGTGGTCCCACCTAAGGATGCTAGCCCCCCTCTAGCGTGACACAAAGAATAACAGATGGCAAAAATCACAGGCTGTTTTGATGGACTGTACTGCAATATCCCCAGAGGACAATAGGGGGCAGGAGGCCCTCACACAAAAACTCAGGCTTGACTTTTAAAGGGACTTCTGCCTACTTTTCATGCACACCTTGGGCAGGTCAGTTGTCCTGAACTCAGCAGACACCTTGGAATGTCCTTTGCACCCATTAGAGGGTGCTGAACTGAAACTTCGGAAGGAATTTGGAACTCTACCCTCTCCTCCGTAAAATAAACAAAGGTTCCCAACCAAGTGGACTTTTTAAAAGCCAAAGTGCCCTTCACTTTGGCACAGAGTGAGGGGCTCCACACCAGCCCCATGCAGAGGAACACTCAGGCAGATTTCAAGGAGACTGTTGACCTGTCACCGTTTATTATTTCAGCACTGTAACTGAGGAGCCTGAATTGCTGGCTCTTCTTCCCTTTGTATTTGTGTAAGGAGCACTGTACTCCTATAAAAGGTTTTAAAATACAAAATGTACAAGAAAACACAATCTCAAGTGCTGTAAACATAACTGAGAATCAGTTCCTTAACTGAACATCATCCATTTTATAAAATACAAGGTTTCAACTTGAACCCAATCTGAGCCTTACAGATGACCATCTGTTCTGAGTATCAAAAACAGGGCATTACAGCCAGACTCGACTCAGCAGAGCTCTGGTGATAGTGGCTAACCCTGGGCAGGGGTGGGTTGCACCCCGGGCAGCAGCACCACACCTGAACCCAAAGACATCTGTTCCTAGCTGTTTTCAGCCATGTTTCTCTGTGCATCTCCAGTAAGCAGAAGGCTGCTCATCCCATTCCTCAACCCAAGATATTGCATGGGTTGGAGGGGGAAGAGGTGGGTCCTAGCACATGCCCAGTTGCTCAGTGTTGTTACTAGAAATCAATTTGCATAGTCCAATGGATGTGTGCTGTAACACCACTATGTTGCACAAAAATTAAGGTATTTATCTACAAAACCAAAAAATACTGTCTTTTACACCAAAGCTTTTACAAAGCTGATACAAAACTGCTTACATAGTATACAAAGCTCTATTTTAAAATTTAATTTTTATTTTAAATAGGAAAGAGCATTTCTAGTGCTACAGGCATCAAGGTATTTAAAAGGCATCAAAATTTGGTGCATAGCAACTCTGTATCATAGAGGCTTTTATTCTTGAGGGCAGCAGAGCACCCCCAAAGGGTCTTGCAAGGGAAGCTCTTGCAAGAACCCCATGTGAGGCAGCTACACCAGGGGCAAGAGAGTGGAGGCAAGTCTGGCCAACTCTCTGGAACTTCATCTCAAGGCGGCCAGCCGCCGCAGCCCCTCCAAAGGAAACTCTGGGCTTCCAACCACAGGCCCTGAAGCAAATCTCACTATCCACACTGTGACACAAAACTCACTTTCAAAGAAAATGTGACAACACCAGGCTCCAAGAAGGACTAGAGTGATTTGCTGAAGTACAGGCATTTTTTTCTAACTAATTTTAGGGAGAAATCTAAAACATCATGGCTTAAAAGAAAAAAAAAAAAGACCATACTTCCTCATTCTGGGTCAATAGCTCCTAACTGGTTGACTAGAGGTGGTAGGCAATGAGCTGGCTCCCTCCACCCAGGCCTCACTTGGCCTCAGTAGACAGTCCTGGCATCTAGGACCCACAATCCCCTGGAATAATAGCATCAAGCCTTTGACCAGCCCAGCACACTGTCTTACATGTAGGCACTCAGAAAATTTGCTTCCTGAATAAAAGTACATTTCATTTGAAAACATACTGCAAACTTCAGGGGTGTTGAAGTAGGCCCAGGCCTTGGAACGGGAAACTAATCCCATTAAGGGGAGGAGTAAGGGCAGGGTTTGAAAAAAGCACCCAAGTCGGGCACCTCCTTTGGTAGACAGCAGGCTGGAGTTTCTTGCTGGCCCCACCTTGGGCACCAGCCTTACCAGCAGCAGCACCAGGGCATCTTTGGTGTGGAGGGTCAGGTTTAGAATGCTATCTCATTTTTGGAATTGCCTCAAAGCCTTTTAGAAAAAGGCTATTTTTTAGGCCATGCAGATGGGAGGGTAGGCCAGAATCATTTTAGGCTGTAAACAGAACGAGGGAAAAGCCTTCCATGCCAGTGTAAATCTTAAAAGCGTCCCATCTGGAATCCTGAATGTTCTCTGCTCCTGTCTTGAAGCATAGCTCATTTGTACTTAGCTTCTGACACAGCCTGGCCTCTAGAGATAAGCTAGAAGCAGCAAAGTTGCCTAAACAAATCATCACAAGATTGTGGCAGCCAAATGCAGATGCTTCCACTTGGAAAAGGTCTGGGACCAGAGGACACAAAAGGGAAGAGTACTCCACAGTCTACCTGTTTGTAGGATGGCAGGAAATTAAAGCTACCAAGCTAAGAAACCCCACCTTTCAAAGTTCCCTTACATGTAGTTATCTTACCCAAGGCCCTGAGGGAAAAAAGCAATTTCAACATGGAGACAGCATGGAGAGATTGCAGGAAGATTACCTAGAAAGTTACGAAAATGCTATGCTCTGGAATGTCATTTTATATTCCAACACTTCAATGATTGGAATGGTGTCATTTTATCTAACAGTTTACTTTTATAAAGAGGTATGAGCTACATTTGGCTTTACTTCCTATGAATCTATGAAAGGCTTCAGGACACATGCTGAGTTTCCGAGGCATAGGTGTGGGCTTGGGGGAATAATTTTTTTTTAATGTTTGCCTCTGGAAGGTTTTATCAAAAGTTTCTACTTTAAAAATATCATCAAAGCTAAAGAGTCCTTCAAATGACAATAAAGCAGTACAAATCACCAATCCTAGCTAAGCAACCAGATCACCTGCAAAAGCAGCACCTCTGAAATGGAGAGCCTGCTGCATTCACACTCAAAGCACCCATCATATAAAAGTATCCTATTTAAATATAAAAAGCAAAGCTCATTTCCCCAAAGATCAGACAGCCTGTGCTGCTCCTGTTCTTTTAAAAAATCTACCCAAGGCCTGAGTTGGAGGAATGCTGCTTTCCCCACATATGGTGATCCCAACTCCTGGCTCCATCCTGAAGGTTGCAGAGTTGGAAGCCCAAGGTCCAAAGAGAGAAACATGCTGAGAAGTACATGATGGTGGACACAAGGCTGCAGTGAGCGCTGTTAGAGCCCGTCGGATCTTCCTAAATCCAGGGAATCAGGACCTGGGAGGGGAGCCTGCCTGCTCGCCCCTGTTCCTTGGGAAACAGAAATCTGGGACATGTCTCTCCCAATTACCTCGTTCACTGAAAAACAAGAAAGGGAAGAGTGATTAGTGACCTCTGTGTGACTGACCATATGATGCTCAATGCCAAGCACTATTTCAAAGACATTTTTTCCCTTTCCATCGCTTTCTATAAAGATAAAGGCAGTGCTTGAAGTCTGCTCTTGAACTGGATGGCAACATCACTCCAAAAGTTGTTCCAGACCCGCCCCCTTCTCTACCTTTCAGTTCAATTTTCTTTGGGAAGGGGAATGGCTGAGGAAAAAGGTAAACGTTCTTACCCTCACTCTAAAGGCTCTTGCTCTAGCAGAAGATAGGATACTTTTGAAATGTGTTCACCTTAATCTAACTTTTCCTTAATTTCATCCCTTAGGAGAGTTTTCCCTTTCTGATTCCTGCACTGCACCTGTATATAAAGTAAATGAAAATAAATGCTTTGATGAGAGTAAACCATTGAGATTTGGGGGTTATTTTGTTACCCTATGCTAATGCAAACATCCTTTATCATGTGGGGGCATTTGTATTATTTCTGATCCTTTCAGAAAAGGCTCTTGATTTTGTTGGTTTCTATGATGTGCCAAGCACCTCAGGAAGCACAGTCTTCTGTGAGGTCCAGTGCAAAGAGTTTTAATCTTAAGGAACCAACATAGACGGGAACACCCCAAATAAGAAACTTTAGTTCTCTCACCATGAGAACTCTTCGCTTTGAAATGAAAATTCTTTGCTTTATCAACTAAAGATTCTATACTAATTCCACTCTTAGGCATATACTCAAGAGAACTGAAAACATACATCCACATAAAAACTTGTACTCAAATGTTCATACCAGCATTATTCATAATAGCTCCAAAGTGGAAATAACCCAAACGTCTACCATTAATGAATGAATAAACAAAATGTGGTCTATTCCACAAAATGAAATATTATTCAGTCTTAAAAAAAGAATGAAGTTCTAATACATGCTACAACATGGATGAACCTTGAAAACATTATGCTAAGTGAAAGAAGCCAAACACAAAAGGTCATATATTGTTTGATTCCATTTATATAAAATGGCCAAAACTGACAGAAAATAAATAGGTGGTTGCCAGGAGTAATGGGAAGGAAGGAATGGGGAGTGACTGCTCAGGGGTATGGGGTTTCTTTCTGGAGTAATGAAAATGTTTAAAAATTAGATACTGATGATGGTTGCACAACTCTATGAATATACTAAAAAACCAATGAATTGTGTATTTTCAAGGATGAATTTTATAGTAATGAATTATATCTCAATACAGCTGTTATAAACAAAAATAGACCAAGACAAAAAAAAATCTCTATAATTAGCATTTGAAGTGATCATAGAGCAAAGGAGACACTAATGATTGTTTAAGAAATCTTCAAGGACTTCCCTGGTGGTGCAGTGGTTAAGAATCCGCCTGCCAATGCAGGGGACACAGGTTCAATCCCTGGTCCGGGAAGATCCCACATGCCGTGAAGCAACTAAGCCTGTGCGCCACAACTACTGAGCCTGCACTCTAGAGCCCACGTGCCACAACTACTGAAGCCCGTGTGCCTAGAGCCCATGCTCCGCAACAAAAGAAGCCACCACAATGAGAAGCCCATGCACTGCAACAAAGAGTAGCCCCCACTTGCCGTAACTAGAGAGAAAGCCCACGTGCAGCAACAGAGACCCAATGCAGCCAAAAAAAAGAAAAGATTAAAAAAAGGAAAAGAGGACTTCCCTGGTGGCGCAGTGGTTAAGAATCTGCCTGCCAATGCAGGGGACACAGGTTCGTGCCCTGGTCCGGGAAGATGCCACATGCCGCGGAGCAACTAAGCCCGTGCGCCACAACTACTGAGCCTGCACTCTAGAGCCCACGTGCCACAACTACTGAGCCTGTGTGCCACAACTACTGAAGCCCACGTGCCTAGAGCCCATGCTCCGCAACAACAGAAGCCACTGCAGTGAGAAGCCTGCCCACCGCAACGAAGAGTAGCCCCCACTCGCCACAACTAGAGAAAGCCGGTGCAGCAACGAAGACCCAGCACAGCCAAAAATAAATTAATTAATTAAAAAAAAAGAAATGGCTTCAAACCCCTTTAAAAAAATCTTCAAATATTAACATCTAATCTTTTTATTGTTTAGGTAGTTAAGAAAAAAATTCTTCAAACTCATATACTCATCATGGCTATAAGGAGAATGGAACTAACATTCGCTCCACAAGTATTTATTGAGTATCCATGGGTTAACTTTAGAGTTGAAATTTATATCTTATTTCAGTTAATCTTCACAGCATTTTAAGATCACTATTACCCCACTTTACAGATCAGTTAACAGAGGCTTTGCCAGTTCACACAATTTTCTTAGTAAATGGTAGAATCAGTTTCAAAACACCTGTTCAACTTCTTGAAGGCCAAAAGAGTAGAAGAGCATGGAAATCATTTAGACAAAGATAATGCAAAGGACCTGGACATGTGTGGTGCTCACAGTGAGTGTGGTGATGGTAAGAAGAGGGAAAGAGGAAAGGACTGATTCGCCACTACCACCAACGTTTTAAGTCTAGGAAGAATAGCGCTGTCACTACTGGAAATACGCTGAGGAGGAATTTAGAGGAGGAAGGTGGTAGGTTAGGTCTGGAATTGGATTTGGAAATTAGAACATCCAAATGGAAAAATCTTATGGGTAAGGGACTACACTCAATGGTCAGAGCAAGAAGAGATGTATGTACCTTCTTACTAGAGACCTGGAAGTATGGGAGCAGGTTCATAGTTCCACTGAGGAGCAAAAGGCTGAAGAAAAAAAAGAGTGGGAGTAGCCTTGTGATCTGATGAGAAAATAGGACCTGGGAAAGCAAATATATAAGCAAAGGAATGGCCTGGAAATTAGGTTTGGCTTGAATACAGGCTCTGCCACTAATTCCATGTGTGTCCTTGGACAAATTACTTCATATATCTAAGACTCCCATTTCCTTAGCTATACAATGATGGTGTTAAACTAATAAGGTCTCTTTAACTGTAGAAGTCTGTGATTTGTCATCAGACAAATTTTCAAGTGGCAGTACTCAGAAGGGCAAAGAAGTGAAGGATAAAAATTTGGCTTGACTGTGGTTAGTATTTAATGTAGAATAGTAAAGAAGTGGGACTAGTAAAGCAATTATACTCCAATAAAGATGTTAAAAAAAATTTTTTTTTTAAAGTGAGGCAAAGAAGTAGGACTAGAAGCTAAAGGAATCTAACTACAAAAGGATGAAGATTAAGCAGTGTTGGCTAGCTCTAATAATCACTAACTGAGATCAATTTTTGAAGGTCACTGGTACAGACTTATGAAGGTCTTTGTCAGATAGAGGATGCTTTTCAAGTAAATTTTCCAGGCTAGGATTTATTGACCATTCATGATGGTTTGCAAAGAAGGATGGAATTAATCTAAACTGACTCCTGACTGCTAGAAATAACTCACTGAAATAGTTTCTATGTAAATGAAAAGTTATGGGGATGCTCTGCATGACAATACATTTTCTCTTCAGTTTCCTCATAAGTATAATGGAGATTTTTGAAAAACCTCTTATATAGTAAATAAAGGGACATAAATAGACAAGGCAGCCTTTGGCACCTCTGTCGTAACAAGGGAGCAGTGTTTTCAGTGTAGATTCTATGTGTGGGTCTATGGGGTAGTCTCGTGCTAAGAAAGAGCACAAGGATGGCCCGTGATCTCTCTGCATGGCCTCTAACACTACTCATCGCATTAGATTATCAGTAGGCATCAGTATTATCTGTCTCTTGAATAGCCTGTGAACTCCTGAAGGACAAGGACTTTACTACCAAGGAAACATCAATTTCTGATGACTGAATAAATGGATCATAATTCAGTACAATTACTTGGAAGCTATTTGGAATAGTACCCTGAAAGTTCATTAGGTGGTGGGGCTGGAAAGGGACCAGAGAATGTTATTAAGGCTAACACAAGGCATCTGATTTTGATTTTGGCAGTATCTATTTTAAACAGGTCTCACAGCAGCAGTGGCAAAAAGCCAAATATAGAATCAAGTACCCAGCTCACATTCAAGTCATCTTTCCTGTCGCTTATTCCTTCCAAAGACGGTAACTTCAGAGATGTTCCAGGCTGCCATTAAACACACCTTTTTCAAATCTTGTCTCATTGTTCAAGTTTTAAAACAAGATGATTAAAAATGGTGCTTTATCATCATCGAAAACCATGTGATATATTGTTTTCCTGTGTCTTTATGAGGAAGTCAGTGCTTACATTTTCTTAAGGATGAGGGTCTATAACAAGCACTATCCACCCACTTACCAAGTACACTTTGATGATAAGGATAAACACATCATTTTCTGAAGAAGTCAGGTGGTGACCTTTATAGCAAAAGCCTGATCGGAAGGTGTGTTATTTCTGTTCCCCCTTACCAAAGTTCTGCTGTTCTTTTGCCTAGTGTGTAACCTCATTTAGTTAAACCAACCTGCAAGGTTCCTGACAGTTCAGGATTTTAAGACTAGGATAAAGCTAAGAAGATTTTCCACAAAGAAGCACTCAAGCCGACTATACTCAAATATACTTTAATATATAATAATCACAGTCAGTAGATTTAAGTTCCAAAAGGGCAAGGAACTTGTCTATCTTGTTCTCCATTGACTCCTTAGTGCCTGGTAAATATTGAGTGCTGATTAAAGTTATGTATCAATTGAATCTTTAATGTAATATGGGACTTGGCAAAACAACAACAAAAATTATGCTCAAATAATAGCTACTGAATATGAATTTTAGGCCAGGGAGTCAGAACTGTAACAAAGCAGTCCCTTCACCATCCTTTAGCAATAACTTGAGCACAGTGTGGTATCCAAGCCCACTGCTCTCCTTTGCCCCCTCACTTCACACTTAGGCTGGGGGCTCTGGGCTCTGGCTCCCACCTCTGGGTTCCTGAGATAGCCTTCTAATGTGACTGGCCAAAATTTGTCAACTTGAGCAAATTAAAATTATTACTGGTAAACAAATCTATAATGTAATTTATATGTAAATCATTAGCAATCTTGATAAATACAGTACTAATTTCTTTAAAAAATTAGTGCTTGCAATTTTCACTTCCTTTTGAATGTATATATGCATGAATTTATTGATTTATTTAAGTCATACTCCGCAAAGCATGTGAGTTGGCTTTATTTTTTTTTCACCAATTTAAGGTAAAAACATAAGGAGTTGTTTATGCCCCTACTGTACAATTTTATCACTTCCCCCCTATAAAGAGTAAAGTGAATTAAAAGCCTAGAACAAGGGTCAACAGCCCTCAACACCCGTGGTAACAGGTTATGTAGGTCACAGCATTTGGCCTACTTGTGGCAGCTACCGTCCTTGACTCCCATTACCCCAACACCTGGCTTGCCTATGCTACCACAACAGAAGTAGTCAGAGCCATCAGCAATATTCGCTGTAAGAAAAAACAACTTTTTTTTTTTTAATCCAAGAAATGTTCAAATTAGCAGTCCACTGTAATGCTATCTCTACACACAAGAATGAGGTGTTTGAGTAACAACCGGCCTCTTATTTAGAGCTACTTCCAATGCTTACGGATTCAGAGTTAGAGCTGGCAAGCATGGTAGGGTATGAAATCTCACCACCAGGTGGAGGGGCAGGGTAACCCAGGGCACTGCCTTTGGAGTAGGCGGATGCACATTGTCAAACAAACACAAGTTCAAAGGGCCTTCATAACTAGCATCTGAGCACCTTGATCACTTTTGTAAAGTATTTTTTGGTATAATCAGTCTCCATTTATGTATACTATTTCATTTTAAAGCTGCAATGAACATTCATCAAAGTTTAACAAATTCATCTTTTCTTCCTTTCCTTACACCCCAAGATTTAAAGGTGTAATTCATTCTCTGGGTGAACAATTTTATGGAGATATTACATTTTATAAAATGAAGGCCATATATAAGTACAATCATTTTCTTAATTTCACTTGAAATGAAGAAATAAGAGAAATTTGGAAGTAAAGGAATAGAAATTATTTTAAATGGATGAAAAACTAGTATTACTTTATGGTTTATTACTCTATAAGCATAGTTTTCCTAAGATTTACTTTTAGGTTATTAGATAAGTTATAAGTATACCATCTAAATGAAATATATAAAATACTGAATTCAACTATTTATGGAATGAGCTGAAGAATTAATTTGCATTTATCAAAATCTGATTAATTTGCCTTTTCGAGCTGAAGACAGAAAAAGTTCCTGAAAACTTAGAAGGTACCTATGGTAGACTGCTAAATGTCCTAATTCATTCTTCTCTAGTAATTGAGTTTAATTAGTCACAGGGCCACTCAGCTACAGACTACATTTCCTGGCTTCCCTTTTGTAGCAAGGTATGACCATGTAACTTGCTTTCTCTAATTAAGTGTGAGTAAAAGTGATGTGTGCATCTTCCTCATCACTTGCTCAGTAACCTCTTCCCCTCCTTTTCACACCCCTTGCTTTGGGCTAAGACTCAGTCAACGTGGCGACTCTGCTTTGACAATACCTAAAGAGGTAGAGGAACAACTAAATGAAACAGGAATCCTGATCTCTGAATTACCGTAAGGTGTGAGAGGAAATTCCAGTGTAGTTAAGACACTGTATTTTGGGATCTATGTTATAATAACCTAGCTTACATTACTAACAAAAATAAAACTCACCACCATAAAGGTAAGACAGAAAGAATATTTAAGCATTTTAAGCAAGAACCAAGATAACCAGCTTGAGCTCTATCATACCAAGTTTTTAACTAAGTTATTTTATTCCATTCCATTCTATTCTATTCTATTTTTTGGCTGCATTGTGTGGTTTGCAGGATCTTAGTTCCCTGACCAGGGATTGAACCCGGGCCCCGGCAGTGAAAGCACCAAGTCCTAACCACTGGACCGCCAGGGAATTCCCTAAGTTATTTTAAGTTTTACACTGAACTCTAGATAGCTTCCAACCATAGGACAGATTGAAAATTACATGCACAATGATCAGAAGATACCCTTCACTTTTAACATTAGATTTAATACTACTAAAGGGAAATTATGACACTTTTTTCCACAACTGACTGAGGGGGAGATCAGTCCTATTATTAAGGGTCCTTTCTTTCTAAGAAACCTCTTATATATGTGATACTATACTAAGTGTCATACAGATCTTTCCTCTAGAAAAAGTTGTAACTCAAAACATTCTACAAACATTAAGTCTCCAGCTGAGTACACAGTACACAGTTACTTGAAAGTACATTCAAGTATCAGCACGTATGTTTTTGTATCAGTAAAAACTGAAATGTGGGGGGAAAAAAACCCCAAAAGAAAAAACTTCTTTTCAACTTAGGTTAAGATGTGAGATTCTGGGGACTTCCCTGGAGGCGCAGTGGTTAAGAATCCGCCTGCCAATGCAGGGGACATGGGTTCGAGCCCTGGTCCTGGAAGATCCCACATGCCACGGAGCAACTAAGCCCGTGAGCCACAACTACTGAGCCAGCGCTCTAGAGCCCACGAGCCACAACTACTGAAGTCCGCGCGCCTAGAGCCCGGCTCCACAACAGAAGAAGGCACCGCAATGAGAAGCCCGCACACTGCAATGAAGAGTAGCCCCTGCTCACCACAACTAGAGACAGCCTGTGCGCAGCAACAAAGACCCAACACAGCCAAAAATAAATAAATTAAAAAAAAAAAAAAGATGTGGGATTCTGAATTTTAGGCCTATCAGAAGACTGTCCTTTTCCTTATTTTTTTTCATTTTGTACATTTTCTCTGAGTAATCTTGTCCATTTCTATATACTGTACTGTTGACTCCCACATCTGTTGTCTCCAGGGCCCAAACCTGAGCTCCAGAGCTGTAAACCCACATGACTCATTACACACCTATGCTATGAATCCCACATGCTTGCCTCTTCAAGACCTTGCCCCATCAATTTCCTGCACTCTTCCATCTCTTTAATCAATCTACCCACCCACCCTCTCCTCCTGGATTCTTTTCATCATTGCTTAAATATGGGTAAGTCTCTATCTCAAACAAGCAAGCAAGCAAACAAATAAAAACCCTAGACCCCACATTGCCCTCTACATCTAATTTTTTTCTTTCATTGTTTAACATCTTAAAGGAGTTATCCACACTGCCTGCTGTTTCTCTGTTCTTACCTCCTGTTCATTCCTTAGTCATCCATTGATCCCTTCACTCCACAGAAACATTTCTTACCAAGATCACTAGTGACCAACTTGTTGCTTCATACACAGGAAGGGCAGTGGGGTATAAACACTGGAAGAAATAAGCTTTAATTTTGGTTCAGCCGTGATGTGACTAGGGCAACTTAATCTTTTTTCAACTGATTTTCTCAACTATGATACAAGGAAATTCATTTAAATCCTTCTATAACTCTCCTGAGAGTTTTATAGATATGTAGAAATTTAGTTGCCAATGATGTGAGACCAGGGTAGGCTGGCCCAGCTTCTGGGAGAAGCCAGGGTTTTGGTGCCTTGTCTGATCAGGAAGCTTTAGTATCCTAAATATAAAGATTTGGGTAGTGGACATGATTTCTAAGTCCCCTTCCAAATCCAAATTCATTAAAATGAAATTCAAATGGCATTTTGAGAACTACAATCTGTATGTTTATAATTTCTACCACAGACTTTCTCACGTGGCTTTGAGAGTCTTTGAAGAAGAAGCTGTGTGAGGGAGAGGGAGTGGTATGGCTGCTTGCTGAGGTAGAGAGGCCTGAGGCCCAGCCCCCTCCTCACAAGCACTGACTCCTTCCAAATGGAGCCCCAGATGAACTACCAGCGTGCAAACATGGGCCTAAAGGACAGGCTCAAGGGTAAACGATCCAGGCTGCCTCTGGCAAATGGCTAACATTTCCTGCTTTATTTCCATTCCATACTGCCTCACATCAAAACTGAGAGCACTTGACCAGAAATGAGTAGGCTTACACACCTGATCAGCAACCTAATTTACTCCACACCCAAGCCACAGAATTCATATAGACAGGACTCCCTCTGCTTTGGTTCAATAAATCCAATCAACACTTGACTTTTATTCAACCCCAGACTAAAATTATAAGTGTGAGAGCCTGAGTGTAGTTAAATTTAAAAAGCACTCTTACAAAGTTTAGCTCCAGAGATAATGAGTGGGCCCCTACCAAGAAGATGCCCATGTATACCCCCTCCTCTGCAGCACATGCAAATCTGGCCACTGCATGCAAATACCAGACTTGGGCACAAAAACAGTGACACATTTCAATCAACACTCACCCTCTAGATTCTCCAGAAAGGAGGTGGACATGAGAGCTCACTGTGGTTAGGCCATTTCTCTGCTGAACCTGATGGCTGGTGTTCCAAGTCAGACATAAACTGGTCTGTGTCAAAGAAGACAACATCACTACTGAATGGAACAAACCAGAGGGTAACAATCTACTACATGCCCAGCTTGTTTTTTCCTATAATTAAGAGGAATTTAGCTGTCCTTTATCTGTCAATCACTGCATAAAATGGCTCCCCGCATTTTATTAGATAATATAAATACTGGAGTCCAGACAGTTTAGGTAACGCTGATTTATTTTCTAAATTTAAAAGGGCAGTCATTTAAAAAAGTTACAATGATGGTTTTCAGTGATTTTAAAGGACAGATTTAGTTTTAAATAAACTAGTTTTTATTAGATTAGATCTATCAGTGGTTCCCAAATACATGTGTGTGGTTACATCAGAGTTATCTGGGCACTTAATAAAAAAATAAACTCCTGGGCTCTACTTCAGAGCACAGAATCAAAATGTCTAAGGGTATGAGCCCAGAACACTATATGCATAGGTAAATTTGTGGGTCGTGAAGGAATATTTTTTAAACTGAAGTTCACATCCATTAGCAGGCTATGAAATCAATTCAGCAAGCTGAAATCAGTATTTAAAAAAATACATAGAACAAAATAGAAGATAAGCTACATTTTTTTAAATAAAGGTTAAGGATTGGCTTGTGAGCCTTTCAAGTTAGTAGTGTATGTTTTTTGTGTTTGTTTGTTATGTAATGGATCATGCTATAAAACTTACTTCTTATTGTTAGAAGCTGTCAAAAATGTTGAAAGTCACTGTACTCAAGAAGAGTCACTATTACCAGTTTTGTGATAATCGCTGACACACACAGATGCCCAGTTAAAGAGTCCAAAATACAATGAGGCAAAACCTCCTCCTTTGACCTATAAGGAATTATTTTTGGCCTTTGCTGTAGGAATTCAAATAAAAGAACCTAACCTTTTATTAGATTCTAGAAGAATGCTTATTTTATCTTGGAAGAGAAGAAACTGTAGTCTCTGTGAACTAATTAATACTCTCCTCTTAGGCAGATAAAAGAGGGAAAACAAAGGAGGAGCCAATCTGTTCAAAATGCAGCCTCACTAAAGGGGTCAAAACAAAACACAAAAACCAGAAATCCTTTGTGCGTAGGCAAAATTTTTCTGCCTTAAGCTTCTTTATTACTAAATTTGAGATCACTCACCTAGCTTTCAGGGGTGACTTAAGGATTACAGTGTGTATGAAGTATTTTAAAGACTCCAGATATATTGTCAAAAGTCTCCCTTCTGAGGTTGCCCAATCTTCACAACTGAGTCCTTCAAAACAGATTCTAAAGTGTAGAACATGTGAGTCCACGTAAATCAGCACATAAATTAGAAGAAAGAAGCCCAGGCCAACAGACGCTGGGGGCGTTTGTGAGTTGGCTGATACAGTGGTAGTTTCAGATTGTGCTTGTGGAGACTTGCAGTCCTCGAGACATTTTTCTAGTTCCTTGAAACACTGTTGACAGCTCCAAAAAATACCTGATTTATCTCTTCCTATCACAAAAACTTTCACCAGACATTTAAAGAATTAACACTAACCCTTAAACTCTTCCAAAAGATAACAGAGAAGGGAACACTTCCCCTCTCATTCTAGGGCCAGCATTACCCTGATATCAAGGCCAGACAAAGACACTACAAGAAAAGAAAACTACAGAATATCCCCTGTGAATATAGATGTAAAAATCCTTAACAAAAGTACTAGCAAACTGAGTTCAGCAGCATACTAAAACGGTTACACATCATGACCAAGTGAGATTTATTCCCAGAATGCAAGAATAGTCCAACATACAAAAAAATCAATGAATGTAATATAGTATACATTACTAGAATGAAGGGAAAAAAACCCATATGATCATCTCAATTAATTCAGAAGTATTTGACAAATTTCAATACTCTTTCAAGATAAAAACACCCAATAAACTAGGAATAGAAAGAAATTTCCTTAACATGTTAAAGACCATATATGAAAAACCCACAGATAACATCATACTCAATGGTTAAAGACTGAAAGCTTTCCCTCTAAGAGCAAGAACATGACAAGGATGTTCACTTTTGCCACTTTTATTCAACACAGTACTGGAAGTTCTAGCCAGAGAGATTAGGCTACAGAAATAAAAGGAAGAGGTAAAATGACCTCTGTTCACAAATGACGTGATCCAATACATAGAAAGCTCTGAAGAATCAACATACAAAAAAAATGTTAGCACTAATAAATTACAGGATATAAAATCAACACACAAAATTTAGTTGTATTCTATACACTTTTAATGAACAATCTAAAAAGGAAATTTATAAATCAAGTCCATTTACAATACCATTAAAAAGAACAAAATACTTAAAAATTAACCAAGGAGGGATTCCCTGGTGGCGCAGTGGTTGAGAGTCTGCCTGCCAATGCAGGGGACACGGGTTCGAGCCCTGGTCTGGGAGGATCCCACACGCCGCGGAGCGACTGGGCCCATAAGCCACAATTGCTGAGCCTGTGCGTGTGGAGCCTGTGCTCCACAACGGGAGAGCCCGCGATAGTGAGAGGCCCGCGCACCACGATGAAGAGTGGCCCCTGCTCGCCGCAACTAGAGAAAGCCCTCGCACAGAAACGAAGACCCTACACAGCCATAAATAAATAAATAAATAAATAAATAAATAAATAAAAAATTAAAAAAAAAAATTAACCAAGGAAGTATAAGATTCGTACACTGAAAGCTACATATTGCTGAAGGAAACAGAAGATCTAAATAAATGGGAAAACATCCCATGTTCAAGATTTCATATTGTTAAGATGATAATACTACCCAAAGCAATGTACAGATTCAATGATTGAATTCAATTCAATCCCTATCAAAATCCCAACAGTGTTTTTGCAGAAACAGAAAAACCCATCCTGAAATTCATATGCAATCTCCAAGGACCCTGAAAAGCCAAAACAGTCTTGAAAAAGAACAAAGATGGAAGACACACTTCCTGATTTCAAAACTTACTACAAAGCTACAGTAATCAAAACAGTGTGATACAGGCATAAGGACAGACATACAGACCAAAGGAATAAAATAGCCCAGAAAGTGCTCGCTTCAGCAGCACATATACTAAAACTGGAATGGTACAGAGAAGATTAGCATGGCCCCTGTGCAAGTATGACATGCAAATTCATGAAGCATTCCGTATTTTTAAAGAATCTAAAAAGAGTGGATATACGTGTATAACTGATTCACTCTTCTGTACAGCAGAAACTAACACAACATTGTGAATCAACTATACTCCAATAAAAATTTAAAAGAAAAATAGCCCAGAAACAAACCATGACAATATACAGTCAATTCATTTTCACTTTCAAGCAAGGGTTCTACTGGACATGCAAAAAAAGAATGGAAGCTGGACTCATCCTTCATACCATATACAAAGTTAACTCAAAATGGATCAAAGACCTAAACATAAGAGCTAAAATTATAAAACTCTTAGAAGAAGAAAACAGGGCAAATCTTCATGACCTTAAATTGGGCAACGATTTCTTAAGTATGACACTAAAAGCACAGGCAACAAAAGAAAAAATCGATAAACTGGACTTCATCAAAATTAAAAACATCAAAGGATCCTATCAAGAGAGTGAAAAGACAATCCATAGAATGGGAGAAAATATACGCAAATAACTTATTTGATAAGGATTTAATATTCAAAATATATAAATAACTCCTACATCTCAACCAAAAAACCAAACTCAACCAAAAACATGGGCAAAATATTTGACTAGACATTTCTCCAGAAAAAATAAACAAATGACCAATAAGCTCATGAAAAGATATCCAACATCATTAGTCATTAGGGAAATGCAAAATAAAACCACAATGATACCACTTTACACCCATTTAGGATGGCTGGGTTTTTTTTTTTTAAATAAAAAATAAGTGTTGGCAAGGATGTGGAGACACTGGAACCCTCATGCACTGTAAATGTAAAATGGTGCAGCCACTGTGGGAAAAATATTAGTTTGGCAGTTCCTCAAAAAGTTGAAAAAAGAATTCCATTTGATCCAGCAATTCCACTCCCAGAATACCCAATAGAACTGAAAATAGAGACTCAGATACCTATACTCCAATATTCAAAGCATCATTATTCACAACAGCCAAAAGGTGGAAACAAACCAAATGTCTTTCAACAGTTGAATGGACAAACAAAATATGGCATATACATACAATGGAATATTATTCAGCCATAAAAAGCAATGAAATTCTGATCTATGCTTACAACATGGCTGAACCTTGGAAACATTACACTAAGTGAAATAAGCCAGACACAAAAGGACAAATGTTGTATTCCACTTATATGAGGTATCTTGAGTAGGGAAAGTTATGGAAATGGAAAGCAGAATAAAGGTTACCACAGGCTGGGTTGTGGGGAGAGAATGGGGAGTTATTGTTTAATGTGTACAGAGTTGTTGTTTAGGGTGATGAAAAAGTTCTTGAAATGCACAGTGGCGATGCTACACACTACTTGAGTGTACTTAATGTCACTGAACCATACACTTAAAATGGTTAAAATGGTAAATTTTATGTTATGTATATTCTACCGAATTTTAAAAATTTCAAAAACAAACTGCGTGGGACTTCCCTGGTGGTCCAGTGGGTAAGGCTCCACGCTCCCAATGCAGTGGGCCCAGGATCAATCCCTGGTTGGGGAACTAGATCGCGCATGCATGCCGCAACTAAGAGCCCGCATGCCGCAACTAAGAGTCCACATGCCACAACTAAAGAAGCCCACATGCTGCAACTAAGCATCCACATGCCGCAACTAAAGAAGTCCACATGCCACAACTAAAAGATCTCGTGTGCCACAACTAACACCCGGCACAGCTTAAATAAATAAATAAAATAAATATTAAGAAAAAAAACTGTGGGTTTTCTCATAGCAGAACATTGTATGAAATGACTGAATGAGGTTTTCACAGATCTAACCATTAACTCAAAGCAACACCTGGAGGACTTCTGTAAATCCCTCTTAAAATTTATAAATCTGGGATATGGAATCTGTTCCTTTTAAAAAAATTTTTGTTTATTATTTATTTATTTAGGCTGCGCTGGGCCTTAGTTGTGTCATGCAGACACTTAGTAGCAGCATGCATGCAGGATCTAGTTCCCCGATCAGGGATTGAACCCAAGCCCCCTGCATTGGGAGCGTGGATTTTTACCCACTGGACCACCAGGGAAGTCCCAGAATCTGTTCCTTTTATAAGAAAGTTTTGAAAAATTAAATATTTATAAATTATGAAATATGTCTGTGGGAAGATGAGCAAAATTTCCCCACTCATCCAAGCTGCCTCCCCATTTGACCAAGTTGCTTACTTTAGCCACCTTATCGATATATATAGGCTTTTCTGGTTTATACAAACAAGACAATGATCTGGTGGGTACAAGAAAAGAAAGGCTTTGGAACTGTAGTGTCATCACTTACTAGATTGGTGACCTAAGGGAAGTTGTTTAACCCTTGTAAATCTGTTTATTTACTTGTGAATTTGTTTACTTATTTATTCAAAGTCTCCTGAAATGTAAGTGTAGGCACTCTGCAACATTTTATAGAAATACAATTATTATTACCTAAATTGATAAAGGCAGGACAATTAAATTATCACTTAATGACCTCATCTAGTCTTGTGGCTTTAACTACCTCCTGCATGCCAACAACTCTCAAATTTATATCTTCAGTCTATAACTCACTTCCAAACTCTAGACTCATTCAGCCAAATGACTACTTTATATCTCTACTTGAATGTTCAACAGATACCATAAACATAACACATCCAAAATTGAACACCAGATCTTTCTCCAAAACCTGCTCCATCCAGAGCCTTCCCCATCTTACCTGACAGCAACTCCATCTTTTCAGTTGCTCAGGCAAAACCCCATTGGTGTCATCTTTAACTTCTTTCTCTCACACCTCACATGGAATCTGTCAGGAAATGCTACTGGCTCTAACTTTAAAATACATCAAAAATCAGTCCATCTCTTAGTCCAAACCATCATTTCTGGCCTGGATTACTATAATAGCATCTTAACTGGTCTCCCTGTTTCTGCCCTTGCCTCTCTACCCAGCAGCCAGAGTGACCCTGTTAAAACCTATATCAGGAGCTTCCCTGGTGGTGCAGTGGTTAAGAATCAGCCTGCCTCGCAGTGGTTAAGAATCCGCCTGCCAATGCAGGGGACATGGGTTCGAACCCTGGTCTGGGAAGATCCCACATGCTGTGGAGCAATTGAGCCCATGCGCCACAACTACTGAGCTTGCACTCTAGAGCCCTCGTTGCACAACTACTGAGCCCACGTGCCACAACTACTGAAGCCCATGCGCCTAGAGCCCATGCTCCGCAACAAGAGAAGCCACCATGAGAAGCCCGCGCACAGCAACAAAGAGTAGCCCCTGCTCAATGCAACTAAAGAAAGCCTGCGTGCAGCAACGAAAACTTAATGCAGCCCAAAAAAACCAAAAAACAAAAAACCAACAGTAATTTAAAAAAAAAAGAATCCGCCTGCCAGTGCAGGGGACATGGGTTCGAGCCCTGGTCCCAGAAGATCCCACATGCCGTGGAGCAACTAAGCCCGTGCGCCACAACTACTGAGCCTGCGCTCTAGAGCCCGTGAGCCACAACTACTGAGCCCACGTGCCACAACTACTGAAGCCTGCGTGCCTAGATCCCGTGCTCCACAACAAGAGAAGCCACCGCAATGAGAAGCCTGCGCACCTCAACGAAGAGTAGCCCCCGCTTACTGCAAGTTGAGAAAGCCCGCGTGCAGCCAAAAAATAAATAATTAAATAAACAAATTTATTTAAAAAAAAAGAAGTTCTCAGTTTTAACTTCTAATACAAATAAAAACTGATACATACAAACCACCTAAATAAAAGTTCTTGGGGATCCTCAAAAATTTTTAAGATTATAAAGGAGTCCTGAGAAAAAGACAGTCTCTTCAGCAAGTGGTGCTGGGAAAGTTGGACAGCTGCATGTAAATCAATGAAGTTGATTTACACACCCTCACACCATGCACAAAAATAAACTCAAAATGGCTTAAAGACTTAAACATGAGACATGACACTACAAAACTCCTAGAAGAGAGCATAGGAAAAACATTCTCTGACATAATACCAATGTTTTCTTAGGTCAGTCTCCCAAGGCAATAGAAATAAAAACAAAAATAAACAAATGGGACTTAATCAAACTTACAAGCTTTTGCACAGCTGAGGAAACCATTAAAAAGAAAAACAACAACAAAAAGACAACCTACGGAATGGGAGAAAACATTTGCAAATGATATGACAGACAAGGGCTTAATCTCCAAAATATACAAACAGCTCATACAACTCAACAACAAAAAAACAAACAATCCAATCAAAAAATGGGCAGAAAACACATGGGCATGCTAACAGATGCTCAACATCACTAATTATTGGAGAGATGCAAATCAAAACTACAATGAGGTACCACCTCACACAGGCCAGAATGGCCATCATTAAAAAGTCTACAAATAAATGCTGGAGAGGGTATGGAGAAAAGGGAACTACACTGTTGGTGGGAATGTAAGTTGGTACAGCCACTATGGAAAACAGTATGAAGATTCCTCAGAAAACTAAAAATAGAATTACCATATGATCCAGCAATCCCACTCCTGGGAATATACCCAGACAAAACTATAATTCAAAGAGATACGTGCACCCCTATGTTCATAGCAGCACTGTTCACAATAGCCAAAACATGGAAATAACCTAAATGTCCATCGACAGATGAATGGATAAAGAAGATGTGGTACATATATACAAGGGAATACTACTCAGACATAAAAAAGAATGAAATAATGTCATTTGCAGCAACATGGATGCAACTAGAGATTATCATACTAAGTGAAGTAAGCCAGGGGCTTCCCTGGTGGCGCAGTGGTTGAGAATCTGCCTGCCAATGCAGGGGACATGGGTTCGAGCCCTGGTCTGGGAAGATCCCACATGCCGCGGAGCAACTAGGCCCGTGAGCCACAATTACTGAGCCTGTGCGTCTGGAGCCCGTGCTCCGCAACAAGAGAAGCCGCAAAAGTGAGAGGCCCGCGCACCGCGATGGAGAGTGGACCCCACTTGCCACAACTAGAGAAAGCCCTCGCACAGAAACGAAGACCCAACACAGCCATAAATAAATAAATAAATAAATAAATAAATAAATAAATAAATAAACCCAAAGTTTAAAAAAAAATTAAGTGAAGTAAGCCAGACAGAGAAAGAGAAATATCATATGATATCACTTACATGTGGAATATAAAATATGGCACAAATGAACTTATCCACAAAACAGAAACTGACTCATAGACATAGAAAACAGACCTGTGGTTGCCAAGGGGGGTGGGGGGGGAAGGAGAGGGAGGGACTGGGAGTTTGGGTTTGGTAGATGCAAACTATTACGTTTAGAATGGATAAACAACAAGGTCCTAATATATAGCACAAGGAACTATATTCAATATCCTGTGATAAACCATAATGGAAAAGCATATAAAAAAAGAATGTATATGTGTGTATAACTGAGTCACTTTGCTGTACAGCAGAGATTCGCACAACACTGTAAATCAACTAGACTTCAATTAAAAAGAAAAAAAAAAGGAGTCCTGAGACCAAAAAGTTTGAGAACTGTTGCCCTACACGTTTGGCTCCCCATTACCTCCTTGACCACATCTCCTACTACTTTCCCCCTAGATCCCTCATATTCCAGCCACACTGGCCTCATTGCCATTCCTCAATAAGCCAGACATGCTCTTACCTTAGGGTCTTTCCTCTGCTTGTCCCTTTCGCCTAGAATACTCTTCCCCCAGGTATCTACATTGGTAATTTCCTCATCTTCAAGGTTTTTTCGTCTCATCTTCAAGTTTTTGATCAAATGTTACCTCATCAATGAGGTTTATTTACTGTATTTAAAATTGCATGGACTTCCTTGGTGGCACAGCAGTTAAGAATCTGCCTGCCAATGCAGGGGACACAGGTTCAATCCCTGCTCCAGGAAGATCCCACACACTGCAGAGCAACTAAGCCCGTGTGCCACACTACTGAAGCTCACAAGCCTAGAGCCCATGCTCTGCAACGAGAAGCCACCGCAATGAGAAGTCCACGCACCGCAATGAAGAGTATCCCCTTCTCGCCACAACTAGAGAAAGCCCTCACGCAGCAACGAAAACCCAACACAGCCAAAAAAATAAATAAATAAAAAATAAGTAAATAACATATTTTTGTCCCTGTGAATGATTCATTTCCAAAGGAACTCAGAAACAGGATATGAATTTTAAAATAGAATACATCTTTAGACACTGGCTTTGTATCTTACACTTGACAGACATCAGAAAGTTACTATGTTTACTGTGTTTATAGAAGTGAGATTATATAAAGTAATCAACTATAGTTATTTCAGAAGCCACTAAACACATGCAAGACGATCTAAATTTCAGACAGACCTGGATTCAAATGCCAGTCCCAGTGTCTGTGGTCATATAACACTGGTAAAGTGCTTAAGCTCTCTGAGCCACATCTCTGAAAATAAGGTTAATAATTCACTTTTTACAGATTGTTGGGAAGAACTAATGAGCTACTAGCAAAGTGCCTACCACAGTGTTCAAAAAAAAAAGTTTTATTATCAAGAAACAGTAACCATAATTCATTATTATTATTTTTAGATTGTAAAACATTTATTTATCACAGATACATCCAGGTTTCAGAGATGTTAACATGTTTGAAATAAAAAGTGCCCAATAGAATCAATGAAATACATACTGTAAGTAGTGTTGGGGCAATCAGCGAAGTATTTAAAAACTAAATTTAGATCCCACCCTCAATATCTTACAACTCAGTGTCTTATACTCCAATAAAGTCTAGGTTAAATAAAAAATTTAAATATTAACAGTAAGATCATTCAAGTCCTAGAGGAAAATATAAGTGGGAACTTTGTATAACACTGGGGTAAGATAAGTCTTTCTAAACAAGATTCCCAAAGCACAAATCAAAAAGAAATGCTGCGGAGCAACTAAGCCCGTGCGCCACAACTACTGCACCTGCGCTCTAGAGCTCGTGAGCCACAACTACTGAGCCCATGTGCCACAACTACTGAAGCCCGTTTGCCTACAGCCCGTGCTCCACAACGAGAAGCCACCACAATGAGAAACCTGTGCACCACAACGAAGAGTAGCCCCCGCTCACCGCAACTAGAGAAAAGCCCTCGCACAGCAATGAAGACCCAATGCAGCCAAAAATAAAAACAAACAAACAAACAAACAGAAATCAAAAAGAAAAGATATATTAGGTTGGACCACCTAAATATTTTACATTTCTATAGATCAAAACACTATTTTAAAAACTGGTAAACAAACGAACTGGCAAAATATATATGCAATACATGTGAGACAGAAAATTAATTCATTAATTATTTTTAAATACACTTTTTGAAGTGAATTTATTTTGAAGACTTCTGATATGCTGTGATATGCTGGCTATTTACTGGTAACCTCTCTTGGATTTTTCCCAGTTTATGTATAAATTTTAGTGTCAAGTTGATTCAAGGAAAAAATTTTGTTCATATGCAATATAACTAATTTGGGCCATGTGAGATAATACAGACACACCTGATATGAGAAATAAAAGGTCTTCTCAAATGCTTGCCCTTGCTTCACTGGGTCTAAAAATTAAATTTTCTTATTATATGTCCAAGAGTGGTTGTGTTTAAGGTCCTGAATCCCCATCATGATCTGTTCTGCATAAGCCATGATCCAAAGCCTACATGGGTATTATTTGTGGGACTTTTTGCCTCTGGAATTATCCATCATAAGTATGTTTGAGGCTGGATGGTACATGTATGCCTCCCAGAAGAGTATTCATGAGTTACCCAGAGTCCTAGTTAAAAGAGAAAGTTCAGTATTATCTACCTCCCTCCACTACTGAGCCCCTAAGTGATTCAACACCTCATTTGGGACCCATTCTCATCATTGGCTATGCATGGCTTTCTTTTGTTTTATTTATTTAAATACAATAAACACCAGTAAACGAGTATCCAACAGGTGGGCTAGCACACTGACAATAATATTTACCATTCTGCTCCTCCATACCAGTCTCCTGATTTCCCCATCCAAGTTAATCACCTGAATCTTGTATTTATCATTTCCTTGCAACTGGAAAGCAGGTTCATCTGCTTGTCACCTATATAGAACTGCAGCAGCAGAGGTCATGTCTAGAGTCCATGTTTACAGTCAAATTAGCAATTGCCCTACATTCAGGATCAGCATGTTACTGCACAGAGCCTGCAAGTGGCAGTGTCAGTTTTCACCACAGCAGCAGGTCAGGCTATATTTAACATGTACCCTCTTCTCTGCTGAAGAGCTGTAGCTATGGCTCTGTTAGTTTGTGAACAAAGAAGGACAAGAGGGAATTGAGGGACTCTAATGGAAAGTTCTTACTGGATTCAGCTCAATCACAAATTAAATGGGCCTGTATTTAAAAGTCTAAGACAGTCTAGTTTAACAATACTATAATCTTAATTAAAATGCTTAAAACACAGCTGTGACAATTTCTATATTTTTGTACTGTTTTAATGTATATCACTTGGTCCAAATCTGGGACATACACACTATAATGCACAGAAGTGTTTAGGAAAAATTACAGCTCCAGGCACACAAACTTTACCATCTGAGTAAAAACTCACTGATAATTTTACAGAGTAGCACATGCTTTCCAAGCAGGGGCAATGGTACACTTAGGTAGCAAAGAAAAATGAAAGTAGCAAAAGAATTTTGAACAATACTCTAATTGGTTGAGTAAGTATATATTACAGCCTTCCAAGGGGACTGCTTGAAAGAGAACATCAATTGGTAAAGGTCAGTATTCTGCTGCTGCTACTACCCCAAGGAGTAATCCCCCTGAGGAGGGAGCCACATTACTCTGAAAACGAGAAACGCTTCTGGGACTCTCCTGAGTTTGGAAGATTGACATGAGGGGTCAAAATCACCTCAATGAACCTGAACAAGGATAACTGCAAAGTTTAGTCGTGGGTTCCAAAAACATATGTAAAAATCCATGGTGGAGGGGTGGGGGGTGGGGATACAGAATGGATGTGATTTAGTTATGACTAATGACTAGTACTTATGACTCACTAAATTAACAGCAAGATGAAGCTAAGAAAATCCCCTGACCTAACACCAAACTGATAAATAAAGTCTTCTGAACAAGGAAGGTGACGGTCCCAATCCACTTTGAGCTGGCTAGAGTGTTCCCTTCTGGATATGCACTACGAAAAGGAACCAAACACCAGGGTTCAAGCAGAAGGGAACTAGCATGTTAGTGAGGCTGAGGGAAGGATGAAATTGCTGGAGTGTTCTTAAGACTTGGGAAAGAGATCAAGATTTCACACATGTGAAGGATTATTACAGAACAATGATTAGATTTGTTCTGCATGATTCCAGAGGCACCAGAGCCCACATAAAACAAAGGCAGCTGGAACTTAAAAGGCCCTGAGATGTTCCAAAGAATCTGGAGATGAAGAGACCAACAGGAATATAATATCACTAGGGATACCAGAGTATGAATTCCAGTGTGAAAGATGAGGATGGAGTAGAGAGCCTTTAAAACTTCATCTATACTGAGAGTCTAGAATGGCCCCTCTCACAAACCAAGGCTCTGCTGAGGAAACAGCATTTTCTTTCATCTATTCTGCTTGCTCTACATCCACAGTCTCAAACCACAGACTGATGAAAAACATGATTGCAGATACTGAAAAAACTCTTAGAGTACTGAATTAGGAACCAGGAGACTTGGGTTTTAGTCTTTACTCTGCTATTAAATCAGTGTTACCCTGGATGAATACCTTAAGCTCTCTAAAACTCAGATTCTTTATCTATAAAATGGGGGAGCTGTATTAGAGTATTTTTAGTTCTACAAGTCTTGAATTTCTGAGCTGAGGTGCACTAATATCTTCTCTATTAAATGTCACTGAATTTATAATAAAAAATTAAGGTGTTAATGTCCATTTATTTATTTATTTATTTATTTATTTTATTTATTTATGGCTGGCTGGCTGGCTGGCTGGCTGGCTGTGTTGGGTCTTTGTTTCTCTGCGAGGGCTTTCTCTAGTTGCAGCAAGTGGGGGCCACTCTTCATCGCGGTGCGCGGGCCTCTCACTATCGCGGCCTCTCTTGTTGCGGAGCACAGGCTCCAGACGCGCAGGCTCAGCAATTGTGGCTTATGGGCCTAGTCGCTCCGCGGCATGTGGGATCTTCCCAGACCAGGGCTCGAACCCGTGTCCCCTGCATTGGCAGGCAGATTCTCAACCACTGCGCCACCAGGGAAGCCCAATGTCTGTATTTCTAAAAGTAACAGTCAAGTAATACCTGAATGATTCTTGACAGACTCCATCTTAATTAAAAATTTCAAAAATAAAAAGGATATTTTATTTGTTTTAATCTTTAATTTGATAAAAAAGAAAGGGGTAAATAAATATAAAACAAATAGGATTAATGAAAGTTATTAGGATTAGATGGTAAGTATATTTAACTAGTATAACACAAATTTAAAGAAATTACTTGTGTCCTCTAGTTGTGGAGTGGAAATTACTTTGTACTTAATACTTAGCACAATATAGAAAAGTTAAAATAAAACTTGAGCTCAAGCTAACTGCAAAGTTCGCTTTAAGTACTTCTAATCCTTTTTGGCATGTTTTATGGCTTACTTTTAAAGCTTACCAGAAAGGGGCCATTCAAGTACTACAGAGTTCCAAGTACTAGGGAGTTCAAGGCCTATGAAATATGTTATTATTGTTCTTTTAATGAATTTATATTAAAACTCTGCAGAACTGTAGGATTTTCTAAGCCTCTAGTTTACCTTCAAAGGCAAATCCAAAAAAAAAAGGCAAATCCAAATAACATAATCAATGAGTCAGTTGGCAAACATCAAAAATTCATTTGATATTTGATAGCATCAAAATGTAAATTGCAAAAATTATACATCAAATAATCGGAGGTGCCCAGGAGTGTATTTTAGTTCTCCCACCCCCTCTTTAATTACTGCTAGCACCACTGAGCTTCTTTTTTTTTTTTTAAGCATTTTTGTGGCTGCACCGCACAGCATGCAGGATCCTAGTTCCCCAACCAGGGATTGAATCCACGCCCCCTGCATTGGAAGCACAGAGTCTTAACCACTGGACCACCAGGGAAGTCCCACCACTCAGCTTCTATCAAGTCTCCTGATAGGTAGCAATAAGGGAATTCATTAGCCAGTCCTTGTCCTCTGTGGGGAACTTTGCTTAATTGTGAATGGAACAAAAATGAAATTGCTTTTATACTTGCCCTCATAGACCTCATTTTTCCAGATTCTCTGTTTCTGCAACACATCTTCACATATTCAAAAGAATCTTCACATATTCAAAAGATGAAATAAATAAAAATTCCATAAAGCCTTTCTAAAAGTTCCAATTTGCTGTCCCCCCAAAAATCACTCAATCTGTGGTAAATTAGAAAGAGCAGGTTCCAGCTTTGGTCTCTTTTTAGAAAAACAGTCTTCATTTGGAAAGACAACGAGCTGGAATACCCAGCAGCTATGAGACCTGCTTAATAAATCTTGTGTTTTCAGTGGCATCACTGAAGTGGTAGGTTATCACACTCCAGGTCTCACCCTTTGTTTCAGGGATTAAAATTCTAAACACAAACCTTGAAAGCAATACAAGTGTGACAGATCAGATGCTGTTGTGAACATATATTCATGCAGTGAAATTCTGCACATGCATTCCTAGAGAATGTTCCACTATTCTCTAGGAATTAAAAAAAGCTTGGGGGATCCCCTTTAGTGCTGCGTTCTAACCACCACGGCCTGCTGTTGCTGGGGGGCAGCTGTAGTACTGCAAGAAAAAGACTAGACTGAAAAGACCTGCCTCCAGTCTCAGCTCTGCTACTTACCAGTTATGTGACCTTCAGAAAGTCTGATTCTCTAAATATAGCTATCTAGAGGATTAGTAAGAGTTAAATTAGATAACAATGCTATGCAAATTGTAGGTTTTGCTTGTTTACAGCTATACCTTCTGTTTATACACAAATGACCTGGCATATCCCCTTGCGGCTTTCAGCCATCCTCTACCATGCCATCTGCCCTCCAGCCACAGAAAATCATGCTTTCCCAGACATAGCTCTATGTTTCTGCTTCTGTTGTCTGGTTTTCCCTTTGATTCTCATTTACTGATACTATACTTGTTCTTAGCCAAAAGGATAAGAAGTGATTGATCCTTATTTACTGAAAAATATACTCATCCTCCAAGACTGGCTTAAAAGTCATCTCCTCAAGGAAGCCTCTCTGAATCCTTCTTATAGAATCTTTCACATCTCTTTGCTGATCTCCCAATGTGCTTCTTTTATATCTTGGTTGTAAGTGACTAAGACCTACTGCATCATTGTATCCTCATATACTGATCTGACAGTAAAGCCCTGGTGCCAGGTCAGGGGTAAAGTGGGGGCTCCCACATTTTATCATTTTATTTACCTTCCTTTTCCCTTATGTTTGGAATTTGGAATTTAAAACCAGCTTTGCAACTAAGTAGTAAATAGCCTCTCCAGATGTATAAAGGAAATGGCTGACCTAGAGTTACTTTTCTACAGATTAATACAGAATCAGAGAGAGAATTAAAATTCTATATCCATGTTTCAAATTTTTCATATTGTACAACACTTACAGGTAGCTTTCACTGAATTCCTATTTAGACAAACTTTCACTACCATATAAATGACAAAGCCAAGAATAAACTAAAATTATTACCTGAAAATCCTACCTTGGGGGAATTTTCAATTATTAAAATAATTAATTTCCAGAGTTTGCTGTCCAATTTATGATTTCATAAAAATAGAGGTTTACATACCAACTTGCTACATTTACATAAATAGCTTCTTTTTATCATGGTGCCAACAGCTGTACCAGCAGCAGCAAACCAGTCTGGTCTTGTACTATCACCACTATCTGACTCAGCAAGCTGGCAGGGCCACAGAGAAGCAGGTTCTTTACTTGTATGAGTCTCCTCAAGGACAAGAACTCTATCCTCATACCTTCCTAGTATTCCTAGCATTTAACTCTGTTCCTTGCAAAGAGATGGCATTCTGCAATGTTTAGTGAATTAACACTTCTGAATTCCATTCTCTAGACACTGTGACCTCACTGTACGTTCTGAAAGGAAAAATGCTCAATAAAAGCTCACATCTTCATTTCCATCACAAATGGGTGGTAGGTTATTACTCAAGGTCTCACCCTTCGCAACAGATATAAGTGGTAAAATAGACTTTAAAGCATATATGTTCATGTCTATCTTCAGAGTCATAGATCAACATATTTCTAGTAAAAACAACTTATTAAAAAGCCCAACCATATGCCAATAAACAATCCATGGTAACTTTCTCATGACTCTTAAGGGAAGGAAGTTCCTGGATCTTCACTGCTTCAAAGCATAAAGATGAACTTACCATCATCTAAAGTGATGTCCTGAAGACCAATTGTAGAAAAGTTAGGTTCCTGCTCTTCAGGTTCAGGTTTAATGTTCACAGTTGCCTCATCAGGTGGAAATGAAGCTGGATCGCACAAACTGTGACATAATAAGGATGAAGGTGCAGAAAGACCTCCCTGGCCTGTACTTTGTGCTTGAGTTGAGTGCTGTCCAGAATGCATTCTGGTGGCTAGAGACTGTGATGAGGCAGTTCCTGAGCTAGGAGACTGGTAAGGCATAGGCTGTAGCTGAGGAGATGGTGGCCCAGAAAGTGGTGAACTGGCCAAGGGATGAGAGGCTGCTTGGGAAGCTGTTGTAGCAGTCCCTGAATGTGAAGGACCATACGTAATGGGTTGTAACTGAGGGGAAGGCTGACCTGTGACCTGATCAGCCACTGGAGAAGAAAGAGATCTTTGTCCTGTGTTTGAACAACAGTATCCCATTGACGGCAGATGAGGCAAGGTCTGCACAGAATGAGGTGTGTGGGCTAAGAGATGTCCTGTTGAGCCTGAATTTGAAGAATGAAAAGGTATGGATGATGGTGGCTGACAGCCAAGATTTATTAAATTAGGAAGAGCTGCATCCTGCTGAAACAAAACTGGATCAAATTCTTGACTAGAGGCAGCATTAACAGGAAGACAAGTTGGTCCATTGAATACGACATTAGTTTGCATAGGCTGATAGGAAGACCCTACAGGAGGTGTTGGTGTGACTTGAAAAGGCTGGTGCACAACTGAAGAAGGTATCACATGCTGTTCTTTACCAGCACTCTCATCCCTACACTGCAACTGTGGCAGATGGGCTGAGGTTACCATGGATGCGTATGTTAGCTGGATGGGACAAACCAAGCTTCTCTGTGCAGACAGTACACTGTCATGTAGGTGTCCTGTATCTGAAGAAGGCCTCTGGGTCTGGACAGGATGAGGCAATGATGGAACTGAAGACAAATCAATCTCTTCTCTGTGTTCTTGCTTCATCAAAACTGAAAAGAAAGTGATTAATGCAAATGTTATTACATAATACATAAAATAATTATGAAAGGACTTCATTCTAGGCTACACAACTGTAGTGCACACACAAGCCAGGGGTTGAAAACTCAAATGCCTTCAGGGAAGGCAGATAATATAAAATATGTGAAACCAGTAAATAGAAGACAACACGGAGCGGTTCTTGCTTCAAAAGTATTCAAGTTAAAAAAAAGAAAAAAACCAATACTGCATAGACCTCTATGAAATGATGTTGGAAAGATCTCTAAGACACGTTGTTAAGTAAAAAAAAAGTCAATTGCAGAACATGTGTACATGTCACAGTTCACGTAAAATATTGTGTGTGTATATATACATACGCATATACACATGTACACATGTTTTTGCTTATATATGTGTGGATATCTCTGGAAAGATGCACAGGAAACTGATAACTGTTGGGTTTATTGCTGGGAAGGGAAACTAGGTGAATAGGGGATAGGAGCATGAGGAAGATTTACTTTTTACTGTCTAAGTTTTGGGGCCTTTTGAATGTTTTCCACCATGTATATATATTACTTATTTAAAAATAAATAATTTTTAAAAAACCCCAAGATCATTATGAGGTAGGGATTATTATTATCCCTGCCTTATAGATGAGTATACTGAAGAGGAGATTAAAGACACTACGACCTCACAGCAGCTAAGTCGTATCATAAGGACTTGAACACAGGTTTTTCTACCTCCAAAGTCCATGCTTTTATTCACTGCAGTATACTGTATTACCAACGGAAATTCTACTTCACCATTCCACCAAGCAAGCAGAGGTTACAAATACCAATCATCATCCTTTATGACATTAGAAAAGTAGCAGATCCATGATTTAGGATGAGTCTACTTGATGAAAGGACTGCTTAAAGTAGGAATCAATGCATTTTGCTTATTTTATTTAATATGCATATCAAAACAGAAAAGAACCGTCAGTTAATTTATTGTGTGTCAAAACAACTGATGTCATTGTTTCTCTTGGCAAGCACTTCAGTCCATTTTTCTAAAAATTATCTACTTTAGCCTCCTATTGAAGTGTTATAATACATTTAAAAATAATTTTCCTAAATTCACATCTCATTGTTCCTTCCAAGTTTGTACTAAGAATTAACATAATTAAAATTTTCATGATCTTCACAAAATATAAGAAACTCCATTTTATGTCAAAGGAAAATAACGAGACCCAAAGCAAGGTCAAATCTCATCTGTCCATTTATCAAACCTTTGTCAAGTACAAGTCTCTTCACATAAGCATGGTCTCAATCTGAGGAAATAAAGGTTAAGAATTAAGATAGCCCTGATAGTATATTTTACTGTAGAAGAGGTAATTAATGGAGCACTTGTTTGGGGTGCATTTGAGTTCTGCACTTTGCTCTGGCTTCCTAGAAGAACAGGATGGGTTCATTATTCACCTGCTTTAGCCTCTAAATCTGCAACTGGTGAGCCCACCTCTAACAATGAGACAACAACCCTAAGGACCGAGAGAAAGGTATATCATCAATCTTGTTGCTTCTGCCACAATGCTCATGTTCTTGACCCAGACCTCCATCCAGTTTCTGATTCTTGCTCAGGTATTTCAAGTATGGTTCACCGTGTCTATTGGCTCCTGACCTCTCTAATGTCTTTTTCTTTTTCTTCTCTTTTTTTTTCCCCCTAATGTCTTGATGCACTTACTTTTCTTCTGACTTTGGCAGAACTAGAACTTTGTCCTTGGACTACTAGATTTTTTTGTCTTCTGTTTCAGCTCCTACTCTGGTCTCAGGAAAGCTACAGTGAATCCTATATCCAGAGTCATATTTCTACGTAAGGAAGGAGAATATCCAAAGAAAGCCTACTCTCATCCCTTAATCCTGAATGGAACAGGTGGGGCCCTTGGTTACATAAGTGGTTGGTTATCGTGCACTAAAAAGGAGACAGAGGGACTGAAAACTACAGCATAACATCCATCTTTTTTGCATGATCCAATCCTTATTTCTATGTTCCTGACTGACATCTGGGTACCCAGATTGAGAATTCTGCTCTACTAAATCAAGTGCATTTCCACTCTGCCAAATCAAGTATCACTCTTTTTGTCTAAAAGAGATTCAGACTCCAACCTGACCAAACCATAAGAAGTCCTCACTGCTGGTCTATGGTAATTTATTCTTGTTTGGAGGGAAATACAGTTAAACAGATCTTATAATATCTACAATGAGATGAGTTTTAGAAACAGAATATCTCTACCTTTTGTATTATACATGCTAATTCTCAAACTTAGAATGTTGATGAACAGAGGCATCCAGAAAAAGAAAAATCAACTGGACTAATGGTTTTCAAACCATGAGAAGCCTCGCACTCTTCTTCAAGTGGTGGATGTAGAAGAACAGGATGTAAAGAGAAAGAGCTCTGGATTTCCTTTTCCAGTGCAAAGAGAGCAGCCAAGCTAGCTTTCATCCTTTTTCATACACTGGCTTTTTGCGTAAGATTTTATTTGAAGAATAAACAACCTAAGCAATTTGAAAACCACCGCTTTAGTATTATATCCTCATTTTATAGAGGTTAATCAGTAGGTACAGTCTGTGGCAGAGCTGAGATCTGATCTCCTGACTGTAAGGCAGGCTTTTTCTCCCAATCTAAACAACCACAATACAAAAGTCAGTCTGTCCATTCAACTATTTGGAACACAGAATATACCCTTCCACAGGCAAAATATTATACATGAGAGTTTGGCTCTAATGCTGCTCTGAAAAATCCCCATGATTCCAAAAACCAGAGCTCAGATGGTACCCCCAAGTACAAATAACTTCTGCTGGGCTTCAGAGGGAGACACATTTCCTCTAGGGTGGGGGTAGAGTCTCCCACATTGGAAGTTCTGAAGCCAGAAGCTGGGCAGAAGTTCAGGCAGCACCACTAAGGAAGGACTGTGTGCTCTATTACCATCTGCGGTAAGGGTAGTTTGTGAATCATACACATATGCTGCTAACTGTCTTCATTCTACAAAGTAAATGGATTGTGGGACAAATAATACTAAACACAATCCCTAACTTAAAAAAATTTTTTTTTAAATCAGCCACTTGCAGCTAATGATTATTCCTCCATTGGATATTGATAATGGTCAGATCCCTATTGCTAGGGGGTTGCCAAAAAGGAAACAAATTAACAAATTCTTTAATAAAAAACATGCAACTTATGAATACCTAAAATTTTTATAAAATTAAAAAGGAATTATTGCCCCAACATAAACAAATGGCTAAAATCTCTAATATAAAGAATTCATAAAATTTAAAAGACAAACACAATAATTCTAAAATAACAAAGGGTCATACAGTAGAATACTAAAAAGCTATCAAAATTCTGTTAAACTCTATCTGCTGATAAGGAAAAATAAAAATGTTCAGGTTACAAAATTAGTATATATAATATAGCATGGTCCCATTTCTATTTTTAAAAGGATGTATCTATATATGGATCAAAAGGATCTAAAAGGAGAGAATGACAGAGTGGAAGAGAATATGGGTGTTTTAAAAATTTTTTTTCAACTTGTCTTTAAAAAAAATTCACAGTTATGTATTTGCCTTTGTAAAAACTTTATTCAAAATTTCATTTTAGAAAAAAAGTGAAAAAAGCCAAATGTTACAGACAAAAGGCAGTAATCAACCACAATAAGGACTGTCCAAACACTCCTGTGTGTCCACTCTTCCTTCGTTAGTGTGTGCCACCTGATTTGTATTCTGTCAACCATAAAGCCAGTTATGACAGCTCCAGGCCAATACAATATCTCCCTGCACTCTGGAGCCCCACTGATTTCCATTCTTACATGTAATGCCCTCTAGGACTCTGCCTTTATATTGTCCTCTCAATTCAAGAGCTGATAATGTAAATGCTCCTTTCTGTTTGCCTATTACCACCACTATGATGGTAGTAATCAACACCTCTAACATGACATGCTGACCCTATTGTCTTTTTACCCCAATTCTAGAAGCTCTCTCCCTTCTTATTCAGGTTAGATTCTATAGTTCCTCATCTCAAAAGAATTTGCTAACATTCTTGGACCCTGTTGTCTTTAGTAACTCTCACCCTGGAAGAGCTCTACTATCCATATTTTACCACCTGCCCTGAAGAACCTGAGTGCTGCTTAAGAAAGTTACACAGCAGAGCTAATTAGTATCCATAAATTAACCAATATCAACATCAAAGGTGCCCTTTGATCATGCCTAGAATCCTATTACATTTCTGTGGTAACTTTTCCCTCTTTACAACAACTTTTTCAAACTTCTCCACACTGTTAAACTGCCAAATCACTGACATTCCCCTCTCTCTGCTCACAATAGGAGACTTCATGTCATTCTTTACAGAAACAAAATTGAAGCTATCATATGGAAACTCCCTAAACTCTCCATTACTAAATCTGTAAACCTTCCTAATGTATATCCATCTTGTTCATCTCCTTTACCTTCCCTCCTGTTCCTTCTCCCATTTAAGGTCCATTCCAACTTGCATATTTTAAATCCTATCCTCTCCCATCCTTCCCAGAAACTTGATATTCTTTATCATCACTGATGCTCTCTCCTCTGTATACTCAAAATACTCTAGCTGTCTGAATCACCTTTTTAACCTTCTTGGGCCTCTCCCATATAAATCTCACCCTCCACAGTTAGTAAGTTGAGAAAAGACTAAAACTGGTCAATGACATCTTATAAAGTGACAGAAGAAACATGGGAAAAATTATTTTTGAATTACAAATCTGATCACGTCACCTCCCTATTAAAACTCACTTCTTACAACTCTTTTAATACTCTATGATCCAACCAACCATAAGGCCTTTGCATATGCTACTGCCTTTATGTGGAATGTTCTCCCACACTTTATCTAACAGTAATTAATAGTATAGACTGTACAGTCATACTGCCTGGATTAAAATCTCACCTCTGCCTTTATTAGCTGTGTGATCTCAGTTCACTCACTTGCCAAATGGGAAGGGCAACACTACCTACCTTATAGGGTTATGGGAGGATAAATGAGTTATTATGTATAAACTGCTGAGAATAGCACCCAGCACACACTAAATGCTCTATATGTTTACTAAATAAATGAACAAACAGATGTAGTCTAGGATACGTTATGAGCCCAGACTCTGGAACCAGACTGCCTATGTATGATGTTTGGCTCTAGGACTTATGCTGTGAGACCTTGGGCATATTACTTAGCCACTCAGTCTCCTCATTTGTAAAATAAGACAATAACCTATCCCATAGGTTTATTAAGAGGATTAAATGAATACAGAAAGGTCTTAGAACAGTACTAAAACATAGTAAATGTTACATAATAATAAACTATTACTATTATTTTCCAGTTCTCAACTCCTCATAGAAGTCTTTTCACAACCAATTAGCCTAGACAAGGGTCCCTCTGTTATTTTCACCCACAGCACTGTTTCCCTTTCCTTAACATTCCTTATCTCTGTTTCTAATTACAAATTTGTAAGTAATTTATTTATTTAGAGGTTTATTAGCTTCTATTTGTTCCACTAGATTATAAGCTCCATGAGAGAAGCTAAGAGAGGTTTTACCCAACTAGTGTGCACCCTTAAATACTTATTGAATTAATGAGTAAATGAAATGGCTAATCAAAATCTTTTGTTTTCAAAGGTTTGTATTCTATTTGAAAATTATCTGAAATATTTTATTACCAAGTAATGTATTAACATGATCAAGTAATAATAATTTTCAGATTCTGGAATATAAGTGGCCTTCAGAGGCTCTAAATGAAATACAGCCAGGCTTTAAAGAATATGATGACAAATGAATGACTAATAACCAATACCCTCTCAAATTCATGTGTTTGTTCTTTTCATTTACTATAAACCATTTAAAAGTTTTTACAACAAGTTTTGAAGAATAAGGTTCACTATGATTTTTTTATCATTATATGTTCTGGTGACAAATGCAGTACCTAACACAGAGAAGACCTCTATAAATGTCTGTTCTCTAAGTATGTAAACATCAGCATGAATTACTGCATATAATATTCATGTGTCACAATCCAGATCTGGAAAATTACAGCACTTGAACTACTGCAGGAAGAGGTGTGAAAGCATCCTTTGTTATGGTGTCTCTATAAAATCAGGAATTCTGCCATCAATGTCATATTCCCCCAAAGCCAATATATGCTACAGTTGCTGCTTGCCAAATGAAAATTTAATGAGAGATTTTCCATTTTGATTTGGAATGGTTGAGATGAAGACACTATGAAACAGGCACACTGCCTTTCTGCAGTGCTAAGGGCACAAGGAAAGTTCACACATATTCACAAACACCTACTATTCCAACAGTGCTGGTGATTTTTGGTAACTCCTGAAAAACAGACTTCAAATCTATTGATACAATCTTTTAATTTCCTTATAATAAGTGACTACAAAATAACAATTGCTATCAGATCTAATATTTAAAGTCAATACAAACTTTACTGATTAAGCATGAATTGGGATTTTTATTGATTATAAGGACCCTACCTTTAAACACTCTAATACAGGATTCATTGAATAACTTTTTATTCATTATGAAAGAAAGCTCTATAGTAAACCATCACAACAACTCCTCGTACCTGGTGTGTAAGTAAAACGTTGAGACTGGCTTTTTTTCCTCTTGCCATTGCAAAGATAAAAGTGCACCTGCACTGCAGCTGTAACTGCTGGGTTATGATATGGAGGAACTTCAAGGACAATGTGAGCCTAAGGAGCATGGAAAGCAAGATTGTGTTACACTCAGAACTAAAAATGAAATGCACCTGCTAAACTTAACACGTCTCATGAGTCTTAACTATTCAGGCTCATTATGCGAGTAAACTGGTATATAAGTCATCTGGAGATTTACTCTATGGATACCTCAGTCTTAACAGAGAAAAGCTCTTTCAAGTAAACCATTAAAGGAGAAACTGCTTTTCACTCACCCACTTGGGTTTCTAGTTGTAGCAGAAATCAAAAGTCTTACATACTATATAGCCAGATATTTTGCTCTAATAAATATTAGATATTACTATACACCTTAAGTGGAAGTCTGTTCTAATTTTTAATCAAGTTTAATAGCTCCCAAGTTGTGTTACAGTTTAGATTTCTTATCTTAAATTTTTTTTTTTTTTTTTTTGGGCCTCACTGCGCAGCTTGCAGGATATCTCAGTTCCCCGACCAGGGATTGAGCCTGGTCCACGGCAGGGAAAGCACCGAATCCTAACCACTAGACCACCAGGGAACTCCCTTATCTTAAATTTTATATTCAAAATGTTCCAAACTGGCAATACACAAAATCTGCATCTATATTAAGAATAATTTTACATATGCAGGGTGAAAACTTTTAGCCCCAAATCAAGTGCAATCCTTTTTTTTTATTTTTAATCTTTCGGCTGCACCGCACAGCGTGTGGGGATCTCAGTTCCCCGACCAGGGACTGAACCCGCTCCCCCTGCATTGGCAGCGTAGAGTCTTAACCATTGGACACCAGGGAAGTCCTCAACTGCAATCCTTAATCTAACTTCTCTAGGTCTTTGGAGAGCACTGTAGGAAGTGGTACTGTCTATCCCAGAAAAAATTCTGTCTCCATTCCAACCAGGATGAAGGGACCACAACTTTCAGTGCTGATTCCTGGAAGGCTTAATGTGAAGGAGTTGGAAATAGTGTATTAAATACACAAACCCCTGAGGGCTTGTCCTCCTCCTATTTTTTGCCCACTGTGTAAGTTCTTCACTGAATTTGTTTGATCTCTTCACTGAATTCAGAGAAATAAATCAATAACTTCAGTAAGAACCTTCTAATAATCTTTCATTTCTAATTTCTCCTTTCCTATACACAAAAAAGGGGAAGAAAGACACCAACTGTTTATCTTTCTTAAACTTTAATTTTAGTACCAGGAAAGTATCTATCTCACATCCAAACTTCTAAAAATTCTAATTTACTTTTCCATTACTCAACAGACAAGACTCCTCATCTATACCATAAAGCAGCATTATCCAATTTTCTCATTAAGTTTCTTACATATTTCTAAAGAAGTAAACTTCTTACCCCTTGACATTTTTCTTTGATTATTTTCCCTTCTACTTCCCACTGAGGTCGTCCATCTATTGACGGAAACAATTTAGAGTTAAAAGGAATTCAAGTCAAAAAGCATACAAAATCTAATGTATTTAGTATCACAAATTTATTGGCAAAAGGAACCTTTATCTCGCTGACTTCCATTATGAAATAAAATGTGTACCCACGGGGAAAAAATGCGGAGAAAGATCTTGGGCTGCCCAAGTTTGCAGGGCCCAGAGAGTTTATTCTACTAAGTGATGTTTGAAAATCTTCTGAAAACACCTCTACCAAGTGGTGGTCAACTTCTGCTTGTATGCCTTAAGTAATGGGAAACTCAATCCCTATCCAAGTAACCCATTTCATCTTTGGATAGTAACTGTTGCTAGAAAATTGCATCTATCTTCATGATAGACGACACCTGTCTCCTTCTAGTATCCAACCTCTGGTCTAAGCACTATTCCTTGTAGCCACCACCCAAAAATCTTGAGCATCTCTGTGAGACAATACTTCAGATGTTTAAAAGAAGCTCTATTTGCCTGTGTCTCTTTTTCTGCTGGCTAGCACCCCCAGTTCTGCATTTATCCCTTAAACAATATTTTAGCCTTCCTGGTCACTCTTCTTTGAATTCTCCTCCAGTGTGACCATCTCCCTCCAAATGCACCAGGCTCAGGACTGAGTAGACCAGGTGAGAAATGATCCAGAATGATAGAGTGTGACTGAGGCTCTTGCCAAATTATGTGGAGATGCTGTGCCTCTGTTAATAAGTTTTCTGGGGCAGCTACACCATGCTGACTCATACACTTACTGTGTGGCCAGCAGTGTCCCTCTGTCTGCCACATTTCCTACTGCCAAGCTCAAGCTCCCACACTGTGTACTTATGCAGCTGGCTTTTTTTTTTAACCCCCAACCCTTGTTATGTTAATTTCCCCCTACTAGACTTCATTTTCTAAGATTGCTTGGCTTGTCAAGATCTTCTTAGATACTGATGGTCTTATGAACTATTTCCTAGGCTTTCCAGATTTGTGTCACCTAAAGATCTGGCCAGCACATTTTCTGTCTCTTCATCCCAAGTGAATTATTTACCTGGGGAAAGCCCCACCTGCTACTAGAGCTCTCACTCCAGCATTCTTTTTATGTCATGGGCATTTACCCAGTGACTAACCCATGCAAGTATCTTCACAGTTAGCATGACTTCATCTGGTCTGTGAAAATATCAGAAGACTCAATGAAATGCCGTCTAGATTGTGACTATCACTTTCCAGTCCAATATAGCTAAGAGCTACCCTTGTGCACAAGAAATACTACAGACAAATGCTATGCCTACTCAGAACTACAGCTCAGTTCAGCAATCATCTGCTGGGTCCCAACATGCTAAGCACTTTGGGTTGCTGAGATAATGGAGATAGGATACCCTGCCTTCAGTTTGTGGATGAAAGGCAAATATAAACAGTTCATTATAATGAAATGTGGTGGTTACAATAACTAATAAAAGAGTATTCTGGATGTCCTAAGAGCACAGAGGTCAGGGTCCTTAACCTAGTCTTGGCACTGTAAATACTGCTGCAATGAACACAGGGGTGTATATGTTTTTTCAAGTTAAGTGTTTCTGTTTTTTTCAGATAAATACCCAGAAGTGTACCACTAGATCATATGGTAGTTCTACTTTTAATTTTTTGAGGACCCTCCAAAATATTTTTTGTAGTGATTGCACCAGTTTACATTCCCACAAATAGTATGCAATGACTCCCTTTTCTCCACATCCTTGACGACACTTGTTTTTTTCTAGTCTATTTAATAATAGCCATTCTAAGAGGTGGGAGGTGGTATCTCTCTATGGTTTTGACTTGCATTTCACTGATGATTAACAATGTAGAGCTTCTTTTCATATCTGTTGGCCATCTGTGATCTTCTTTGGAAAAAAATGTCTATTGGGATCTTCTGCCCATTTCTTAATTGGGATTGTTTGATTTTTTGCTATTGAGCTATATGAGCTCTTTATATGCTTTGGATAGTAGCCCCTTATCAGATATATGATTTGTAAATATTTTCTCTCATTCAGTAGGTTGCCTTTTCATTTTGTTGATGGTTTCCTTTGTTGTGCAGATGCTTTTTAGTTTGATGTAGTCCCTCTTGTTTATTTTTGCTTTTGATGCTTTTGCTTTTGGTGTCAGACTCAAAAAATCATTGTCAAGACCTATGCCATGGCTTACCACCTACGTATTTTTCTAGTTTTACGGTTTCAGGTTTTACATTCAAGCCTTCAATCCATTTTGAGTTAATTTTTGTGTAGGGTTTAAGAGAGTGGCCCACTTTCATTCTTTTGCATGTGGCTAATTTTCCCAATACCACTTATTGAAGAAACTTGTTCTTTCCCCATCGTGTATTCTTGGCTCCTTTGTTTTATATGATTTGACCATATACGTGTAGGTTTATTTCTGGGCTCTCTATTCTGTTCCATTGATCTATATGTCTGTTCTGATGCCAATACCATACTAATTTAATTACGATAGCTTTGTAATATAGTTTGAAATCAGGGAGTGTGATGTCTCCAGCTTTGCTCTTCTTTCTCCAGATTACTCTGGCTATTTGGGGTCTTTAACAGTTCCATAGAAATTTTAGGATTGTTCTATTTCTGTGAAAAATGCCATTGGAACTTCGATAGGGATTGCACTGAATCTGTAGATTGCTTTGGGTAATATGGACATTTTCACAATATTAATTCTTCCAATCCATGAGCACAGAATATCTTTCCATTTATTTGTGTCTTCTTCAATTTCTTTCATTAACATCTTGTAGTTTCTGATACATAGGTCTTTCACCTTCTTGGTTAAATTTATTCCTAGGTATTTTATTCTTTTTGATGCAATTGTAAATGATATTTTCTTAATTTCTCTTCCTGATAGTACATTATTATATAGAAATACAACATATTTTTGTATATTTGTTTTATATTTATTGTATATTTGTTTTATATCCTGCAACTTAACTGAATTTATTAGTCTTAACAGTTTTTTTGATAGAGCTTTATGGCTTCCTATATATAATACCACATCATCTGCAAATAGTGACAGTTTTACTTCTTCCTTTCCAATTGGAATACCTTTTATTTCTTTTTCTTGCCTAACTTTTCTGGCTAGAACTTCCTATACTATGTTGAATAAAAGTGGCAAGAGTGGGCATCCTTGTCTTCCTGATCTTAAGAGGAAAAGCTTTCAGCTTTTCACCATTAAGATATTAGTTATGGGCTGGTCACATATGGCCTCTATTATGTTAAGGTACATTCCTTCTACACCCTCTTTGTTGACAGTTTTTTTAAGTTTTTTTTTTTTAATAAATTTATTTATTTATTTATTTTTGGCTGTGTTGGGTCTTCGCTGCTGCACGTGGGCTTTCTCTAGTTGAGGCGAGCAGGGGCTACTCTTCGTTGCGGTGCACAGGCTTCTCACTGTGGTGGCTTCTCTCGTTGCGGAGCATGGGCTCTAGGTGCGTGGGCTTCAGTAGTTGCAGCATGCAGGCTTAGTTGCTCCGTGGCATGTGGGATCTTCCCAGACCAGGGATTGAACCCGTTTCCCCTGCATTGGCAGGCAGATTCTCAACCACTGCGCCACCAAGGAAGCCCAACAGTTTTTTATCATAAATGGATGCTGAATTTTGTCAAATGCTTTTTTTAATCACGATAATGTGGTGTATAACGTTGACTGATTTGTGAATGTTAAACCATCCGTCTATCTCTGGAATAAACCCCACTTGATAATGGTATATGATCCTGTTAAAGTACTGTTGAATTTGGTTTGCTAATATTTTGTTGAAGATTTTTGCATCTATGTTCATCAGGGATATTGGCCTGTAATGGTTTTGATATCAAGGTAATGCTGGCCTCAGAAAATGAGTTTGGATAGTTCCCTCCTTTCCTGTTTTTTGGAAAAATTTAGAAGGCTTGGTATTAGTTCTTCCTTGAATGTTTAGTAGAATTCATCAGTGAAGCTGTCTGATCCTGGACTTTTGTTTGTTGGGAGGTTTTGATTACTGATTCAATCACCCTACTAGTATTTGGTCTGCTCAGATATTCTATTTCATCATGATTCAGTCTTTGGTAGGTTGTATATTTTTAGGAATTTATCCATTTTTTTCTAGGCTGTCCAATTTTTTGGCATATGATTGTTCACAGTGGTCTCTTATGACCCTTTGTATTTCTGTGGTATCAGCTGTAATATTTCCTCTTTCATTTCTGATTTTACATGAGTCCTCTCTTTTTTTTCTTGGTGAGTCTAGCTAAAAGTTTGTCAACTTCGTTTCTCTTTTCAAAGAACCAGCTCCCAGTTTCACTTATATTTTCTATTGTCTTTTTAGTCTCTATTTCACTTATTTCTGCTGTAATTTTTGTTATTTCCTTCCTTCTACTAACTTTGGGCTTCATTTGTACTTTTTCTAGTTCCTTGAGGTGTAAAGTTAGGTTGTTTGAGATTTTTCTTGTTTTTATTTTTTTAATTAATTTTAATAAGTTAAAAAATATATTTATTTATTTGGCTGCGCCAGGTCTTAGTTGCAGCACATGGGATCTCTGTTGCAGCGTGCCTCAACGTGGGATCTTCAGTTGAGGCATGCAGGATCTTTTAGTTGTGGCATGCGGGCTCTTAGTTGCAGCATGCAGGATCCAGTTCCCTGACCAGGGATCGAACCTGGGCCCCCTGTATTGGAAGTGTGGAGTCTTAACCACTGGACCACCAGGTAAGTCCCTAGCAAAATGTTTTTAAGGGTCATCCATGTTGTAGCATTAATCAGTACTTTATTCTTTTTTATGGCTAATTAATATCCCATTGTATGAATATATCACATTTTGATTATCCATTTATCAGTTGATAAGTATTTGAGTTGTTTACATTTTTTGGCTATTATGATTAATGCTGCTAAAAGCATTTGTGTCCAAATTTCTGTGTGACTTGTATTTTCAATTCTCTTGAAGAAATATTGGGGGATTCTTTTACTTTTGAGACATCCTTAATGAGAACTTAATATTCACATGAAAATTTAATAAATGTTTGGTTTACAGTAAAATCTGTGTAAATGATGCCTATAGCTTTAAGAAAACTATTTTGTGATTAATGTCAGTGAAACATCTGAATAATTCACTTTAACCTTTTGCCCCTTAGTCTGAGGTCAATCAACTCAAATCTTATTTATCTATCTATCCATTTATTTATTTATTGAAGTATAGTTGATTTACAATGTTATGTTAGCTTCTGGTGTACAGCAAAGTGATTCAGTTGTGTGTGTGTGTGTATATATATATATATATATTTATTTATTCTTTTTTGGATTCTTTTCCATTATAGTTTATTACAAGATACTGAATATAGTTCCCTGTGCTCTACATTAGGACCTTGTTGTTTATATAGTATATATAGTAGCTTGTATCTGCTTATCCCAAACTCCTAATTTATCCCTCCCCCGCTCCTATCCCGTTTGGTAACCATAAGTTTGTTTTCTATGTCTGAGTCAACTCAGATCTTATATTATTTACCTTGTCCTTTTTCAAGAAAGATGATTTTGGATTCTGGAAGAAAATTAGATCCAGTAACAATCATTTCATGACCTCCATTTACAGAACAACTGTTGATACTGTACTTCTCAATATGAGGAAGTTCTTGAGCAGACCGCTGGGCTGTTTTTTTGTTTTTTTAAGAGTTGAGAAGAAACAAAATATTAGTTTACACTCTTTCATATGTAAATGACAAAGTCTAGCTATAAAAGAAGCAACTCTGGGTTTTTAAAATGCAAGGCAATGGTAACAATATCCACTAAAATAGCTATGCTATTTAGAAAACAAAATAGATTTATTAGAGTCATGTGATTTTAAATAATTTTCTTAGACTACAACTATAGAGAAACTAATAAAGAGAAATTAATTAATGCCTACAACTTATATTGACTCCAACACATTCACCTCATCCACTTTTCTCTTTTTAGCTTGTCTTTAATACATTTCTTCCCCACAACTTGTCTGTTAAAATTGATAAATTTAATATAATTACAAAAAGCAAATTAGGGGCTTCCCTGGTGGCGCAGTGGTTGAGAATCTGCCTGCCAATGCAGGGGACACGGGTTCGAGCCCTGGTCTGGGAAGATCCCACATGCCGCGGAGCAACTGGGCCCGTGAGCCACAACTACTGAGCCTGAGCGTCTGGAGCCTCTGCTCCGCAACAAGAGAGGCCGCGATAGTGAGAGGCCCGCGCACCGCGATGAAGAGTGGCCCCCACTCGCCGCAACTGGAGAAAGCCCTCACACAGAAACGAAGACCCAACACAGCCAAAAATAAACATAATAAATAAATAATAAATAAAAATTTAAAAAAAAAAAAAAAAAAGCAAATTAAATCCGAAGATGCATAATTATATTGCATACAATTAAAAGAAGACAAGTTTCTAAAGGACAAACACCAAGTAGCCCTTTCATTAAGAAAATAACTAGATCATCAGTGAGGCATCAGGATTACATTTTGGACATCTTCTAAATAACTGAAGTATACATGAAGTACACATTTCAATACAGAATTTTTAAAAATGAACATAAATATTTCTTAGTGCACTATACTCTTCCTTCCCAGGGTATGTGAACATAATTTTCCTTAAAGCCTACAAGTCATTATATAAACTATTAACTTTTCCTTGTTGCCGCCTTTTTCTAATATCTACTGATTTCAAGTTGCTGTATTTTCTGGAGATCCTACTTCTGGCTTTTCTTTCCTTTTTAAAAAATGCTTGAGTTTCAAGCTAGACATTATACTTCTTTTGACTGTTTAGCTTCTCTAAGGGTTTATTCCTGCCAAATGCCTCAATAACTAGGTTTCTCTCTGGATTAAAACAAACAAAAAGGGTGGATTATACTTTCTTCTTCACATTTTGGAAACAGGTCTACTTTTAGTCCTACTACTTGGGTGGAAAATTGGTGGCTTTGAGGGTCAGCTGTGTTTTGTTTGGCCAGAACAACATTTTAAAGAAATTTAAACAACTTGACTGCCTTTATGAAGCATGCAGTCCCAGTTCACTATGTCTCTTCCAACTATTTAGTTTTTTGAAGATTTATTTATTTTATTTACTTTTAGCTGTGTTGGGTCTTAGTTGTGGCATGCAGGATCTTTCGTTGCCGTGCGCGGGCTTCTCTCTAGTTGTGGTGTGTGGGTTTTCTCTTCTCTAGTTGTGGAGCGTGGGCTCCAGGGTGCGTGGGCTCTGTAGTTTGTGGCACGCGGGCTCTAGTTGAGGTGTGCAGGCTCAGTAGTTGTGTCACGCGGGTTTAGTTGCCCCGCGGCATGTGGAATCTTAGTTCCCTGACCAGGGATTGAACCCCCGCCCCCTGCATTGCAAGGAGGATTCTTTACCACTGGACCACCAGGGAATTCCCTCTCTTCCAACTATTTAATACCAAGACACAAAAGGTATATGAATTAGGATCCCAGCCCCATTCAAAGAGAATGTTTCATAGAGGATGGGTCTGGGATTTAGGATGAACTACAACTTAGAAAGTACCAAGCACAAATCTAGATCTCAGAAAACACTTATGTCCTTACTTATGCTCTAAATGGCTCACAAAGAAGGGGCGTAAAAACAAGCACTGACTAGCCTAGGGAGTAAGACTAATTCAAGTTTTAGATATTTATAGTGGAAACTAGCTATCACAAGTACATTCAAAGTAACAGCAAAAATGTGTTCACCAAGTGGCACAGCCATAATAAAATATTATGCATGTGCTCAAATCATTTTTGAAGAATATTTAACTATATGAGAAAACGCCCACTATAAGTGAAACTACCAAATATTGTGTGTGCGTGCACATGCACGCACACATGTAGACCAAAAAAAAAAAGGAAAAAAATCCAAAAAAAGGTTAATAGTGACTATCTCAGAGAAGTGATATTACAAAAAAGATTTTTTTTTTTTACAAAAAAGATTTTAATGCTACTCTTTGTACCATTTTGCATTTTCTTTACTCTCAACAATAATCACACACTAATTTAATAAACTAAAAGAGAAAACAGAATAATTTTAGAGTAAATTCATCTCAAAAACTCAAACTACTCTATGAACTTAAATTATTTAAATTATGTTGCTAAAAATTAGAGAAATATATGCTTAAATGGGCATTTGTCTGGCAGGGTATCAAAGATTGTGGCAATGATAGCTGTTTCTAAGAAAGGGAACTAGCTGACTTGAAAATTTACTTTTCACTCTATACTCTTTTACTCTTTTTGAATTTTGTACCATGTACCTGTATTATCTATTTAAAATTAATACAAAAATTACTTCTACAGTGATTCTATTACCATGGATTTGCTCAGTGATTCCCACAGTCGACTGGAAAATGATAAAGTATTACCCCAGTGAACGGCAAAAGGAGGCATAGAAAAGTAATACAGTAGGTATGATCCCAAATTAAGAATGCATGTGGTTAATAGAAATAAAATGATATAACATAATCAAAAGAGTACTAAGAAAACCTGTGTTCTAGCCACAGCTCTGTCACACCAACAAGCAAATAACCTGGGAGGAGCACTTGAGATACTTGTGCCTCAGTTTCCTCCTACACAAAATTAAGACATGGAATTAGAACACTTCTAAGTCTGTGTCCTAAAAGTCTAAATTGCAATCTCAATATTTCAGTCCTATCAGCTAACCTGCCAGAGGTCCACAGTTCTCAAGGGCTTGAGTAGATATCAGGTTCTAGGCCTTTTCTCATTTCTTGGCTCTAAAAAACCAGGGAAAAAGCATTCACTTTCTCAACCTGGTGTTGTACATAAATTTTTGGTAAAAAAAACAAAAACCAAAATCCTGTAAGTCCCTATTCAGCTGAAGCGTCAGCTTGCAGAGACAGGCATCTTCCGACATTTTAATGAAACAAAGATGACCAAGTATCAATGACACTTAATGTCAGAATCATAGCTTCATAATTTGGTCCTCAGGTGTCATCAAGCCCACCTTCCTCATTTACAAGTAAGAAAACTATGGTCAAGAGAATGTCTATAGCCACACAGGCTACCTAGGGTCAAATTATAATGAGAAGCCATTTTCTAACTGCAAGATCAGTACTCCTCTACCTAAACATGTAGCTTATTTCCATATAAGAAAATCACACCAGCTATCCAGACCCTGGGCTTCAGTTTACTTTTTTTTTAAATTTATTTATTTATTTTCATTTTTGGCTGCGTTGTATCTTTGTTGCTGCATACAGGCTTTCTCTAGTTGCAGCGAGCAGGGGCTACTCTTGGTTGCAGTGCACGGGCTTCTCACTGCGGTGGCTTCTCTTGTTGCGGAGCATGGGCTCTAGATGTGCGGCTTCAGTAGTTGTGGCGCACGGGCTTAGTTGCTCTGCGGCATGTGGGATCTTCCCAGACCAGGGCTCGAACCTGTGTCCCTTGCATTGGCAGGCGGATTCTTAACCACTGCGCCACCAGGGAAGCCCTCAGTTTACTTTTTTTTTTGGAAACATTTTTTTTTAATATTTATTTTATTTATTATCATTTAGTTTTGGCTGCGTTGGGTCTTTGTTGCTGCGTGCGGGCCTTCTCTAGTTGTGGTGAGCGGGGGCTACTCTTCGTTGGGGTGCGCAGGCTTCTCATTGCGGTGACTTCTCGTTGCAGAGCACAGGCTCTAGGCGCACGGGCTCAGTAGCTGTGGCTCGCGGGCTCTAGAGTGCAGGCTCAGTAGTAGTGGCACGCGGGCTTAGTTGCTCCACAGCATGTGGGACCAGGGCTCGAACCCGTGTCCCCTGCATTGGCAGGCGGATTCTTAACCACTGTGCCACCAGGGAAGCCCCCTCAGTTTACTTTTGATCCAAACATTACATTATAAACAAAACAGAAAATAACCTATTATAAACAAAATTTTAAAATATCACAGGCTCACTTACAGCATTCAACAGGTATAGAAGCTGTCTGCAGAGAAAGGACTTTTCCATTGGGCTGTGGGATGTGTACACGAAACACAAGTCGTACTCTAGTATTCTTTCTGCCAATATCAGTTTCTCCTTTTCGAAGTTCTATATCTGAATTGCGGAGTTTCAAAATACCTGCACAGTCAATACTAGGAAAAAAAATATACAAATTTTATTTGCTTACTAGAAATTAGTGGTTCTAAACAACTCAGCGAAACAGTTATTGTTAATTTGCCAGGAAGAACTATGACTATCTAAAATCAGGTCAAAAAAGAAAGATATGATTGCTATTTTCTGCTATTTAAATTTGAGGATTAAAAATGTTTTTGTACGACAAAAGTGTAATACTAAGTGTGGCATATTGTCTGTAAAGAGGGCTGACAATAATTCCTCCCATTCCTGTATTCACATGTCACTTCTCCAATTAAGAGGTAGAGTAACTATGTCCCCCCTCCTTGAGAGTGAGCCTTATGACTTGCCTTGACAAACAGAATGTGGCCAAGTGATGCTGTGTAAGTTACAAGCCTAGCACTTAAGAAGCTCCGTAACTTCCACTTTTGTTCTCTTGGAGCCCTGAGCCACCATGAAAATGTCCAACTAGCATGCTGGAGAGAAAAGCCCATATAATCCTCTGCTTGAGCTACCCCAGCTGAGCTCCCAGCCGAATTCAGGGGCATGAGTGATCCCAACCAACACCACATGAGTGGATCAGCTGAGTCCAACCGACCAAAATAATCATGAAAAACAATAAAGAGTTACTACTTTAAGCCACTAAATTTGGGGGGCAGTTTGCGTTACAGAACTAGATGAGTGAAATATAAAGTAAAAGACTCTAATTCTATAAATATAACTAGGCCAGAAAAGATTAACTTACAGGACTACAAATAAGTCATTAATAACATATTTAAACTTCTGTATGATACATTTATTAATAAAAACAATCTATCAGGCTTTCATTTCTTTCTTTCTTTTTTTTTGGGGGGGGGGCACACTTCGAGGCTTGCAGGATCTTAGTTCCCCGACCAGGGATTGGACCTGCATCCTCGGCAGTGAAAGCGCAGAGTCCTAACCACTGGAACACCAGGGAACTCCCAGGTTTACATTTCTAAGAAATGCACATATAAGATTAAAGTTTTGGCATTTAAGGTCTAAAATTTCATTATCTTCAAAATTTATTACTAAATATAGCTGCTTAACACAATCATGGTAGGAAACACCAGTACCTATAACATATCTTTGTTATTCACATATTAGAAGAATAAAGCAAGAGGTAACTAACAATCAAACATTCTAGTTAAAGTTTACTCTCTCTTATGGCATTCCTTATTATCCATCCTCTTACTTTATCCACCAACTCTAATGCTCTAATGTTCCAACTCTAATGCTCACTGCCCAGAGGCTAGAGAAGTAACTTTGAAGGATAATATATGTTACAAAGCTAGGTTATCAAGATAAGAACCAGTAAAGCTCAAGGAAGAATCTGAAAAATATAAATATTTTCATCTTAGGAAAGACAAAGGAAAAGAAATTTCTAAAAAAGTAAATATTTTTGGAAATAAACATTTTTCATTTATGGATAACAAATTATATTTAACTAGTATTGAAAAACTGTACTTTAGCTCAAAGCAGTATTGATCAAATTGTATCAAAGTAGTGATTATTCATGTTAATATGCCAACATGAGTATTTAGTGGGAAATACCAGAGATTATCCATGCTACTGAGTTTTTTTGTTTGTTTGTTTTTTTGGCTGCGTCTGTATGTGGGATCTTCATCGCGGCGTGAAGGATCTTTAGTTGCAGCATGCGGGATCTTTAGTTGCAGCATGCGGGATCTTTAGTTGCGGCACGTGGGATCTAGTTCCCTAACCAGGGATTGAACCCAGGCCCCCTGCATTGGAAGCACAGAGTCTTAACCACTGGATCACCAGGGAAGTCCCCATTTTACTGAGTTTTGTTTTTTTTAATACATTTATTTATTTTATTTATTTTATGTTTGGCTGCTTTGGGTCTTCGCTGCTGCACGCAGGCTTTCTCTAGTTGTGGTAAGCTGGGGCTACTTTGTTGCGGTACACGGGCTTCTCATTGCGGTGGCTTCTCTTGTTGCGGAGCACGGGCTCTAGGCGCGTGGGCTTCAGTAGTTGTGCCATGCGGGCTGAGTAGTTGTGGCTCGCGGCCTCTAGAGCACAGGCTCAGTGGTAGTGGCACACGGGCTTCGCTGCTCCACGGCATGCAGGATCTTCCTGGATCAGGGATCGAACACGTGTCCCGTACATGGCAGGCGGATTCTTAACCACTGTGCCACCAGAGAAGTCTGCATTTTACTGAGTTTTAAGGGAAGGTATTTTAGCAGAGAGTTAAGTTTCTAGCAGAAGATTTGGAATAAGAGTATCAGAAATGACAATCTTAAAACTCTGGCTAAGAAATGCAAAAAAAAAACGAAAAGAAAAGCTACCAAACCACCAATAAAACTACATTTATAGGAATGAAAATAACTATTAAATTCTGTTTAAAACACAATTATATTTTAGATCAGAGTGCAACACTGCCACATCCATATTCATCGAGTTTTAAAAACAGGGAGGAGTTATGAGTACAGTAAGGCAATGCACTAGCATGCTATATTTAAAGCATCTTGTAGAGTGTCTCTATGGTTTATGGGTTGGTATACTGGTCTTAAATAAAGGGTCTTACACATCCAAGATAGATTAGGTTTGAAATGACCAAGCCTGTGTGATAGCAGGCAAAACCAGGGGACTATCTACCAATCTTTCCCCACCTTAAACAACAGAGCCTTTTTCTTTTTTTTTGGCCATGCCACGTGGCATGCAGGATCCTAGTTCCCCGACCGGGGATCGAACCCGTGCCCCTTGCAGTGGAAGCGTGGAGTCATACACTTCTAGCATGAACCACCAGGGAAGTCCCCACTAGAGCCTTTTAATACATACCTACAACTCACTTGTGCATAAATTATTTTGAACAACAGTCTTATCATTCGCAATTTTTTAATCTACCACTACCTGAAACTATATTACATTCAGTCACTGCAGTTTATCCTAGTAATTAGTTCCTGGATAAAACAGGCTCATTCAGCATTAGCTGCCCTGTTATCTAAGGTACTTAGAAATGGTTTCTTAGATTTGGGTAACTTCCTAGTTGCTCCTTACTCAACCCTTTCTTGGACACACACAATGTTGTTGTCACAAACCTTGGTTCCTGTAGAATTCCTGTTCCCCAATCTAACAGTTCAGAGTGGACAGATAGCCAGAGAAGCTTCAGGTGTGTGTATGGCAGAGCAGGGTGGGGTAAGGGGGCTAAGCTGCTTGCTACTAGTAATAATGGTATTTCTACAGCTTTGTTCTTTCTGGTCTGATCCAGGCAGGCAGTATATGCCAGCTCTGGTTGGAGAAGGGAACATGAATCTTGACTACCACCTCTGTTCCATGTGAAAAGGAGGAGGAAGGTACATTCAGATCCTACTGCTCTGATTTGTTCATGCTATTCTGTAGGTAAGGCTTTCCCAAGTTCTTGAGAGAATGTCTTAGAAACTCATGTACTCTGTTTTCTTTAATTTATTGATTTATACATTATTTTTAAAAAGGATATGAGGCATTTTATAACATAAATACAAATAAGGTCAAGAAGACAGAAATAGAAAATATTTTTGAATAGAAGAAACAGAAGATAAATATATCCCAAATCTAGGGTTATATGAATTACTATAATTACTATAATTGAGCTTGATCATGAACTTTTGGGAAGCTGAGGCAAAAAGTAAAGATGATAGGGACTTCCCTCGTGGTCCAGTGGCTAAGACTCCACACTCCCAATGCAGGGGGCCCAGGTTTGATCCCTGGTCAGGGAACTAGATCCCACATGCCACAACCAAGAGTCCCACTGCCTCAACGAAGAGTTTGCATGCCGCACATACCACAATGAAGATCCCGCATGCCACAACTAAGACCCTGCTCAGCCAAATAAATAAATAAATATTTTTTTAAAAAAGTAAAGATGATAAAGCTTTTGTAGGTCTCTCCTTGTCTGGTAAAGCAAAATCTACTGTGTCATCAAATACCAACTTTTTTCCTTTAACCTGAAAAGAGTGTGTGTGTGTGTGTGTGTGTGTGTGTGTGTGTGTGTGTGTAATAATGACCAACTTAAGAGATAAAATCTTTTTAACAGTCCATTAAGTTATAAGCTTCTGGTGATTTCTATTTAACTTGATTCAAGTCTACTGCTTGAACTATCCAGAGGAATCAATGGAAACATGGTCTGCAAACTGTCACCTAAGAATCAATTTTATGAGTTCTTAGAAAAAGATAGTTCAAAGTTGAGTTTCAAATTCCCCTCTGCAGCTGAATAATAGTATATTCATATTGCTTTTGATGCTAGATGAAAAAGTAAGATCCTAGGGAATTCCCTGGTGGTCCAATGGCTAGGACTCAGTGCTTTCACTGCCGAGGGCCCAGGTTTGATCCCTGGTCGGGGAACTAAGATCCCACAAGCCACATGGCGCGGCCAAAAAAAAAAAAAAAAAAGTAAGATCCTCGATTAAAAGAGAGGAAGCCTTCTTGCATCCTCATTTAGAGGCTGGCTACCTCACCTTATTTGAAGATTGGTCAAATAGGATGCCTGGAGTCAATGTTTTTCTTTCTTTCTTTTTTTTTTATAAATGAGGAAACTTTTTTTTTTTTTAAGGAGGAAGGCGGGCTTATTTATTTATTTTATTTATGGCTGTGTTGGGTCTTCGTTTCTCTGCGAGGGCTTTCTCTAGTTGTGGCAAGCGGGGGACCACTCTTCATCACGGTGCACGGGCCTCTCACTATCGCGGCCTCTCTTGTTGCGGAGCACAGGCTCCAGACGCGCAGGCTCAGTAATTGTGGCTCACGGGCCCAGTTGCTCCGCGGCACGTGGGATCCTCCCAGACCAGGGCTCGAACCCGTGTCCTCTGCATTGGCAGGCAGATTCTCAACCACTGCGCCACCAGTGAAGCCCCTCTTTTTTTTTTTTTCAATGTTTTTCTTAAGTGTTTTGCTCAAGTACCTGAATAAAGGATTGGCTAAGAATCCAAAGTTCTTTTTTTAATTATTACAGAACACAGAAATTTAAGAGTAGAGATTATCAGCTAGCTGTCTACCTCTGCCATGAAAAAACTCTATCGTAGCCCGTGTAATGACTTAGTGGAGTTGAGTTCTCGAGTACTGTTCCTTTGAACAAAGCAGGCAAAGATAAGGTTTTATTTAAATCAATATTAACTTGTCTTTTCTGGTGATAAGTAGATAAGAGGCAATTCTTATTTTATAATAGTACAATTATGTCATAAGTTACTATGTCCTCAGGGGTATATTCAGTTTACCTAAAAAGTCATTTAAATATAAATTTAAAAGAGAAGAACTCGAGACTGAAATCTGATTTTAATAGGACTATTCTTGCAATAACCTGGGACAGATATCATTGCCATCTTAAGAAAGACCTATATTATAGTTTGAACCAATTTCTCTAACAAACTTCACTGTAAGTTTCACATACCTGGTTGTGGCAGAATAATAGTTGCCTACTAAATATTCTTTTTTTCTGTTTTTCTTAGTAACAGACCCCCATCTTGTTAGCGGTGGCAATGCACTCAGGTAAAAAAAACATACCCAGGTCTTCCTTATATACAAGGATGATCAATGAGATGTAGTAAAGGTGTTGGATAAGTTTCTGGGAAAAGCTCTTGAAAGAGGCCTGACTCAGATGGAAGTTCTCTCTTACCCTTCCTCTTACCCGTTCTTCCTATTCCTTCCAGGATTACAGTTATGATGGCTAGAGCTCCAGTAGCTATTGTGGATCATGAGGCAATCTTGAGGATGGAAACCACATGCTAATAATAGCAGAGAAGAATAAACAGAAGGAGCTTGGGGCCCCAATGACTTATGGAACCACTGTGCTAGCCCTAAGATGCCTATGTGTATATTTCTTTCATGGAATGAAAAATTAAGCCTCTAGCTGTTTAAGCCACTGCATTTCAGGTTTCTGTTACAGGTACTATATATATTCCTAACTAATCCACCTGAACAAAACTCTACTGCATTCTCATTCAGAAGTTGGCCACCTCATTTTATTTGGAAATGGGTGAAATGGGACACCTGGAAGTAGAGTTGAAGTTTTCCTCAAGGAAACTTAACAATCATAATTTTACTGCAATTGTTTACTTACTGTCTACTCTATTAGACTGTGAGCTACTTGAAAAAAAGTCCATATACTTTTGTCTCTATCACCTAGCATGATGCTTGGCTGGTACTACATGGTCATAAACTTTTGCTGAATTGAATTTTCTTTATGGAAATGTGGTACCAACCTTACCAAATATACTATAATTATTTACATAATGTTATTCAGTTAATTTAGGTCAATGACTTATTTTTGTACTATAAAAATAAATATACTTTTCTTCTGAAAGTTATTTTAGGAAAAGAAAGAACAGTCCCTTTTGGGATATGTTTCAAGATACCTGACTGACATATTGTTTTCAGGAAGAAGTGGAATTTCCAGAACCTTTGTGCTGGCAATTATTATCTCTTGGCTTGCAGTAGCAACTGTCTTCCCAGTGATCCGATGCACCTGGTAAAATGCATGAGGCCGTAAATATCGATCATCTGCTGTTCCAATAAACATCTGTAGATTTATCGGCTTTTCACTATAGCCCAGGAGCTAATTTGGAAGAGCAAACACAGAAAAATACAATTCATTATCCATGCATTTTACAATAAGCTTACAACAGTAAGTCTATTATATTTGTATCATATACTATTGATACATAAAATGTTATTTCAAAAAAGATAATAATAAAAACAAGTAATAAGTGAACAGCCCTCTAAATTGCAGAAATATTTTAAGAGTTATAAAATGCTGCAATATATTACAAAGGGATGAGGGAGTTTTTTTGGATTAAAATCTAGATCAACCTAAATTTTGAAAAGCCTTGGTAGAGTGCTGTGGAGAATACAAAAGAAATGTTGATTCTGTGCTCCAGGCAACATTAACCATCCAGACCAGACCTAAAGATCAGGGTATGTGGGAAGGTCGCCTAACAGGCTGTTAAAATCAGAGACACTTTTAGTAGAAAGGATCTGAAAAATCCTATTCCATGTTTCCAAGTTAAAATTTCAACTGACTTAACAAGCTAGGCTACTTGACTTTCTTTGGTACCCTTCACTACTGCTGAGGTTAAGATGGCTACACAGGATTAATAAGGGTGATGACCAGGAGGTGCTGGAGGTAAAAACAGCGACCACAAGAAAGGAGGCAGTTAAAAGAAACAGAGCCTAAAGCACTTAGGGAGACTCCTATGTCCAGTCTGATGGCTGAGTAGCACCCACTGGACTCACCTTGAAAGGATGGAGAGAACACCAAAGTAAGCAGATACTGGAAACAAACTGACACATGTAAGAAGAGAATAACAAAAGGTGTGTTTCCTGTTTTTAAGGCTTTTAACCTGAGGGAAAGCCACAGTCCATGCCTTACAGTGTGACTAAAACTACCAAAGAAATCTACAGTCTGAAGGGCTTGAAGAACCAAGGACAGACAGAGTCTGTCACAACCTCTGGAAAGAAAGAGGCAAATCCCAGAAAAGAGACAGCCAGAGAGGAGGAACTCCAAATTTTATATATATATAGACTCTGCCCAATCCTTTGGCTGACCTGTAAACCATTCAAGAACAGGATAGATCCAAGCAGCCTAAGGCTAAAATAACTGAAATGAGATTATGAGCTACCACCAACCACAGGGAGACAGGTTTTACAGGCTGACTCCAACCAAGTTAAGTGCCTGCTTAAACAAAAAAATTCAACATTCTTTGGGAGTACATATGGGTGTGCATTTATATTTGTTTTGATGCTGAGTTGTACAAGTTCTTTATATATTCTGAATATTAATCCTTTGCAATTATGTGATTTGCAAATATTATCTCCCATTCTGCAGGCTGTCTTCTCACTTTCTTGGTTGCGTCCTTTGATGCACAAAAGTTTTTAAATTTTGATGGAGTCTAATTTATTTTGTTTCTTTTGTTGCCTGTTCTTTAGGTGTCATACTTAAGAAACCATTACCAAATCCAATGTTGAGAAGATTTTCCTCATGTTTTCTTCTAAGAATTTTATAGTTTTAGGTCTTTGATCCATTTTTAGTTAATTTTTGTATATAATGTAAGGTAAGGATCCAACTACATTATTTTGCATGGGGATACCTAATTTTCCCAACACCATTTGTTGAAAAGACTGTCATTTCTCCTACTGAATGGTTTTGGAACCCTATCAAAAATGAATTGACCATATATGTTAGGGCTTATTTCTGGGCTTTCTATTCTATTTCACTGGTCTGTCTTTATGCCAGTATCATACTGTTTAAAATGCTGTAGCTTTGTAGTATGTTACAAGTCAGGGAAAGGGAGTCCTCCAACTTTACTCTTCTTTTTCAGGATTGTTTCAGCTATTTGAGGCCCCTTGCAATTCCATATGAATTTTTTTAAAAATAAATTTATTTATTTATTTATTTATGGCTGCGTTGGGTCTTCGTTGCTGTGTGCGGGCTTTCTCTAGTTGCGGTGAGCGGCGGCTACCCTTTGTTGCGATGAGCAGGCTTCTCATTGCAGTGGCTTCTCTTGTTGCAGAGCATGGGCTCTAGGCGTGCAGGCTTCAGTAGTTGTGGCACACGGGCTCAGTAGTTGTGACGCATGGGATTAGTTGCTCTGCAGCATGTGGGATCTTCCTGGACCAGGGCTCAAACCCTGCTCCCTGCATTGGTAGTCAGATTCTTAACCACTGTGCCACCAGGGAAGTCCCCATTATGAATTTGAGGATATGCTTTTCCATTTTGCAAAAAGGGTTGTTGGAATTTGGGTAAGTATTGCATTAAATTTGTGGATTGCTTCGGGCAGTACTGATATCTTAACAATGTTAATTAAGTCTCCTCTCCATGAACACAGAATGTCTTTCTATTTATTTTTGTTTCATGTATATTTGGATTTTATTTTTACTTTATATATTTCCATTTATTTTTATTTCTTTCAGCAATATTTTACAGTTTTCAGCATACAAGTCCTTATACTTCCTTGGTTAAATGAATTCCTAAGTATTTAATACTTTTAGATGCTATTGTAAATGAAAACTGTTTTCTTAATGTCCTCTTAGGGTTGTTGATCAGTGATACACAGAAACACAACCGGTAAGTATGTGTTGATCTCCTTCCCTGAAACTTCGTAAACTCATTTATTAGCTCTAGCAGCTTTCTTGGGGATTATTTGGGATTTTTAAAGTATGTGAGCATGTCATCTGTTAATAGAGATAACTTTACCTCTTCCTTTCCAATTTGGATGTCTTTTATTTCTTTTTATTGCCTAACAGCTCTGGCTAGAACTTCCAGCACACATGTTGAATAGCAGTGGCAAAAGCAAGAATCCTTGTCTTGCTCCTGATCTTAGGGGAAAAGCTTTCAGTCTTTTACCATTAAGTATGATGTTATTAGCTGTGGGCTTTTCATAAATGACCTTAATCATGTTAAGGACTTTCCCCCTTTTCTTAGTTTGCTGTTTTTTTTTTTTAAATGATACGCTGATAAATTTTGTCAAATGCCTTTTCTGTGTCAATTGAGATGATCATGTGGCTTTTATGCCTTCATTCTATTAGTATGGCATATTACAACAACTGATCTTCATATGTTGAATCATCTGCATTTCTGAGGTAAATTCCACTTGGTCATGCTGTATAATCCTTTTAATGCGCTGTTGGATTTGGTTTGCTAGTTTTATGTTGAGGATTTTTGTGCTTATATTCTTTTTTTTTTTTTAATTTTATTTATTTATTTATTTATTTTTGGCTGTGTTGGGTTTTCGTTTCTGTGCGAGGGCTTTCTCCAGTTGCGGCGAGCGGGGCCACTCTTCATCGCAGTGCGCAGGCCTCTCACTATCGCGGCCTCTCTTGTTGCGGAGCACAGGCTCCAGACGCGCAGGCTCAGTAGTTGTGGCTCACGGGCCTAGTTGCTCCGCGGCATGTGGGATCTTCCCAGACCAGGGCTCGAACCCGTGTCCCCTGCATTGGCAGCCAGATTCTCAACCACTGCGCCACCAGGGAAGCCCTGTGCTTATATTCTTTACGGATATTAGTCTGTAGTTTTCTCTTCTTGTATCTTTGTCCTTATCATTATCCTTTTGATTAAAAAAATTTTTTTCATCTCTTCACATATTTAGCCTACCTTTTCTACTAGATAATTTAGCATTTTCATCATTGTTATGTTAAAGTCTCTTTCTGATAACTCCAACCCAGACACAGAGTTAGATTTAGGTCATCTCTGGGCTAGCTTCTATTGATTGTTTTCTCTTAGCTGTGGTTCACACTTTCTTGTGTGTGTATGTATAGTTTAACATATACTAGACATTTTGTATAAAAGAACTCTAGGAACTGAAGTAGCAAGTATTTACTTTCAGAAAGAGAGATGCTATTTTTTTTTTTTTTTGGTCAGGCCTCAGTTCTTAAGCTGTATCGGCTTTACTGCAGTTTTAGTCAGATTCCTCTGCTTTGAGATGGTGGCTTACGTGCACTTGGTGGAGATTTTACAAATCTCAGAGAGATCTCGCTCAGCAATCCCCACTCCTACTTTTGGCCCCAAATGCCTCTGGGAGGAAGATTTGCTCTATGGCTGTTTTATTCCACTGAACCAGCAAGGGTGCAATATGATAACATAGACTGCCTAAAGTCAATTTTTTGGTAAGCACAGCGGAGTACCCAGCTCTTCAAGACAGTAGTGGTGGAGTTTCTGATGCCCAGTCCTAAGCACTGTCCCTACAAGTTGGGGTTGTGAGTCACAGTGTCAGTGATGTTTTCACTAGAACAAAACTGGCTAGGGTGGCTGCACACTGTTCTAGGCCACATAGCTTCCAAACCTGAGATTTTATGAGCTACCTAATAACCTTAAAAGAAATTCTCTTCTGTTTCTGCACTACGGTTTTGTAAAGTATCCTGACACATGATAGCAAATACAGAGTGCCTAGTTCAGTGTCTGGCATGTACCTAACAAATGTTAGCTATTAGTGTGCATCCAGATTTGAAGTATGGAATCTAGTCAGAGTTTCAAATATGTAGAAAGAGTTTTGTTTGATTATGTTGTCCTTCAGGTGACTGCTTTACTCCCTCCTGCTTGCCCATCCCTGGCTTTACGGTGGAGTTTGTAACCAAGCAACATCATAATTTATTGATTATCCTCCTCTACCCAGGAAAGGACATGAAGTCTTTTGCCTATTATCAGATAAAATAATTTACCCAGCATGATTTTCAGCCCTGTGCCTTTATAGAGAAGCAAATAAAGCCTGGACCATTGCAATAGCCTTATAACTGCTCTCCCTGTTCTTACTCTTGCTCCCTGATAGCCTATTCTCTGTCCAGGAGTCAGAACAAACTTGTAACATTAACCAGATAACTTTACACCCCTGCTCAGAACTCTCTAATGGCTTCCTTCCATACTCAGAACTAAATTCAAATGCCCTATGATGATTTACAAGTCCTGTGTGATCTGGGCCCTGGATAACTTGTTGCCTTACCTTCTCCTACTCTCTCCCTTCCACAGTCTGCTCTGGCCATCTTGGCCTTATTGCATGAACCACTCAAGCTCATTCCTAACCTCAGGACCTTCACACTTAATATTTTGTCCCTCTGGAATATTCTTCCTGCTGATCTTCATATTACCTCACTCCTTCAGTTCTACACTCAAAGGTCAACTTCTCAGAGAAAACCACCCTATCTAAAACATCACATTTCTATCCCTTTATCCTGTTTTATTATTTTTCATAGTATTTATCACTATCAAAAGTATTTTAGGGACTTCCCTGGTGGCACAGTGGTTAAGAATCTGCCTGCCAATGCAGGGGACACGGGTTTGAGCCCTGGTCCAGGAAGATCCCACATGCCACAGAGCAACTAAGCCCGTGCACCACAACTACTGAGCCTGCGTTCTAGAGCCCGTGATCCACAACTACTGAGCCTGCGTGCCACAACTACTGAAGCCTGCATGCCTGGAGCCTGTGCTCCACAACAAGAGAAGCCACCGCAATGAGAAGCCCGTGCACTGCAACGAACGGTAGGCCCCCGCTCTCCACAACTAGAGAAAGCCTGTGGGCAGCAGCGAAGACCCAATGCAGCCAAAAATAAATAAATAAACTAATTAATTAATTTTAAAAAAGTATTTTATACATTTGTTTATATCTGTTTTCCTTTTTACCACATAAGTTCCCAAAAGGCAGAAACTTTGTCTTGTTCACCACTCCACCCCTTCCTCTTTTTACTGAGGATCCATTATGGAAATATCTGTATCAAATGTCACTGCTTCAGCCAGTATTATATAGGTGACACTAAAAAAAAGAACAAAGTGGCATGTATTAAATTTTAAGGAATTAGTGAAGACCTTAAAAGGCAGAAATTTATTAATAATAATAATATAGGATAGGGGCTTCCCTGGTGGTGCAGTGGTTAAGAGTCTGCCTGCCAGTGCAGGGGACACGGGTTCGAGCCCTGGTCTGGGAAGATCCCACATGCCGCAGAGCAACTAAGCCCGTGAGCCACAACTACTGAGCCTGTGCGTCTGGAGCGTGTGCTCCGCAACGGGAGAGGCCGCGACAGTGAGAGGCCCGCGCACCGCGATGAAGAGTGGCCCCTGCTCACCACAGCTGGAGAAAGCCCTCCCACAGAAACGAAGACCTAACACAGCCAAAAATAAATAAATTTATTAAAAAAATAATAATAATATAGGATATAGGGAAGCACATGATAAAAAGCAATTAAGACTCTGTGAAGCAGAGAAAAGACGAAATCATGGAAACCAGCTAAGAGGCTGAAGCACTAAAATCATGTGTACTGAAAATTTAAACAAGGGTAGAAGTGAGAACATAAATAGAAAATAGAAATGAAGGACGATTAATGCAATAAGTCTTTCTTATGAGATCCTAAAGAGATTTTTTGTAACTGGCTACGAATAGAATAATAAAGAGAAGGGAACAAAGAAATTCGAAGTTCTGAGCTTCAGTACCCAAGAGAATGATGGTATCACTAGCAAATAAAGAAATGAAGAAGTCACTGATTTAGAACATGTTTGGAGGAAGATAAGGTAATGTTTTCAATGTTAGTCATGTGGTATTCAAGGTAACAGTGAGACATCTAGATGGAAATGTGAGGCCATATAATACATACATTCTTTTAGCCCAGCCATAGCGTTATTGCACAATAACAAAATAGAGTCTACTGTGCTTTAAAAGGATGACTGAAATCCTCTTTCCGTTACTTGTTTTGACATGATGAGTAGAATGATGACATCATGATGACATGATGAGTATGCACTGTAAAAGTTTCAGTACTCATAGCACTTTAAACACTACTGAGTTTTAACTGCATCACTGTGATTTGTAGCTCCCTGAGCAGCAGCGTAAAATGATGAGAGTGCCAGTATACTCTATCTTAACTACTCTGCCATTGTTGCCCCAAAACAGGCTCAGTCAATTTATAAATGAATGAGTATGGCAACATGATGAGTGAGGTGCATATAGGTACTTAATGGAAAGGGGCCAGAAATTCAAACTCCTATCAATGCACGAGATAATCATTGTTCTTCAAAGAGAGGAACTAGCCTACGTTGCACAGAACTTCAGAATGTCCCATCATATATATTCGTGTATACAGAAACGTTTACGAACTTGGAACCCAACTCCTTAGTATATATAAATACCACCCAAATCGCAGTTTTAACACATATGAATTTTTCATGAATGCAACTGCCATGTAAACTGAGGTAAACTTTATTTATTTATTTTGGCTGCGCTGCGCGGCATGTGGAATCTTAGCTCCCCGACCAGGGATTGAACCCGTACCTCCTGCATTGGAAGCACAGAGTCTTAACCACTGGACCACCAGGGAATTCCTGAGGTAAACTTTAGCAAAAGTTGTTCATTTCAGAAAATCATGTCATTGCTAGTAATGCCACTCACTTGTGGAATTTAGGTTGCTGATCAACACACTTGCCTATGTGCAAGTGTGATGTAGTGATGCTGTAGGTACAAGTATCTAATTATTTCATTGTTTTCTCTACAGTCATTACCAAGCCTTTTCATTTTGAAACATAACTTTTTGTTATAATTTGTTTATAACCGTTTTCTAAATTTATTTCCTCTTAATAATAAAAGCATTATATTGGTATTTCTAAAATTATATGTGTAGGCTGATTATATTGTCCTTGAATTTCCATTTCAGGTAAATAAAGTATTATAAAATATTTGTTTAAAATTTTAAGAGTGGGGTTGGATCTGATAGGGTTGAGAACCACTAGCCTTAGAAGATTTGCAAGTCAGGAGGCACACTGGTATTTTATCTTGGACCAGTTTTCCTAAAAGCAAATCCTCCAGTCTCCTGTCTAGCGAACATAAACCTACTGCAAGCATTTTGGGAGTTAAGAGGAGTCAAAGCTCTCCCTATTCAGTACACAGACTTTCATTATGCCTCCCCTTTCATCCCTACCCCATTTTCTGTACAGATCCTCAAGCCCTGCCTTCAATTATTCTAGAACCTAGAACTTCTATTTCACTCCCTCTAGACAATAAATCTCCAGAATTCTCCCAAGGTAAGCCAGTGGTTATCACTTCGTTATACCACATAAGGGAGAAAAATCTGGGAAGTTTAACTGCTTCTTTTGTAGACCTTCAACAATATTTCTGTTTTCGGCCTCACCTCACATCCCACTTTCAGAGACACCAGTGCCTCAACCCCCTGAGCCTTTCCAAGGTTCTTTAGTGTAAAATGATTTGTGCTTCTTAATTACTGGTTCTTTCTCTCCAACCAACAAGCTTAAGTTGTAACTGTTTAATGTCTAATGAAGGTAAACACATGTGTTTAATCTAGTATATTTAACTGGAAATTGCAGTTTTCTGTAAATATTTAAATATTTGTGTATTTAAGAAATCTATCAATATTTCAGTTGTGATTTCTTTTTACATATTTTGGTATAAACAAGTTAATAAATGTTAAAGCTTGAATTGAATGGAAAATATTCCATAAAAAATAAAATGCCGGGCTTCCCTGGTGGCGCAGTGGTTGAGAATCTGCCTGCCAATGCAGGGGACACGGGTTCGAGCCCTGGTCTGGGAAGATCCCACATGCCCCGGAGCAACTAGGCCCGTGAGCCACACTACTGAGCCTGCGCGTCTGGAGCCTGTGTTCCGCAACAAGAGAGGCCGCGACCGTGAGAAGCCCGCGCACCGCGATGAAGAGTGGTCCCCGCTTGCCACAACTAGAGAAAGCCCTTGCACAGAAACGAAGACCCAACACAGCCAAAAATAAATAAATTAATTAATTAAAAAAAAAATAAAATAAAATAAAATGCCAACATGATTACAGTAAAAAAAAAAATAAATAAAGCCTAAATAAATCAATAACTAAAGAAGAAATAGTAACAGTGTGGGCGTATGTATGCATATGCACACAAATATGGTTCAGTCACTTTTCCCTTTTGGTTTGTATGGAGGCAGATGTGGTAAGTGATAATGTAGAATGAGAGTCATCCAAATTTGGACACAGAGGTGAAAAAGTAAAGGTAGAGAGTGGTGATATACTTTAACTAAATTAGTTTATGTAATTCTAAAACTCCTGTGGAGTACATGCCATTTTTTCCAGTTTATAGATGAAGAATCTTAAGCAAAGAAAGATTAAGGAACTACTCCAAACTCATGGCTAATCATCCTTTCTGCTATACTTATTGTTGCTCTTTCATGTTTAATCCTACATTGAACAAATTATTCTATGGAACCAACTGTTCTTGTAGTGGAGGAAGAAGCACCAACAACTTTACCACTTGCCTCAAAGTACTGTGAAGGGGACAGTGTCATTCTTGTTATCTCCAGAGCCTAGTATAGTACCTATCACGTTATGGGCATTTAATCATTGCTGAATGAATGAATTCTGGAATGGAAGAGTACAATTTGGTGGAACAAAATAACACGAGGTTAGTCAACACAATTATTTAAATAAGAATTATAACCACTAAAGTAGCTGTTTAAAATGAAGTAGTAAAATCTAAAATAGAAAATACAAACTAAAAATTTTCTTGCTATCTATTAAGTTACCCAAATATCACGTAACATACCAGTAAGTACTATATTCCAAAGTATCCCAGTCATATTAGATGACTCATATTAATACCAGCTTGGCAAAGACATAAGCCACCTGTCCTTTATACTTTGATAGTAAAATGAGCCAGTGATGGGGGAAGGTAATCAGGCATATAAGATTTCAAAGGGAATATATTTCATAACACATATTTCAGCCAACATCTGCTCCAAGCATATATACTACAGCATAAGAAAAATAGGGCTTCTCCTTTGCAACTCAAGGACTTTAAAAGAACATCAAATAAATTAATTAGACTATCATTCCATCCCATCCCATTTGCTGCCAATGTTATAGGCAACAAATTATTGCTACTGTTAACACTATTCTCTAAAATCTTTCATCTAATATCAGGATACTTCTCTTCAGGTCACCTTCTGCTTTGTAGAAGAAACTAAGCTAAGTTGTTTGTTATGTTTCTGTACGTTTCCATAGCAAAGGTCTGTGCCTGCTTAATTTAACTAAAGCTGGAGGGTTAAAGCCTGAAGGTATAGGACAGACTAAAGCAGCTTCAATAAGAGGAGTTCTATTATCGGTTCTGCTACATTACTTGCAGGGAACAGATCTGAATATATTAGAAACATGACAACACAATATAGAGATAATAAAAATACAAAATTAAATTTCCATAATATAAATTGCTTCAAACTGAAAATGTACATATAACAACATCATACAAAAAATCATCACCTGGAAATGAATCTTGGCATATGATGAAATACAAAGTCTAGTTATGGAAAAAAATACTACAATCTCCATTTTAAATTTCAGTAACTTTTGGGATAAGACTCAAAATATTTATTCCTTCATAAAATTTACCACTGTATAATAAAGTATGTGTGTAATTTTATGAAGTTTTATCCCATATGTAGATTCAAGTAACCACCGTAACAGTCATGATCCAGAACTCTTCCATTACCACAAAGGAACTCTCTTGTGCTACCCGTTTACGTTCACAGTCTTCAACCAGTTCCTGTTCCCTGGCAACCGCTAATCTAGTGTCATCTCTGTAGCTCTGCCATTTTGAGAATGTTATATATATAAATGGAATCACAGTATGTAACCATTTGAGATTGCCTTTTTTTCCACTCAGCATAGTTCCATGGAGAACCTTCCAACTTGTGTGTATCAACAGTTTGTTCCTTTTTATTGCTGAATGGTAGCTAGTGCATTGTATGGATATATACCAGTTTGTTTAACTGTTCTTCCGTTTGGCTTGTTTCTAATTTTTGACTATGAAAAATGACACCACTATGAACCTTACAGGTTACTGTGTGAACAAGTTTTTATTTTTCTGTGATAAATGCCAAATGTGATTCCTGGGTCATGTGGTAAATGCAAGTTTAGTTTTTTAAGAACCTGACAAACTATCTTGCGGAGTGGTTGTACCATTTTACATTCCTAACAGCAGTTTAGGTGGGATAAAGTTTCTTGGCATCCTTGCCAGCATTTAGTATTATCACTATTTTTTTATTTAACTGTTCTATAAGGCATATAGTGATATCTCATTGTGGTTTTAATTTGCATTTTTCTAATGGCTAATAATGTGGAAAATCTTTTCACATGCTTATTTGCCATCTTATCTCCTCCTTGGCAAAATGTCTGTTCATGTCTTGTGCCCATTTCTAACTGAATTGCTTTTTTACTGTTGAGTTTTCAAAGTTCTTTACATATTCTAGATACAAGATCTTTGTCAGGTATGTGGTTTGCAAATGTTTTCTCCCTGTCTATAGCCTGTCTTTGCCATCCTTTTTTTTTTTTTGCCATGCTGTGCAGCACGTGGAATCTTAGTTCCTCGACCAGGGATTGAATCAGTACCCCCTGCATTGGGAGTGCAGAGTCCCAACCACTGGCCCACCAGGGAAGTCCTCCATCCTCTTAATAGGATCTTTCACAGAGCTAAAGTTTTTAATTTTGATGAAGTCCAATTTATCAATTTTTTCTTCTAGTATCATGCTTTTGGTATCATGTCCGAGAACTTTTCTCATAGCTTGAGGTCCTGAAGATTTTCTCCTGTGCTTTCTTCTAAAAGTTTTATGGTTTTACAATTCACACTTAATTTCACAATCCATTTTGAATTAATTTTTGTATAAGATGTGAGGTTTAGGTTAAAGCGGTTTTATTTGCTTAAAGATGTCCAACTGCTACAGCACCATTCGTTAAAAAGACAATGTAGTAGGGCTTCCCTGGTGGCGCAGTGGTTGAGAATCTGCCTGCCAATGCAGGGGACATGGGTTCGAGCCCTGGTCTGGGAAGATCCCACATGCCGCGGAGCGGCTGGGCCCGTGAGCCACAATTACTGAGCCTGCGCGTCTGCAGCCTGTGCTCCGCAACAGGAGAGCCTGCGATAGTGAGAGGCCCGCGCACCGCGATGAAGAGTGGCCCCCACTTGCCACAACTAGAGAAAGCCCTCGCACAGAAACGAAGACCCAACACAGCCATAAATAAATAAATAAATAAATAAAAATTAAAAAAAAAAAAAGACAATGTAAAAGCTCTTAAAGAATATTCATCTTGGTCTATAAACAGTATATTTTTTATTTAAATACAGTTGCCATTACCTATGCTAAATTAAAAATTGATGTAATTTCAAATGATTTTCACATTTTGAAAAATGAGAATAAAATGTTTCTGATAATTCCTAAAATACTAATACTTTTTGGACAAATGAAATCAAATTCTACTGTTGTATATTTCTTGTAATTCATTAACATGCCGTATTTCCTTTGGTCTCACAGCCTTCTAAATCAGCACTGCTCAACAGAACTTCCTGCAATGATGAAAATATTCTATATCTGCATTGTAAAAAAAAAAACCCATGATCCATGTCATATCAATTGTTGTGTAAGGTGTGAAGTTTAGGTTAAGGTTTATTTTCTTGTCTACGGATGTCCAATTGCTACAGCATCATTTGTTCAAAAGGCAATGTAACCATTACCCACATTGGCTACCAAGCCTTGAAGTGTTGTTAATGCAAGTGAAGAACTGAATTTTTAATTTTAGTTAATTTAAATTTAAATGTGGCTAGTGGCTGCTGGATTGGACAGTGTAGCTCTAAACCCTTTCCTCTGCTTAATACTTTCACTTTCTTAATATTTAGCTTTTCCCTGGCTAATGTTTATTAATTAGCTAGGAACTTCCCTCAAATAAGCAGTGCCTGATTCAACTCCTTCATCTGGGTTTTAGGTCCCTATTTGCTCTCATAGAGATCTGAATTTCCTCCATTAAAGCTTTATCATACTTTTGTTATTATCTTGTTTGCAAACTTCACTGAACTAGAAATTTCATGAGAGTAGGAAACATGTCTGATTCCACTCCCCCTCTTGAATCCCCAGCTACAGTAACAAACTACCCTGAGTGTATTACATATTTGCAGACCATATTAATGAATAAGATTATTTACTTTGAATAAAAGAAAAAGTTAGTTTATTAGTTGGCTAGAAAGTAGGTGGTATTTTTCAACAGCTTCATAGTTTGAGTTTTTAAAATTTCAAGAAATATATACTTCAGAAACTTCTTGGCTCTCAACATATAATTATACTGAGAACATCTGAAATCCACCTTTGGGGAGTATCAGAAAGATTTCTAGAACTTGTGCTTAAGTGCTCTTTCTCTTTTCATTTTGATACAACACTGGCCAATGGAATGCAAACACAGCTCTTTAAAATGACAGCAATCAACTCAGCTGAATTCTAAGATGCCAATGTAGATATCTTATTCTGCTGCATTTTCTCCATCAGGGTTCACAGAACATTGATCAAGCTGCTAAAAGAAGCCTAAGTAATAATATCAAATAATATTTACTGAACATTTACTATGTTCTTTACATGCAATGTTTCATTTGATCCCCACATCAGCTCTTAGGTAGGTGATATTATTCTCATTCTACAAAAAAGGAATTGGAGGTAACGTTCCCTCCATAATTAACCTCTATCACATCATATTCTAATTTCCAATATAGCCCTTAATACATTCTAATAGTATTTTGTTTATTTGCTCATTGTCTCTTCTCAGTATAATGCAAGAAAGACCCATAAGGGCAGGGACCTTTTCTGTCTTTTTCATCTCTGGATCCCCAGCATCTACAATATTGCCTATAATGTAGTGAGCAATCAAAAAATATTTATGAAAAAAAAATTTATGGAATGAGTGAAAGGATAGGTGAATGAATAAACTAAGCAATGAATGATTCAATAAAAGGTCTAGAAAAGTTAAACTGCTTGGCCAAAGATACAGTACAGCTCAGGATTCAAACCCAAGCAGTATGACTGCAGAGCCCATACCAGTCATTTAGCTACTAGTATTAACTCCTGAATGTACTTAAAGACCAACACTGTATAGGGAATGTGGACGAGAAGACAAGCTGACCACCAAAGATTTATGTATAGAACTGTATAGTATACCTTTCCTAGTCCTCTTGCAAATGAGTAGGGCCACTCATTTGCAAGTGATTACTCCTGGACAGTGACTAGTAATAATTGGTAGTAATTTCCAGGTTCATGTATCTTATGTGCCTTTCCTATACTTTCTTCCCTTTTCCCAGGGACCATGGAGGCTGTGTGCTGAACATGACTGTATCAGAAGATAGACAGACCTTGTATTCAAGAGTGACAATACAAAAGAAAATAAACTTTTCTGTCCCAAACCAACAAGAACCAGAGATTATTAGTCATAGTAGTTAGCCTACTACAATTAATCTAAAAGAGCTTAAACTAAAATAATGGTAAACAAGGTCCAAGATTTTTTTATCAGGGGCTCCAAACGTTGTAGAAACAGCACTTGTCTTTAAATCAAACACCAGGATTTCTAAAAAGGCTTACCTAGAGAATTAAAGGAGATAACGTGAAAGTATTTCATAAAGTGAAAAGCAAATGAAATTATAAGATAACTATAAGAGGCAACATGGTACAATGGAAAGTGGAACAGCAGAGTCAAAAGACCTGGGTTTAAGATCTCTACCAATTACATTAAGTGTAATCTTAAATCATCTGTACAATGTACTTGCCTTGCCCTTTTCAAAAAACTTTAGCAAATATTAAATATAAACTCTGAGAAAACATTTTGTAAACTACAAAGAACTACAAAAAAAAAAATCAATTTTTGCAATTAGCAACAGAACAAATATGCAAAATGTCACTAAATTAGGCAATTTAAGAGCATGTTGGCATCTAGCATTTTTTGGATAAATGTCAACATTAAACCAAATTCTGGGCTTCCCTGGTGGCGCAGTGGTTGAGAATCCACCTGCCAATGCAGGGGACATGGGTTCGAGCCCTGGTCTGGGAAGATCCCACATGCCACAGAGCAACTGGGCCCGTGAGCCACAACTACTGAGCCTGCACGTCTGGAGCCTGTGCTCTGCAACAAGAAAGGCCGCGACAGTGAGAGGCCGCGACAGTGAGAGGCCCACACACCGCGATGAAGAGTGGCCCCCGCTCGCCGCAACTAGAGAAAGCCCTCGCACAGAAACGAAGACCCAACACAGCCAAAAATAAATAAATTAATTAATTAATTTAAAAAAAAACAACAAATTTTTAAAAAATTATTTGTTCTAAAACCTAAACATTATTCTAAAAGATATGGAGACTCTATACTATGTTAAACCATCTAAAACAAAATTCAGAAAGTTAAGACCTGCAAGAGTCTCTCTGAATCCTAGGACTGAAAATGTGTATTTTCATTAGAGAACTCCAATAAAAGCTATTGACTTTAATTAAACAGACAATTCTCCTAATTTGGATAAGAAAAATAATCTGATTAAGTACTCATTATAGACTATGTTAACTTTATTAAAGATTAATTTCCTGACAACAAGTAAACAAGTTAGTTTCATTTTAAATTAAACCGCATCGCTCTATTTACAATAGCCAGGACATGGAAGCAACCTAAGTGTCCATCGACAGATGAATGGATAAAGAAGATGTGGCATATATATACAATGGAATATTACTCAGCCAAAAAAAGAAACGAAACTGAGTTATTTGTAGTGAGGTGGATGGACCTAGAGTCTGTCATACAGAGTGAAGTAAGTCAGAAAGAGAAAAACAAATACTGTATGCTAACACATATATATGGAATCTAAAAAAAAAAAAAAAAGGTTCTGAAGAACCTAGGGGCAGGAAAGGTATAAAGACACAGACATAGAGAATGGACTTGAGGACACGGGGAGGGGGAAGGGTAAGCTGGGACAAAGTGAGAGAGTGGCATGGATATATATACACTACCAAATGTAAAACAGATAGCTAGTGGGAAGCAGCCACATAGCTCAGGGAGATCAGCTCGGTGTTTTCCGACTACCTAGATGGGTAGGATAGGGAGTGTGGGAGGGAGATGCAAGAGGGAGGGGATATGGGGATATATGTATATGTAAAGCTGATTCACTTTGTTATACAGCAGAAAGTAACACACCATTGTAAAGCAATTATACTCCAATAAAGATGTTAAAAAAAATAAAAAATAAAAATAATTTAAACTGCATCTATTTCTCTACTGTGCTTGTATATTCTGAAGGCACTACAGATCTTTTTTACCCCCACCACACAAAAACATTGTGGAGTGTGTAAAACCCAAAAAACCCACTGGGAAGTTGGAAGAAGTTTCTTAACAGTGCTCTATAATTCTACAGTCCCTAACCATGAACTATAAAATGAAATGAGATTATATATATTTTTTATCTATCAGCCCAATTTGATAATAAAAGGACATTCAGTTTCTACTTTGTACTCTCCATCTATAAATTCATCAGATTACAGAAAATACAAGGAAGAAGTAGACACTGGCTGTATGGTTCTTTTTTTTTTTTTATTTATTTTTGTTTATTTATTTTTGGCTGCATTGGGTCCTCGTTGCTGCACACGGGCTTTCTCTAGTTATGGTGAGCAGGGGCTACTCTTCGTTATGGTGCGCGGGCTTCTCATTGCAGTGGCTTCTCTTGTTGTGGAGCGTGGGCTCTAGGTGCATGGGCTTCAGGAGTTGTGGCACATGGGCTCAGTAGTTGTGGCACATGGGCTTAGTTGCTCCGCAGCATGTGGGATCACCCTGGACCAGGTATCGAACCCATGTCCCCTGCACTGGCAGGCGGATTCTTAACCACTGCTCCACAAGGCAAGTCCCCCAGGGGATTTAAAGTAGTGACACACGCACCTCATTTTTCTTTTTCCCCTTCTAAAAGCCACACATTAAAGACTAGGATATTTTAAAAACAACTGAATCTCTGGGGAAAATTAGAAAATAATCACCCATGCCCAGGGAAAGGCTCAAAAAAGACCAGAGAAGACCTTAAGTTTATACCTCAGGCTGATCCTTGGCAAAAAACAAAAAACAAAAACAAAAACAAAAAAAACAGCTTACGACAATCAAAAAGACAAAAACAAAAAAGAGCAAGCCCTGTGGAAGGGGCAGAATCTGATTTCTAGTTGTGAACACAACTTTACAACTTAAGGAACTAGAAAAAGAACAAACTAAACCTAAAGCCAGAAAAAGAAAGTAATAAAGATTAGAGCAGAGGTAAATGAAACAGGAAACAGAAAAATAGAGAAAAATCAATGAAACCAAAAGTTGGTTCTTTAAAAAGATCAAAATTGCCAAACTTTTAGCTCAACAGACTAAGAAAAAAGGAGAAAATACCTGAATTACTAAAATTAGAAACGACACTACCAATTCTACAGAAATAAAAAGGATTAAGGCTTCCCTGGTGGCGCAGTGGTTAAGAATCCGCCTGCCAATGCAGGGGACACGGGTTCGAGCCCTGGTCCGGGAGGATCCCACATGCCGCGGAGCAATTAAGCCCGTGCGCCACAACTACTGAGCCTGCGCTCTAGAGCCCGCAAGCCCAACTACTGAAGCCCGCGTGCCTAGAGCCCGCGCTCTGAAACAAGGGAAGCCACCGCAATGAGAAGCCCATGCACCACAACGAAGAGTAGCCCCCGCTCGCTACAACTAGAGAAAGCCCGCGCACAACAAAGACCCAACGCAGCCAAAAAAATTTAATTAATTAATTAATTAATTTTATAAAAAAAGGATTATAAGAGAGTACTATGAACAACTGTATACCAGCAAACTGGATAACCTACATGAAGTGGACAAATTCCTAGAAACACAAACCCTTAAAACTAAACCACAGAGAAACAGACAATCTGAATATTCCTTTAACTAGTAAGAAGATTGAACCGGTAATTAGAAATCTCCTCACAGGGGCTTCCATGGTGGCACAGTGGTTAAGAATAGGCCTGCCAATACAGGGGACATGGGTTTGAGCCCTGGTCCAGGAGGATCCCACATGCCGCGGAGCAACTAAGCCCGTGTGCCACAACTACTGAGCCCACGTGCCTAGAGCCCGTGCTCTGCAACAAGGGAAGCCACCACAATGAGAAGCCCACGCACCACAACAAAGAGTAGCCCCCACTCGCTGCAACTAAAGAAAGCCTGCACGCAGAAACGAAGACCCAATACAGCCAAAAAAACACACAAAATCTCCTGACAAAGCAAAGCCCTGGACCCAGTGAATTCAACCAAACATTTAAAGAAGAACTAATACCAATCTTCTTCAAACCTTCAAATAAATTGAAGAGGAGGGAACACTTCCTAACTCATTCCATGGAGTCAGCATTACCTTGATACCAAAGCCAGACAAAGACAATACAAGAAAACTACAGACCAATATCCCTTATGAGCACTGATGAAAAATCCTCAACAAAATACTGGCAAACCAAATTCTGCAGCATATTAGAAGAATTATACACCATGACCGAGTGGGATTTATTCCCAGAATGCCCAGAATGCAAGAATGGTTCAACACATGAATATCAATCAATGTAATAAACCACATTAACAGAATGAAGGGAAAAAAAATCACATGATTACCTCAACTGGCTCAGAAAAAGCATTCAGCAAAATTCAATACCCTTTCATGATAAAAACACTCAATAAAGTAGGAATAGAAGGAAAATATCTCAACATAATAAAAGCCATATATGAAAAACCCAGTTGGGACTTCCCTGGTGGTCCAGTGGGTAAGACTCCATGCTCCCAGTGCAGGGGGCTCAGGTTCGATCTCTGGTCGAGGAACTAAATCCCACATGCATGCCGCAACTAAGAGTTCGCATGCAGCAACTAAGAAGTCCACATGCCACAACTAAAAACATGCGGCAATGAAGATCCCGCGTGCCACAACTAAGACCCGGTGAGGGAGGGAGGGAGGGAGGAAAGGAGGAAGGAAGGAAGGGAGGAAGGAAGCCCCACAGCAAACATCATACTCAAAGGTGAAAGACTGAAAGTTTTTCCTCTAAGATCAGGAACAAGTAATGATGCTTGCTTTCACCACTTCTTTTCAACATAGTACTGGAAGTTCTAGCCAGAGCAATTAGGCAAGAAAAAGAAATAAAAGGTATCCAAATTGGAAAGGAAGAAGCAAAATTATCCCTGTTCTTAGATGATATAATCTTATATATAGAAAACCCTGGGCTTCCCTGGTGGCACAGTGGTTAAGAATCTGCCTACCAATGTAAGGGACACAGGTTCAAGCCCTGGCCCGGGAAGATCCCACATGCCACGGAGCAACTAAGCCCGTGCACCACAACTACTGAGCCTGAGCTCTAGAGCCCACAAGCCACAACTACTGAGCCCACGTGCCACAACTACTGAAGTCTGTGCACCAGAGCCCGTGCTCCACAATAAGAGAAAGCCACGACAATGAGAAGCCCATGCACCACAACGAAGAGTAGCCCCCGCTCACCACAACTAGAGAAAGCCCATGCACAGCAACGAAGACCCAACACAGCTAAAAATTAATTAATTAATTAATTTAAAAAAGAAAAGAAAGAAAACCCTAATGATTCTACCAAAACAAAAACAAAAACAAAAACTGCTAGAGATAATAAATGAATTCAACAAAGTAGCAGGACACAAAGTCAACACATGAAAATCAGTTGCATTTCTATACACAAACAGTGAACAACCTGAAAAGGAAATTATGAAAACAATTCCATTTACAATAGCATCAAGAAGAATAAAATGCCTAGGAATTAACTCAATCAAAGAGGTGAAAGCTTTACACAATGAAAACTATACAACATTGCTGAAAAAAATTAAAGAAGACATGAATAAATGGAAAAACATTCCATGTTCATGGATTGGAAGATTTATTATTGTTAACATGTCAATACTACCTAAAGCAATCTACAGATTCAATGCAGTCTGCATACAAATCTCAGAGATTTTTTGCAGAATAGAAAAATCCATCCTAAAAGTCATGTGGAATCTCAAGGGACCCTGAATAGCCAAGACAATCTTCAAAAACAAAGAACAAAACTGAAGACTCACACTTTCAGATTTCAAAGCTTACTACAAAGCTACCATAATCAAAACACTGTGGAACTAGCACAAAGACAGACACAGAGACCAATGGGACAAAATAGAGAGCCTAGAAATAAACCCTTGCACATATGGTCAAAAGTTTTCGTTCTGTTTTGTTTTGTTTTTGACTGTACCACACAGGGATCTTAGTTCCCTGATCAGGGATTGAACCTGGGCCCTGGCAGTGAAAGTGCCGAGTCCTAACCACTGGACCGCCAGGGATGATTTTTAACAACAATGTTAAGACTATTCAATGAGGAAAGGAGAGTCTTTTCAACAAATGCTGCTGAGAAAACTGGATAACTACATGCAAAAGAATAAAGTTAGACCCTTACCTAACACCATATACAAAAATTAACTCAAATGGAGAAAAGACCTAAATGTATGATTTAAACTATAAAACTCTTAGGTAATCTTTTTTTTTTTTTTGGGCCACCGCCGTGAGGCTCATGGGATCTTAGTTCCTTGACCAGGGATTGAACCTGTGCCCTCTGCAGTGAAAGCACTAAGTCCTAACCATTGGGTAATCTTAATCAAAATCCCAGCAGGTTTTTTTTTTTTTTAAATTTTGGGGGTGTGGTGGGTAGAGATTGACAAGCTGACTCTAAAATTCATACAGAAATGCAAAGGACCTAGAATAACCAGTACAATCCTAAAAGAAGACCCACACTATCAAATATCAAGATTTACTATAAAGAAATTATAATTAATGCAATGTAGTAATGGTACTAAGATAGAACAAATAGTCCAATGGCACAGAATGAAGAGTTAGGAAAGAGAGCCACAGATAGATGGCTGGTCTGATTTATGACAAAGGCACCAATGTCATAGAGTAGAAAAATGATGGGCTTTTCAATAATGGTACTGGATCAACTTCTATCCATAAGAAAAAAAAATGTATCTTAATCTTTACCTTTAATTCATATACAAAAATTAATTTGAGATAGATCACAGACCTATACGTAAAAGGTAAAGCAATAAAGCTTCCAGAATAAAACACAGGAAACTATCTTCATAACCTTGGAGTTAGCAAAGATTCTTGAAAAGGCATGAAAGCACTTTCCATGGAAAAGAAGACTGATAATTTGCACCTCATTAAAATTAAAAACTTCCATTTATCAAAAGACACAATTAAGAAAGTGAAAAAGCAAGCAACAGACTAGGAAAAGAAATGTCATTTGCCATACATATATCTGACAAAGGACTTATATCCAAATACTAAAAACTCCTACAAATCAATAAGAGAAAGAGACAATTTAAAAATTGGTCAAGAGATGTGAACAGAAACTTCACAAAAAAGGACAGCCAAATGTCTGATAAACATATGAAAAGATGTTCAACATCACTGGTTATCAAGAAACAACAATTTAAAACCAGTGTGATACCTCCACATCCCTGTCAGAATGGTTAAAATTAAAAGACAACAACCAAGTGATGGTATTATTGGTGAGGATGTAGAGTAACTGGAACTTTCATATATGGCTGGTCAGGAGTAAAAACTCGTACAGCTCCTTTGAAAAACCAGCAATTCCACTCTGAGACATATAAACATATACCAAAAAAATGTGAATGCTTCGTCCATCAAAAGACATGTGTGAAAAAAAGCATACAGCAGCTTTATTCATAATATTTCAAAACTGGACACAAACCAAGTGTCAATGAACAGAACGACAGATAAAGAAATTGTAGCAAATTCATACGATGGAATATTATACAGCAATTTTTTTAAAACTACAAAAAAAACCAAACTGGATGAATTTCACACTCATGTGTTGAATAAATGAAGCTAGACAGAGAACAGAACATTTTGTATAAGTCCATTTATTAGCAATTCATGAATAAAAAAACTAATCAATGATAATAAATGGTCAGAAGCACAATTACCTTTGGTTAGAAGATATAAACTGGGAAGGGCACAAGGGAGTCTTCTGGGGTGCTTAAAACATTCTATATCTTAACCTGTTTGTAGTTTTACGTGTGTGTGTGTGTGTGTGTGTGTGTGTGTGTCTGTGTGTGTATGAAAAATTCATTGAGCTATACATGTTAAGATTTGTGTACTTTAATGATGCATTCCCATACAGCAATAAAACATTTTTTAAAAGTCTGCACATACAGAACAAAATCAAGGCATTTTTCCCAGGCTTGAGAACCAAGCACACCACTCTTATGTGTAATGGTCAGACTAGTCTGGATGGCAATTGGTGCCTTCCTCTTTCTCTTTCTGAGTATTAAAAAATTCTCAGAATATCCAGTCCCTACCATCAGGAAACTTGCACAAGCCTCTTAGATAGCCTCATCCACCAGAGGGCAGACAGCACAAGCAAGAAGAACTACAATCCTGCAGCCTGTGGAACAAAAACCACATTCACAGAAAGATAGACAAGATGAAAAGGCAGAGGGCTATGTACCAGATGAAGGAACAAGATAAAACCCCAGAAAAACAACTAAATGAAGTGGAGATAGGCAACCTTCCAGAAAAAGAATTCAGAATAATGATAGTGAAGAAGATCCAGGACCTCGGAAAAAGAATGGAGGCAAAGATCGAGAAGATGCAAGAAATGTTTAACAAAGACCTAGAAGAATTAAAGAACAAACAAACAGAGATGAACAATACAATAACTGAAATGAAAACTACACTAGAAGGAATCAATAGCAGAATAACTGAGGCAGAAGAACGGATAAGTGACCTGGAAGACGGAATGGTGTAATTCACTGCTGCGGAACAGAATAAAGAAAAAAGAATGAAAAGAAATGAAGACAGGGCTTCCCTGGTGGCGCAGTGGTTGAGAATCTGCCTGCCAATGCAGGGGACACGGGTTCGAGCCCTCGTCTGGGAAGATCCCACATGCCGCGGAGCAACTGGGCCCGTGAGCCACAACTACTGAGCCTGAGCGTCTGGAGCCTCTGCTCCGCAACAAGAGAGGCCGCGATAGTGAGAGGCCCGCGCACCGCGATGAAGAGTGGCCCCCGCTCGCCGCAACTGGAGAAAGCCCTCACACAGAAACGAAGACCCAACACAGCCAAAAATAAACATAATAAATAAATAATAAATAAAAAAATTAAAAAAAAAAAAAAAAACAGTGTTAACTACATTCACCATGTTGTACATTACATCCCCACTACTTATCTTATAACTGGAAGTTTGTACCTTTTGACTACCCTCATCCAGTCCCCCCCACCAACCCCCTGCCTCTGGTAACCACAAATCTGATCTCTTTTTCTAGAACTGACATTTCTTGCTACAAGTCATTTTAAAACCCACCTAAAATGTAAAGATTTGTTTGTCAAGAACTACAAAACATGTTTAGATAATGACAATAAATCACAAAGCATGGCTGGTATACGAAATGATAGCCCATAAACTGTATTAGTTCAAATTTACTTCAGATATAATTAATTTCTCCACTACAATACACAATGCCATAAGACAAGTACTGAGAGAAAAAACTGAGTATCAAGATTATTATACATAGCCATTCTGATGTTTGAGTATATAAAGGCAACAAATAAACATTCTCAAACATGAAAGAATGCAAGGAATATAGAATCCAAAGCCCTCCTTAAACAAACAAAAACACTTGAAAAAGAAAAAATAAAAAAGAATTAGTAGTAATCACTGAATCCAACTATCAATACATATAGGACTAAGCTAAATAACAGGAGTGGTGGGACATGAGGCAGGGAGATGTCTATAGATCTGAAAGGAAGAATAATATAAGCAACAAAATTCAGGAGGTAGAGGGTAGTGCAGGGGGAAGAAGTTTAAGAGAGACAATTACCTCATTTTTCAGAAAAGGGAGCAATTTATACCATCTAAATCTAAAACAAAAATTCAATCTCTCAATAATTTATTTAATCTCTTTGACCTTAGAAAGACCTTTTAGGACCTCTTAGAGTGAAGAACAATATCTAAGATTCAGTAGTTCACATAGTTTTATTTCTGTTTCATTTTTTAAATGTTTCATTCAAGTAAAATTAAAGTTAATATTCAATTCTTATGAGTCAAAACTTACATATTATATTTTATTCACTCGAATATTATATAATTATAATAATTTCACTTTAGTTTTATTTTCTTCTAATAAATTCAAATAAAAATTAATTTAATTACAAAGATGTCCAACATAATCCTATCCTTAAAAAAAATCCATGCATTTTTCTAGTCATCCATCTAGTCTTCCACTAAACATACACATAGAGAATTATCTGGAATGTTAATCAAATGTTAACAACTGCTTATTTCTGAGGGGTTTAGATTTTAGGTATTTTATCGCTTTATTCTTTTTATTTTTCTGTATTATTTGGACTTTAAACAAGCATGTATTGTACTTATAAACGTAACACAATTTTTTCTTTTTTAAATCAGAAAAACAACTATTTGACCATTATAATCTTTCCCCAGAGTTTCACCAGCTGGAGAGTCAGTCCAGGAAGAATATCTTTTAGCCTAGCAAAAAAAAAAAACCTCAATGCGGAAGTGCTGCTATATCAACAACGACACAAAACCTCAATGTAAGCTTTCTAGGTTTGAAAATTTTCTCTCTTCGGGCTCAGCAGTACCTGACTGAATAGACCGTATCATTAACAGATGTATGGTATCTGCAGAAACACCCCCAAAATCTCATACCTTCACAACAGGATGTCCCCCAGTAGATGCTTTTACTGCTCCTCGGCTACCTTCAGTTTCGTAATGGGCTCGATGATGAGTTTTAGGTTGCACTTCTATTTTCAGTTCATATTGTCCAAAATGAGTTGGTAAAGGCCAGTCTAGTGGAGGTAATGAAGACGTGCTATAAACAAAACACACAAAGATGCATTTCACCACACTAGTATTGTCAAATAATGATTCAAATTACTTGCACCAACATTTCTTCCCATGATCATTGAAGCAAAGTATTCAAAAAATAAAATAAAAAAAAAAAACTTCACTTAATAAGTTATAACACTGGATATGGTGGGTGTTTAAGAAATAATTCTTTAACCTGAAGAATAAAATCAATTTTATCTACTTTTTAGTTTCGTATATATATTTTTTAAAAGGACAAATTCTAACATTTCATAAAACTGTAACTTTCTCAAATATGTGTATATAATTACAAAAACAATCAAAATAATTTAAACAGCTTAAAGGGGAGAGGTTCATTTAGATATATTAGCATTGAAAATATGGCATTAGAAAGAAACAACTTCTATGTCCACAGGTCAAATATGAATGGACCCAAACCTAGAATGATTTGTATTAGAAAGTAATATCTTCTTAATGATTGGTGAAATGGGACTTTAAAGGTCTCTTCTACCTTTGAAATGCTATCATGCCTACAGTAAATTCCTAAATCATTTCATTACTTCCTTGAATGTCCTCAGCCTAGCTTTACCAGCTACTCTGAAGCTCAAAGGTATTAATTTTTATTAGTCTGAAGCAACAACTCAACTTCATCAACTCTCAGCGAGTTTCTGCACTTGTTCAAGCAAACCCTTAAAAAGATTAAGATAATTTTCAGATGCAAAGTGATGGGCTCAAAGGAATCTTCAATACCATAATTCCACATTATATTTTTCTAAAGATCTAGATCCAGAAATAAACATTCATACCAACGAAAAACCATTTTTAAAAAAAGTAAACAGACCAACTCAGTGTGGGGATTTAATACATGGTAAGTTGTCTTTTCTAATCAATTATAGACTAGATTGATTCTATAAATGGCATTGTGATAACTGATAAGCCATTTAGAAAATAAAGTCATTACAATAGTCTTCACTCCAGTCCTTAGCCGGACTCAAGATTCAAAAAAAAAAAAATATATATATATATAAAATTTATAAATACAAATACTACATATGTTACGTACACATATTATAAAAATTATACATAAAAATTTTGTTAGAAACTTGTGAAAGTTAGTTTTTTTGTTTATTTGTAGTTACTTTAGAGTGGGGTAGGCTTTCAAATATAACATAAAATCCAAAAGCCGCGAAGGAAAAGACAAACTTGAATATATAAAATTTAAAAATTCCTCTACAACAACAAAAAAAGCACAAACTTATAAAGTCAAAAGACAAAAAAAAAAAATTATGGAAAAAAACACTTGCCACAAATATAAAAAGCAAATTTCACTTGTATATTGAGTTCTTAAAAATATAAAAAGCCTATTCCCAAGTGGTTTTATTAGTAATTTAATTCATACTATAATCAATATACAAGAAGCTTTTGTGGACAAGAAAATTGCTTCTAGGGATTCTTAAATGTAATTAATTTGCTATTATCTACAATTCATTATACACTTTTAAAATGATAACTTTAGCCTATCTAAAGACACTTTTAAAACTAAAAGGAAAATAAATGTGGACTTTGTCTGGAAGAAACTGAAGAAAAAAAAAAGGAGGAGGAAGAGAAACGGTCAAATAATTCTATATAGATAATGTAGTTACATGCCACCAATAACACATAAACATGAAAAATGACCATCATCTATTTCCATCAACTCACCGAAATATAGGGGTGTGACCAGGCTTTGGTTTGCTCCAGGTAAAGGGTGAAGGAACTGAAAGAAATTGGTCACCAGATGAATCTTTCTTTAAAGGATACTGAGATCCAAGGCCATCATCTATTGAAGTTTCCCGGGACGGTGAAAGATTCCCTTGGTCATCTGAACAGAGCTCTAATTTTCCTGGTAGTACGGTAGCTTGATCTTCACAAGTCTTCCTTGTTTTCAGAGGAATATCAGTCTCTACACAGTACTGAAATGGAAAAAGTGCAGGGCCAAGGCCTGATCCACCCTGGACAGAAGCATTGAGCCAGGTATCTTCTGTTACACTTCCCCTGGGGGAGTGACCAGGAGAAGGAACAGGTGAGTGATGAGGCGAAAGGGACCCAGCATAACAAACCTCAGCACTAGAGTGCCGCCGTTTCCCACAAGGGGAAGTAGGCCTTGATGAGGGTCCTGAGGCTGGCCTGGGGCTCAGCCAATTCTCATCAGTGACACTAGATCTAGGAGAGTGGCAAGGAGATTGCCTAGGGGACAAGGAGTGTCCAAGTCCATACTGTTGATTCCAGGACTCTTCTCCAGGGCAGCCTCCTGGGGAGCCACCAGGAGAAGTCAGAGGGGATCCGAGAGTAAATCGGGCAGCAGCTTCATTCAACTCCGAATCCACATCATCATAAATATGTGAAAGAGATTCACAAGAAGACGCATCTGAGAACCAGCTCCTAGAAGAGATGCTGCTGGCAGGACTAGGACTAAGGGAAGACTCCCGGTAGGATGGCTCAAGAGGAAGATAGAGATGATCTCTAGAAGGCCTTTCCAAATATTCCCTTTCTGGGTCATTTATGTGTAGGTCATCTTCATGAGCATCAATTTCTTGATGACAGTTAGGAGAGATGGATGTAATTTGAATACTTGGGCACTCAAAGGGTTTGGGACCACCTAATGGGCTGTATTTAGATTCAGGAATTTCACAAGTTCCTTCATAGTTTTTGTGACCTTGGAGCTGAAACGATGGTGACAAAACAGAAGAGTGAGACGGTAGTCCATGATGTGGTAAGCAAAGTGGTGAGTTTAAAGTAGATGGAGGTGGATCTACATTAAAGATGTAAATGGATGCACAATCATCTGGCTCAAGATCTATGGGGGTTGGGGGGAACAAAAAAGAAAAAAATTAACAAAACAAGAAATTAGAAATCTTAGATGTATAAATTACTAGATGAGAATGTAAATAATAATCTTGAGAGGAAGAAAGTGGGACACAAAATGTACATTAGCTCCACTGAAGAGTGGTGTGTGTGTGTGTGTGTGTTTTAATGTATCTGATTATTTCTGCAGATATACATAATTATCACATATTTAATTTTTTCTTTTTCTGTATTTCCGTATTTTCTAAAATAAGAATCTGAAAACAATAAATATTTTTATAAAAGAAATAATCATATCCACAATTCTAAAAAATATTCACAGAATTATGTAATGATATGATCATAGAAATTCAGCCTCATCTGGGGTCTGCAGGTTAAAATGGAGTAAAGGATAAAGCAGAGTCTTTGAAAGGTTTTTAATTATAAGTATACACACTAGTTTATTAACGCAAAGTATTACAGACTGAAATTCAGGAGACCTAGACACTAGCCTACCTCTGCCATTAGTTGTGAGCTTAGTCACATATTTTAACCTCTCCAAGGCCTCAGTTTCCTTGCAATAAAATTCAGGAAATGTTTATGATGAACAGAAAGAGTTCTTCCCTTCAGTCACAACATCAAGAATTCATATCTTTGGTCATGGCAAACCAGGTTACAAAAGCCACATTACCCCACTGGATCCTTTACCTCAACTAGAAAATAACAGGGCTTTTAACTATTGATTAACTGTTAAAGTAATCTCATAAAGGCAGAACTTTTAAAATGTACCCCTTGCTAGAGTAATACTAAATAAGTCCTGCCAAATTACCTACTGAGAGCACCTGCAGCAATAAGGGTATTTTTGCAACTTCACTTTTAGGAAGGAGGGATTATTTTCCATTTTCACAGAGGCAGAAGTAGTACTAACCCCTCATACAAGGTGCTGGTTGAACACCTTCACTTTTTCCAAAGAGATCGCCACTGGGAAACCAAAGACAAAATTGTTCATAGATACAACAAAGAGAAGCACAAATCTGTAGCCTCTTCTCAAAAGTACTCAAGTAGATCACATTATTTAATTACATAAGTACCAGTGGAAAATAACAAACATATGTCTTTAGACTCGGTGTCATTAGCCAGCATCCTATAATTTAACTACCTCCATAAGTCCTAGATTTTGGAGTTTTTAAGATGTTCTGTGGTTAGTGAACATACTCAGTAAAGAGTTCTTACATATATTAAAACAACAAAACAAAACCCCCTAGGTTTAAACCCTGGCTCTGCCTTTCCACCACTGTGTGAACATGGACAAGTTATTTAACCTGCTTGAACCTCAGTTTTCTGAGGCACTTTTTTCTATAAAACTGGAAGGCTGTGAGTAGAGTATTACCTGAAATGCACAGGACCATTTTAAGGCAAGCAACCTAACACAATGACTAACATAGCAAGAACCCAATACATACCTTATTTTTTTTAATTCTGAAATATTTCCTAATAAATTGAAACACCTTTCTAAGTATACCACTCACTCCACTCTCTCACCCCACTTACTGAATCAAGAGGAAAAGGAAATCGGAACTCCAAAGAAGAAAACCCATCTGTGACTTAGATAAAAAGCTGAAGGGGGCTTCCCTGGTGGCGCAGTGGAATCCGCCTGCCAATGCAGGGGACACGGGTTCAAGCCCTGGTCCGGGAAGATCCCACATGCCGCGGAGCAGCTAAGCCTGTGCGCCACAACTACTGAGTCTGCGCTCTAGAGAGCCCACGAGCCACAACTACTGACTCCACATGCCACAACTACTGAAGCCCGCGTGCCTGGAGCCCATGCTCCACAAGAGAAACCACCACAATGAGAAGCCCGCGTACTGCAACGAAGAGTAGCTCCCACTCACTGCAACTAGAGAAAGCCCACGCACAGCAATGAAGACCCCAAGACAGCCAAAAATAAAAACAAATAAATAAATTTATTGAAAAAAAGGAAAAAAAAAGCTGAAGGGAAAAGCTATTAAAAATAAACAACAAGGACTTCACTGGTGGCACAGTGGTTAAGAATCTGCCTGCCAATGCAGGGGACACAGGTTCGAGCCCTGGTCTGGGAAGATCCCACACGCCGCGGAGCAACCAAGCCCGTGAGCCACAACTACCAACCCTGCGTGCTGCAACTACTGAAGCCCGCACGCCTAGAGCCCGTGCTCCGCAACAAGAGAAGCCATCGCAATGAGAAGCCCATGCACCACAGTAAAGAGTAGAAAGCCCGTGGGCAGCAAAGAAGACCCAACGCAGCCAAAAATAAATAAATTTATTAAAAAAATAATAATAAACAACAAAATGAAAAGGTTTGGGGGAAAATGGGGAGTGACTGCTAATGGGTATTGGGTTTCTTTCTGGGGTGATGAAAATGTTGTAACAGTGACTGTGGTAATGGTTGCACTATTCTGTGAATAAACTAAAAACCACTAAATTGTAAACTCTAAATGGGTGAATTGTACGGTATGTAAATTATATCTCAATAAAGCTGTAATAAATATATAGTGAACATAATATGTATATTTTTCACAATTAAAAGTATTTTTTTAAATAAATTTATTTATTTATTTATTTATGGATGTGTTGGGTCTTAGTTTCTGTGCAAGGGCTTTCTCCAGTTGCGGCGAGCGGGGGCCACTCTTCATCGCGGTGCGCGGGCCTCTCACTCTCGCGGCCTCTCCCGTTGCGGAGCACAGGCTCCAGACGCGCAGGCTCAGCAGTTGTGGCTCACGGGCCCAGCCGCTCCGCGGCATGTGGGATCTTCCCGGACCGGGGCACGAACCCGTGTCCCCTGCATTGGCAGGCGGATTCCTAACCACTGCGCCACCAGGGAAGCCCCAAAAGTATTTTTTAAAAGTTAAAAAATTTGTTTCTTACCTGACTCTAAGAAAATCATCAAAGAAATTGTAAACAAGTGCTATCACCTCACATTTAACATTTTCATGTATGTCCTGGTCTACATGGGTATATATTTTATACAGTTGGACCATAACAGTTTTGGGTTTTTTTAAAACCTTTTATTAAAGGATAAGGTACATACACAAAAGTACACATAAGTATACAGTTTGGGTAAACTGTCACAAACATACACACCCTGTAATAGCTCCCTTTAAAAAAAAGAACACAGGAGGAGGGATAAATTAGGAGTTTGGGATTCACAGATACAAACTACTATATAAAAAGTAGATAAACAACAAGGTCCTACTGTATGGCACAGGAAGTTATATTCAATATCCTGTAATAAACTATAATGGAAAATAATCTGAAAAAGAATATATATATATATATATATATATATACACACACACATACATATCTGAATCCCTTTGCTGTACACCAGAAACCAATACAACACTGTAAATCAAATATACTTCAAAAAGAAAAAAAAAAAGAACATCTCAGAAGTCCCCCTTTGGCTCCCTTCCAAGTTATTACCTCTCCCACAAAAGTAACCACTATACTGACTTCTAACAGCCTAGATGTTGTTTTGCCTATTTAACATACAACTTGGTCTTTCAATTTTTTCATATTATATTGGGCTTTATAAAGTTTCTAAACCATTTTCAAGGCCATATAAAATCTCAAAAGTCAATGATCATAGTTATTTCCTACTTTTTACTCTTATAAGTAATGTAGCATTGAACATCTCTATACCTATAGCTTTTTATCTTCTTTTGAAGTAGTCTTCAAGGATAAATTAAGGGCAGAGTTACTAGATGACAGGGCACACACATTTTTAGCACTCCTACTACATAGAGACATTTGTTTCATAAGACTTGTTTTAATTTGCAACACTGGAGGGACATAAGACAGTTTCTTCAACCAAGATGTTATTTTAAAATTTAGTATAATTTAGGACTAAAATGGTTCTGTATGAAATATGATGTTTGTAGGCTGCAAAGAACAGAAAACTGAACTCAAAGTAGCTGAGGGGGAGGGGCAGTATTTTTCATCCAACAATAACACCAGGTCCAAAGGTAGAACATCTCCAGTGTAGGTGTTATTTCTTCAGTTCAACAAAGTCATTAACCAGTTTCTTTCTGTATTCCCATTTTGCCATTTTGCAGGTGCTAACTTTGTCCTATTCACTTTTCAACCATATATGTGTATTTTGCCCTAAAATCAGAAGCAATGTGATCATTCATTTAATAAATATTTTTTGAGTAGCTACTATATAGCAGGCATGTTGTAGACACTGAAAACATGAGTAAGCTTTACATATGAGTAAAGTCACCATCCTCTTAGAACTTATATTCTAGTAAAATGTCAGGTGGTGATATTTGCTATAAGGAAAAATAAAATAGAGTAAGGAGAATGGAGTAGGGAAGAGGGGAAGTTAATTTAGATAGGTCAGAAAAGGGCTCTTTCTCCAATGTTTGAGGAGATACCAAAAGGATATGAGGAATGAGCTATACAGAAATCTAGGGGAAGAATATTGTGGGTATAGGAAATAGTGAGTGCAAAAGGCCTGAGAATGGAGTATTTTTGGAGTGTATGAGAAAAAGCAAGAAGGCCAGTGGGAATAGAGTGAGGAGATAAAATGATAAGGGCTTGGTGGGGGGTGGGGCCACTGGCTACTCAAGTAAGGCCTCACAAACCAGTAGAATGACTGGTTTTTAATACGAGATGAGAAACCACAGGAGGGGTGTAAGCAAAGGAGTGTCATGATCTGATATACATAATCTGATATACATTTAAGAGACTACTGTTATAAGCCAGGTGCAAAATAATGGAGCATAAGGACCCAGGAGGTGGTGGGTTGTAGAAGTAGAGGAAACATTAAGAAGTGAGTTTTTTTTAAATTATGGTAGAGCTGTCAGAACTCACTGATGAATTAAATGGGAGAAAGAGGGGACTCAAAGATGACACCAAGGTTTTGGGCCTGAACTATTACAAGAACAGTACTTCTAATTACTGAAATGAAGGAGAAAATGAGACACAGTTGAGAGATACAAAATAAAAAAACTTTACTTTGGACATATTAAATGTGAGATTCCAATAAACTTTCCAAGTAGAGATATCAAGTAGATAGTTACATTAAAAAGTCTCAGCCTGGGGACTTCCTTGGCAGTCCAGTGGTTAAGACTCCACATTCCCAATGCAGGAGGCACGGGTTCGATCCCTGGCTGGGAGCTAAGATCCTGCATGCCGCACGGCGCGGCCTAAAAAAAAAAAAAAAGTCTCAGCCTGGCCATATAAATTTGGGAGTCTTATGAATGTATAGATAATATTTGAAGCCATAAGACCAGAAGAGATGACTAGGGAGTGAGTTTAGATAGAGATAGATATAGAAGAAAGCAGGCCACAGGGAGATCAGCTTGGTGCTTTGCAATGACCTAGAGGGATGGGATAGGGAGGATGGGAGGGAGGCTCAAGAGGGAGGGGATATATGTATGCATATGGCTGATTCACTTTGGTGTACAACAGGAACTAATACAGTATTGTGAAGCAATTATACTCCAATAAAGATCTATTAAAAAAAAGAAGAAGAAAGCAGGCAACTGAGGCATAGAGGATTCCAAACTTTAGCGACAGGGAGACAAAAAAGAATGGATAAGAAGAAGAAGAGACAGTCAGTGAAATGGAAGAACCAAAAGAGTGTGGATTACCAGAATCCAAGTGAAAAAAGTGTTCATTCATTCAACAACTATTTATAATGTGATTAGTATTTTCTAGGAATTGTTCTAGATGCTAGGTATAAATAAGACATGCATGGTCCCTGCCCTCATGAAGTGTACAGTCTCAGAGGAGATCGACAAAAACAAAAATTAAAAACTGTAAGTATTACTAAGTAGTGGGAAAGAGACTAAAGAAGGAACCTATTTTAAAGAGAGTACAGGGATGGCCTTTCTGAGAAGGTAGCATAGGAACCAGCAAGCAAAGAAAAGGGAGGTGGGGGTGGAGAGGCATGGGTATAAGAGCTCCAACACCGGGGGACAGTATAAGCAACCTCTGAGTCAGATAAGACCTTGGCTTCTTTGAGGAAGCAAAAGGCCAACTATGGCAACAGCTAACAACTGAAGGGGGAAAACTGAAAGAAGCAAAAACCTAGAAGGATCATGGTAAGGAGTTTAAATTTTATTCTAAGGATAATATAAACCATCAAAGTTTTAAAAAGGTAATGCATGATCTCTATTATATTTGAGGATAATTTCATTCATAAATATATAGTAAATCTGGGGTTGACCAGAACAGGAGGGTTTCATTTTTTGGATCAAGAGTTTAAAATGGGGACTTCCCTGGTGATGCAGTGGTTAAGAATCCACCTGCCAATGCAGGGGACATGGGTTCGAGCCCTGGTCCAGGAAGATCCCACATGCCACGGAGCAACTAAGCCCGTGCGCCACAACTACTGAGCCTGTGCTCTAGAGCCTGTGAACCACAATTACTGAGGCCCGTGCACGTAGAGCCCGTGCCCTGCAACAAGAGAAGCCACCGCAATGGGAAGCCCGTGCACTGCAATGAAGAGTAACCCCTGCTCGCCACAACTAGAGAAAGCCCACGCACAGCAATGAAGACCCAACACAGCCAAAAATAAATAAATAAAAATTAAAATAAAATAAATTTATATATATATTAAAAAAAGTTTAAAATGGCAGATTAAAAAACTCACCCCTGCAGGTGCACAAAAATGGGACTATACTTAATTCCACTAAACTATACACTTAAAAATGGTTAAGATGGTAGATTTTATGCTATGTATAGTTTACTAAAATTTTAAAAACTGCTGGCACCTTGGTTCAAAGCAAGACAGCAGCACCCAACTATACAAACTGTCACTGAATTCTTCACCACCATACTTTCGTAGTTAAAAAAAAAAATCCAATTTTACTTAGAAATGTACTTGATAGGGACTTCCCTGGTGGTGCAGTGGTTAAGACTCTGCCTGCCAACGCAGGGGACATGGGTTTGAGCCCTGGTCCGGGAAGATCCCACATGTCGCGGAGCAACTAAGCCAGTGCACCACAAATACTGAGCCTGAGCTCTAGAGCCTGCAAACCACAACTACTGAGCCCACAACTACTGAAGCCCGTGCGCCTAGAGCCCGTGCTCCACAACAGGAGAAGCCACCGCAATGAGAAGCCCATGCACTACAACGAAGGATAGCCCCCACTCGCTGCAACTAGAGAAAAGCCCGCACGCAGCAACGAAGACCCAACACAGCCCAAAATTAATTAATTCATTTTTTAAAAAAAGAAATGTACTTGATAAAGTAGCAAAAATTATCAATTTATTAAACTTCAACCCTTTGGGGTGGGGGAAGGGTGGGGGAGAAGGGAAGAAAGTCACCCTTGGAAGATGTAGTTTCATTAAAATGTAATTATTGTACCAATGCCATTTTGTGTTGAATAATGCTGAAATCCACACCCTTCCCCCAAGTAAACTGTAGATGAAGAAACATTCTATATCAGAATGATGTCTTAAAGCACTGCAGAGATTTGCATACAAAATTTGGGGGAGTGCTGTTTTATCTTTTTCCTAAATGTCACCAAAGTCCAAGCTCTGGAAATGATATGAGCGGCTACTACAATCTCAATATTATAAACAGTCCTACATCTAGATTTCCAACTCTAGAATTCTCAAATTCATGGTGCTTCAGTAATTTGACCATCTCGAGACGTATTTGCCCCCTTGAGCCACCAGGGGGCCCCAGGCAAGCATGCAGTAATCTGGGCAACACAGGTTGCCTACAAATGTATTTGCTTAAACTGTAAAGCCGGGGTTGGTAAAATATAGCCCACAGGCCAAACCTGGTCTACCACCTGTTTCTGCACAGGCTACAAACTAAGAATGGTTTTTAAATGGTTGGAAAAAATCAAAATAGTGCTGTTTAATGACACAAAATAATGTGAAATTCAAATTCTGGTGTCCACAAATAAAGTTTTATTGGAATATAACCATGCTCATTCATTTATATACAACCTATGGTTACTTTCATGGAACAAAAGTAGAGCTGAGTAGCTGTAAGAGATAATGCTTCCCACTGTTACCTGGTGCACTAACAAACTGCAGTGACACAGTTCTATGTGCATTCTGAGCGCAAAGCATATTGATGCATTGCAACATTTTTTAAAACTTATTGGTACATACCTATCACTAAAAAACAGGAAAGAGAAAAGTGGACTTCAAATTGAATGCCATGCTTTTAAGGCACAGTAGCGTGTGAGTTATCTTCTTATCAAATTAGATGGCAAAGAATTATGTTTATTGTGCAATAACATTATGGCTGTGCTATAAGAATACCTTATACATCAGCATTACCAGTAAGCATTCATCACAATACTCCCAACTCACAGGAAAACAAGAGAAAAAATGAGAAAAAACAGAATACCTTATCACAGCAGGATTTCTTCAGAAGAAGAAAAAATTAAAATGAGGCTGCAACCAAAGAAAGTTTCTGAATGGCTCATCTGTTAGGCAAGCAAAGAAAGCCACTTACTAATGGTGATTTACTTAAATTGTGTTTGACTGCAGCAAATGAAGAAACTTCAGAGAAAATAAACTAGTAAAGACTATCAGCAAGGATGGTTGGTTGAAAAATTGAGGACACTGGTAGCAACATCAAGAGGCAATTACAAAACAAGGCAAAAGGTTTCAAGGTTTTCCTTGGCTCCTGCTGTGTAACCAAATGTTACTGATTTTACTTAATTATTATTTACTTGAAGACTCAATGCAGAGTTTAAACTGAAAAATCAGCCTTCTATGAATAGTTTGCATGGAACAACTTCAGGCAAGAATATTTTCAAAGTTGAGAAAATAGTTTAGTACAACCTAAGTGTACTCTGTTACGATGTGTTGTAACTGGTACTGGTAGAAATATGTACGAGAATACTATGAACAACTGCATACCACCAACTTAGACAATCTACAAGAAATGGGCAAATTCTTACAAACACACAAATTACCAATAATGACTCAGAAGAAACAGAAAATCTCAAGAGACCTATATCAAGTAAAGAGATTAAATGAGTAGCCAAAAAATCTCCCCAACAAAACAAGTCCAGGACAACATGGCTTCTACCAAACATTTAGATAAGAATTAACAGCAATCCTTCTCAAACTCTTCCAAAAAAACAAAAGAGTAGAGAACACTTCCTAACATTCTACAAGCCCAGTTTTACCCTGATACCAAAACAAGACAAAAATACCACAAGAAAACTACAGGCCAATATCTCTTATAAATATAGATGCAAAAATTCTCAACAAAATACTAACCAAATCTAACACCACATTAAAAGGACTAAATGGAATTTATCCCAGGAATGTAAGGGTGGTTCAACATACAAAAAGCAATTACCACATTACCAGAATGAAAGAAAAAACCACACAATCATCTGAATTAACACAGAAAAGGTATTTGACAGAATTCAATACCCTATCATGATGAAAAAAAAAAAACTCAGCAAACTGGGAATAGAAGGGAAGTCCTTAAAATGATCAAGGGTGTTTATGAAAAACCCGCAGCTAACATCATACTTAATGATGAAAAACAGAAGGCTTTTCCCCCCCCAAATCAGGAACAAGACAAAGACGCCTGCTTTCACCACTGCTATTCAACATTGTACTGGAAAGTCCTAGCCAGCAATTAGGCAATAAAAAGAAATAGAAAGCATCCAATTCGGAAAGGAAGAGGTAAAACTATCTCTATTTGCTGACGACATGATTCTATATATGGAAAATCTCACAGAATCCACAAAACACAACTAGAGCTAATAAACAAATTCAGGAAAGTTGCAGGGTAGAAGATCAACACATAAAATTCAGTTGTGCTTCTATATGCTGTAACGAACAATCCAAAAAGGAAACTAAGAAAATTCTATTTATAATAGCCTCCAAAAGAATATAATACTTAGGAATAAATTTAACCAAAAATACTTGCACACTAAAAACTACAAAATTTTGCTGAAAGAAATGAAAGAAAACCTAAATAAACGGTAAGAGACTTCCCTTGTTCATGAATTGGAAGACTTTAATATTGTTAACATTGCAATACTCCACAAAGCAATCTACAGAGTCAATACAATCTCTACCAAAATTTCAATAGCTTTTTCTGCATAAATGGAAAGACCAATCCTCAAATTTATATGTAACTGAAAGGGGTCTAGAACAGCCAAAATAATATTGAAAATGAAAAACAAAGCAGGAGGACTCACACTTCACAATTCAAAACTTACTACGAAATGACAGTAATCAGGACAGTGTGGTACTGGCACAAGGAAAGACATATAAACTAATGGAACAAACAGAACTAAGAGTCCAGAAATAAACCCAAAACATCTATGGACAATTGATTTTTTTAATACAATTTTTAAAGGTTACACTCCATTTACAGTTATTACAAAATATTGGCTATATTCCTCATATTGTATAATACATTCTTGTAACTTATCTTACACCCAATACTTTGTACCTCCCACTCCTCCAACCTTATACTGCCCACCCCCCCCGCCCACTGGTAACCACTAGCTTGTTCTCTATATCTGTGAGTTTGCTTCTTTTTTGTTATATCCACTAGTTTGTTGTATTGGGTTGCCCAAAAAATTCGTTCGGGTTGTTCCATAACATCTTACGGAAAACCCAAACAAACTTTTTGGCCAACCCAATATTTTTTAGATTCCACATATAAGTGACATCATATAGCATTTGTCTTTCTCTGTCTGACGTATTTCACTTAGCATAATGTATGGCCAATTGATTTTCTTTCCTTTTTTTAAAACTGAAGTATAGTTGATTTAAAATGTTGTGTTAGTTTCAGGTGTACAGCAAAGTGATTCAGTTATACTTATATATATCTATTCTTTTTCAGATTTTTTCCCATTATAGGTTATTACAAGATATTGAATATAGTTCCCTGTGCTATATAGTAGGTTCTTGTTGTTTATCTATTTTTTTACATAGTAGTGTCTATCTGTTAATCCCAAACTCCTAATTTATCCCTCCCCACCCTTTTCCCCTTTGGTAACCATATATTTGTTTTCTATGTCTGTGAGTCTATTTCTGTTTTGTAAATAAGTTGATTTGTATCACTTTTTTAGATTCCACATATAAGTGATATCATATACTTGTCTTTCTGTCTTACTTACTACTTCACTTAATATGATAATCTCTAGGTCCATCCATGTTGCTGCAAATGGCATTATTTCATTCTTTTTTATAGCTGAGTAACATTCCATTGTATATGTGTGTGTGTATACATATATATATATATATATATATATATATATATATGTATACACACCACATCTTCTTTATCCACTCATCTGTCGATGGACATTTAGGTTGCTTCCATGTCTTGGCTACTGTAAACAGAGTTACTATGAACACTGTGGTGCATGTATCTTTTTGAATGAGTTTTCGTCTTTTCTGGATATATGCCCAGGAGTGAGATTGCTAGATCATATGGTAACTCTATTTTTAATTTTTTAAGGAACCTCCATACTGTTCTCCATAGTGGCTGCACCAATTTACACTCCCACCAACAGTGTAGGAGGGTTCCCTTTTTTCCACACCCTCTCCAGCATTGATTATTTGTAGACTTTTTGATGATGGCCATTCTAACCAGTGTGAGGTGATACCTCACTGTAGTTTTGATTTGCATTTCTCTAATAATTAGTGTGTTGAGCATCTGGCCAACTGATTTTTGACAAGGGTGCTAAGACAACTCAATGAAGAAAGAACAGTCCCTTCAACAAATAGTGCTGGGACAACTGAATAACCACATACAAAAGAATGAAGTTGAACCCCACCTCACATCATACACAAAAATTAACTCAAAATGGATCAATGACCTAAATATAAGAGCTAGACCCATAAAACTTTTAGAAGAAAATATAGGTGTATACTTTCATGACCTCAGATTTGGCATGAAAGATCTGGTATTCTTGGATTTGACACTAAAAGTATGAAGAACAAAAGAAAAACTAGATGAAATGGACTTCATAAAAATTTAAAACTTTTGTGCTTCAAAAGATACTATCCGAGGAGGAGCCAAGATGGCGGAGTAGAAGGACATGCTCTCACTCCCTCTTGAGAGAACACCAGAATCACAACTAGCTGCTGGACAATCATCGACAGGAAGACAGTGGAACACACCAAAAAAGATACCCCACATCCAAAGACAAAGGAGAAGCCACAGTGAGACGGTAGAAGGGGCGCAATCACATTAAAATCAAATCCCATAACTGATGGGTGGGTGACTCACAGACTGGAGAACACTTATACCACAGAAGTCCACCCACTGGAGTGAAGGTTCTGAGCCCCACGTCAGGTTTCCCAACCTGGGGGTCCGGCAATGGGAGAAGGAATTCCTAGAGAATCAGACTTTGAAGCCTAGTGGGATTTGATCGCAGGACTTCAACAGGACTGGGGGAAACAGAGACTCCACTCTTGGAGGGCACACACAAAGTAGTGTGCGCATCGGGACTCAGGGGAAGGAGCAGTGACCCCAGGGGAGACTGAACCAGACCTACCTGCTAGTGTTGGAGGGTCTCCTGCAGAGGCAGGGGGTGGCTGTGGCTCACCGTGGGGACAAGGGCACTGGCAGCAGAAGTTCTGGGAAGTACTCCTTGGTGTGAGCCCTCCCAGAGTCTGTCATTAGCCCCACCAAAGAGCCCAGGTAGGCTCCAGTGTTGGGTTGCCTCAGGCTAAACAACCAACAGGGAGGGAACCCAGCCCCACCCATCAGCAGTCAAGCAGATTAAAGTTTTGCTGAGCTCTGCCCACCAGAGCAACAGTCAGCTCTACCCACCACCAGTCCCTCCCATCAGGAAACTTACACAAGCCTCTTAGATAGCCTCATCCACCAGAGGGCAGACAGCACAAGCAAGAAGAACTACAATCCTGCAGCCTGTGGAACAAAAACCACATTCACAGAAAGATAGACAAGATGAAAAGGCAGAGGGCTATGTACCAGATGAAGGAAAAAGATAAGACCCAAGAAAAACAACTAAATGAAGTGGAGATAGGCAACCTTCCAGAAAAAGAATTCAGAATAATGACAATGAAGATGATCCAGGACCTCGGAAAAAGAATGGAGGCAAAGATCAAGAAGATGTAAGAAATGTTTAACAAAGACCTAGAAGAATTAAAGAACAAACAAACAGAAATGAACAATACAATAACTGAAGGAATCAATAGCAGAATAACTGAGGCACAAGAACAGATAAGTGACCTGGAAGACAGAACAGTGGAATTCACTGCTGCGGAACAGACTAAAGAAAAAAGAATGAAAAGAAATGAAGACAGCCTAAAAGACCTCTGGGACAACACTAAACGCAACAACATTCGCATTATAGGGGTCCCAGAAGGAGAAGAGAGATAGAAAGGACCAGAGAAAATATTTGAAGAGATTATAGTGGAAAACTTCCCTAACATGGGAAAGGAAATAGCCACCCAAGTCCAGGAAGCACAGAGAGTCCCATACAGGATAAACCCAAGGAGAAACACACCAAGACACATAGTAATCAAACTGGCAAAAATTAAAGACAAAGAAAAATTATTGAAAGCAGCAAGGGAAAAACAACAAATAACATACAAGGGAACTCCCATAAGGTTAACAGCTGATTTCTCAGCAGAAACTCTACAAGCCAGAAGGGAGTGCCATGATATACTTACAGTGATGAAAGGGAAGAACCTACAACCAAGATTACTCTACCTGGCAAGGATCTCATTCAGATTCGATGGAGAAATCAAAAGCTTTACAGACAAGCAAAAGCTAAGAGAATTCAGAACCACGAAACCAGCTCTACAACAAATGCTGAAGGAACTTCTCTAAGTGGGAAACACAAGAGAAGAAAAGGAACTACAAAAACAAACCCAAAACAATTAAGAAATGGTCACAGGAACACACATATCGATAATTACCTTAAACATGAATGGATTAAATGCTCCAACCAAAAGACACAGGCTTGCTGAATGGATACAAAAACAAGACCCATCTATATACTGTCTACAAGAGACCCACTTCAGACCTAGGGACACATTCAGACTGAAAGTGAGGGGATGGAAAAAGATATTCCATGCAAATGGAAATCAAAAGAAAGCTGGAGTAGCTATACTCATATCAGATAAAATACACCTTAAAATAAAGAATGTTACAAGAGACAAGGAAGGACACTACATAATGATCAAAGGATCAATCCAAGAAGAAAATATAACAATTATAAATACATATGCAACCAACGTAGGAGCACCTCAATACATAAGGCAACTGCTAACAGCTATAAAAGTGGACATCTACAGTAACACAAAAATAGTGGGGGACTTTAACACCTCACTTACACCAACGGACAGATCATCCAAAATGGAAATAAATAAGGAAACAGAAGCTTTAAATGACACAATAGACCAGATAGATTTCATTAATATTTACAGGACATTCCATCCAGAAACAGCAGATTACACTTTCTTCTCAAGTGCACATGGAACATGCTCCAGGATATATCACATCTTGGGTCACAAATCAAGCCTCAGTAAATTTAAGAAAATTGAAATCATATCAAGCATCTTTTCTGACCACAATGCTATGAGATTAGAAATGAATTACAGGGAAAAAAACGTAAAAAACACAAACACATGGAGGCTAAACAATACGTTACTAAATAACCAAGAGATCACTGAAGAAATCAAAGAGGAAATCAAAAAATACCTTGAGATAAATGACAATGAAAATATGACGATCCAAAACCCATGGGATGCAGCAAAAGCAGTTCTAAGAGGGAAGTTTATAGCTATACAAGCCTACCTCAAGAAACAAGAAAAAGCTCAAATAAACAATCTAACCTTACACCTAAAGGAACTAGAGAAAGAAGAACAAACAAAACCCAAAGTTAGCAGAAGGAAAGGAATCATAAAGATCAGAGCGGAAATAAATGAAATAGAAACAAAGAAAACGATAGCAAAGATCAATAAAACTAAAAGCTGGTTCTTTGAGAAGATAAACAAAATCGATAAACCATTAGCCAGACTCATCAAGAAAAAGAGGGAGAGGACTCAAATCAATAAAATTAGAAATGAAAAAGGAGAAGTTACAACAGACACCACAGAAATACAAAGCATCCTAAGGGACTACTACAAGCAACTCTATGCCAATAAAATGGACAATCTGGAAGAAATGGACAAATTCTTAGAAAGATATAACCTTCCAAGACTGAACCAGGAAGAAACAGAAAATATGAACAGACCAATCACAAGTAATGAAATTGAAACTGTGATGAAAAATCTTCCAACAAACAAAAGTCCAGGACCAGATGGCTTCACAGATGAATTCTATCAAACATTTAGAGAAGAGCTAACACCCATCCTTCTCAAACTCTTCGAAAGAATTGCAGAGGAAGGAACACTCCCAAACTCATTCTATGAGGCCACCATCAACCTGATACCAAAACCAGACAAAGATACTACAAAAAAAGAAAATTACAGACTAATATCACTGATGAATATAGATGCAAAACTCCTCAACAAAATATTAGCAAACAGAATCCAACAACACATTAAAAGGATCATACACCATGATCAAGTGGGATTTATCCCAGGGATGCAAGGATTCTTCAATGTATGTAAATCAATCAATGTGATACACCATATTAACAAATTGAAGAATAAAAACCATATGATCATCTCAATAGATGCAGAAAAAGCTTTTGACAAAATTCAACACCCATTTATGATAAAAAAACTCTCCAGAAAGTGGGCATAGAGGGAAATTACCTCAACATAATAAAGGCCATATACGACAAACCCACAGCAAACATCATTCTCAATGGTGAAAAACTGAAAGCATTTCCTCTAAGATCAGGAACAAGACAAGGATGGCCACTCTCACTACTATTATTCAGCATAGTTTTGGAAGTCCTAGCCACGGCAATCAGAGAAGAAAAAGAAAGAAAAGGAATACAAATTGGAAAAGAAGAAGTAAAACTGTCACTGTTTGCAGATGACATGATACTATACATAGAGAATCCTAAAAATGCCACCAGAAAACTACTAGAGCTAATCAATGAATTTGGTAAAGTTGCAGGATACAAAATTAATGCACAGAAATCTCTTGCATTCATATACACTAATGATGAAAAATTTGAAAGAGAAATTAAGGAAACACTCCCATTTACCATTGCAACAAAAAGAATAAAACACCTAGGAATAAACCTACCTAGGGAGACAAAAGACCTGTATGCAGAAAACTGTAAGACACTGATGAAAGAAATTAAAGATGGTACCAAAGGATGGAGAGATATACCATGTTCTTGGATTGAAAGAATCAATATTGTAAAAATGACTATACTACCCAAAGCAATCTACAGATTCAATGCAATCCCTATCAAATTACCAATGGCATTTTTTACGGAACTAGAACAAAAAATCTTAAAATTTGTATGGAGACACAAAAGACCCCGAATAGCCAAAGCAGTCTTGAGGGAAAAAAATGGGGCTGGAGGAATCACACTCCCTGACTTCAGACTATACTACAAAGCTACAGTAATCAAGACAATATGGTACTGGCACAAAAACAGAAACATAGATCAATGGAACAAGACAGAAAGCCCAGAGATAAACCCATGCACCTGTGGTCAACTAATCTATGACAAAGGAGGCAAGGATATACAATGGAGAAAAGACAGTCTCTTCAATAAGTGGTGCTGGAGAAACTGGACGGCTACATGTAAAAGAATGAAATTAGGGGCTTCCCTTGTGGCGCAGTGGTCGAGAGTCTGCCTGCCAATGCAGGGGACACGGGTTCGAGCCCTGGTCTGGGAAGATCCCACATGCCGCGGAGCAACTGGGCCCGTGAGCCACAATTACTGAGCCTGCGCGTCTGGAGCCTGTGCTCCGCAACGAGAGAGGCCGCGATAGTGAGAGGCCCACGCACCGCGATGAAGAGTGGCCCCCGCTTGCCACAGCTGGAGAAAGCCCTGGCACAGAAATGAAGACCCAACACAGCCATAAATAAAATAAGTAAATAAAATTAAAAAAAAAAAAAAAGAATGAAATTAGAACACTCCCTAACACCACACACAAAAATAAACTCAAAATGGATTCGAGACCTAAATGTAAGACCGGACACTATAAAACTCTTAGAGGAAAACATAGGAAGAACACTCTTTGACATAAATCACAGCAAGATCTTTTTTGATCCACCTCCTAGAGTAATGGAAACAAAAACAAAAATAAACAAATGGGACCTAATGAAACTTCAAAGCTTTTGCACAGTAAAGGAAACCATAAACAAGACAAAAAGACAACCTTCAGAATGGGAGAAAATATTTGCAAACCAATCAACGGACAAATGGATTAATCTCCAAAATATATAAACAGCTCATGCAGCTCAATATTAAAGAAACAAACAACCCAATCCAAAAATGGGCAGAAGACCTAAATAGACATTTCTCCAAAGAAGACATACAGATGGCCAAGAGGCACATGAAAAGCTGCTCAACATCACTAAGTATTAGACAAATGCAAATCAAAACTACAATGAGCTATCTCCTCACACCAGTTAGAATGGGCATCATCAGAAAATCTACAAACAACAAATGCTGGAGAGGGTGTGGAGAAAAGGGAACCCTCTTGCACTGTTGGTGGGAATGTAAATTGATACAGCCACTATGGAGAACAGTATGGAGGTTCCTTAAAAAACTAAAAATAGAATTACCATATGATCCAGCAATCCTACTACTGGGCATATACCCAGAGAAAACCATAATTCAAAAAGACGCATGCACCCCAATGTTCATTGCAGCACTATTTACAATAGCCAGGTTCATGGAAACGACGTAAATGCCCATCGACAAACGAATGGATAAAGAAGTTGTGGTACATATATACGATGGTATATTACTCAGCCATAAAAAGGAATGAAATTGGGTCATTTGTTGAGACGTGGATGGATCTAGAGACTGTCATACAGAGTGAGGTAAGTCACAATGAGAAAAACAAATGTCGTATATTAACGCATGTATGTGGAACCTAGAAAAATGGTACAGATGAACCAGTTTGCAGGGCAGAAGTTGAGACACAGATGTAGAGAACAAACATATGTACACCAAGGGGGGAAAGCCGCGGCGGGGTGCAGATGTTGGTGTGATGAATTGGGCGATTGGGATTGACATGTATACACTGATGTGTATAAAATTGATGACTAATAAGAACCTGCTGTATAAAAAAATAAATTAAATAAAATTTAAATATTAAAAAAAAAAGATACTATCAATATGGACTTCCCTGTTGGCGTAGTGGGTAAGAATCCGCCTGCCAACAGGTTCAATCCCTGGTCCAGGAAGATCCCACATACCACGGAGCAACTAAGCCCGTGTGCCACAACTACTGAGCCTGCTCTATAGAGCCCGAGAGCCACAACTACTGAGCCTGCATGCCACAACTACTGAAGCCCGCACGCCTAGAGCCCATGCTCCACAACAAGAGAAGGCACTGCAATGAGAAGCCCACGCACCAGAATGAACAGTAGCCCCTACTCGCCACAACTAGAGAAAGCCCACGCACAGCAACAAGGACCCAACACAGTCAAAAATAAAAACAAATAAATTAATTTTTTTTAAATGGGCAAAGGACTTGAATAGACATTTCTCCAAAGAAGATATATAAATTGCCAACAAGCACATGAAAATACGTTCAACATCATTGGTCATTAAGAAAATGCAAATCAAAACCACAATGATACCACTTCAGACCCACTAGAATGGCTTCAATTTTAAAACAAAAATAAACAAAAAGAAAAGGAAAGAAAAAACAAACAAAAAACCCCTAGAAAATAACAACTGTTGTGTTGGTGAGGATGTGGAAAAACAGGAAACCTTATAATGGTTGTGGCCAAGTAAAATGGTGCAGATGTTAAGGAAAACAGTTTGACATTGCCTTAAAAAGTTAAACATAAAACTACCACAGGACCCAGCAATTCTACCTCTAGGTGTATACCCAAGAGAATGCAAATATATGTCTTCAAAGAAGCTTTGACGCAAATATTTACAGCAACATTACTCATAATAGCCATAAGGTAGAAACAATAAAAATGACCATCAATGAATGAATAGGGCAGCAAATTATGGTACATACATACAGTGGAATACTATTCAGCCATAAAAAGAAGCAAAGTATTAACAGATGCTGCAACCTGGATGAACCTGGAAAACATTATGCTAAGGAAAAGAAGCCAGACAAAAAAGGTCACATATTGTATGATGTCTTTTATATGATATTTCTAGAATAGGCAAAAGCAGATTAGAGGTTACTGAGGATGGAGGGGGAGGAGGAAATGGGGAGTGATTACTTAATGGGTATCACTCATATCAGGTATTTTTTTTTTAATCAGGTATTTTAAAGAGGTGATGAAAAAGTTTTGAAACTAGAGAGAGCTGACAGTTGCACAATACTGTAAATACACTAAACACCACTTTAACTGTATTCTTTAAAATGGTTAATTGTGTTATGTAAATTTCACCTCAATAAAAAACAAAAACAAACTGAAAGAACTTCCACAAAGAGAACTGAAAACACACATTTACCCATTCCCTACTGAAACTCCACTAAAGGATAGTAAAAGAATTTTTTTTTTAAGAGTGTAAACTCACAAGAACAAAAAGAACAGCAGATGAAACCATGGCAACAGAACTTTTAGAAGCTGGAATGCAGGACACATGGTAACTGATTTAGCACCTGAAAAAGCTAAAACTTAAGCCAACAGTGAAAAGAAAACTTATTTCCAAAGAACTCCAAACACTCAGGAAATGCACTACCAGGTACTTTTGGAAGTAGAGGTGAAGGCAAAGCTGAAAACAAGACTGGCACAAAGTTTGTTTATTTAGTGAGTCACTAACCACCTCCCCAATTTCCCACACCTCCTAACTCCGCACTGCTGGATAACTGTCCCTCTAGGCAGAAGGCTAGAGATTTTCTGAATAGGTAAAACAGGTTACCTGAGAGCCAGGGTAACCATACTGAAATCAGACTGATGAACTAAATGTCTCTCTAAAACTTGTATATTGAAACCCCCAGCACTTTTCCCTCCCTTGTCACAGTTTAATAATGGACTTATACTCTGCAGACAATAGACTGACATCACAGTTAACCTAGTACAACTCCTACGATGAGGCCTGCAGTTAGCAAGTGCCACTTGTGATCACAGAACTGCCATTTTTTGTGCCCCATTTTAAAAAATAAACAGACAGCCAAAGATCATTAAAGACCCGAGAAAAGCTTCAACATTAAAGACAGAGGCAAAAAGAGAAGAAAAGAAAGGTGGAGGAAAAAGACTATGCAATAGGATGGAAACCTCAACAATAAAACCAAAACCTATCCTCAATAACCTCAGAGAAAAAAAGAAGATATTGCAACACAGAAACAAAAACATGTGCTGACTTAAAAAGATAAGAAAGAGCCCGTAGAAATTAAAAATAACAGTGTGCCACAACTACTGAAGCCCACGTGCCTAGAGCCCGTAATCAAGAGAAGCCACCACAATGAGAAGCCCACGCACTGCAATGAAGAGTAGCCTCCGCTCGCCGTGACTAGAGAAAGCTCGCATGCAGCAATGAAGACCCAACGTAGACAAAAATTTAAAAAATAAATAAATTTAAAAGAAAAGAAAGATCAAGTTGAAGAAACTCCTCCAAAGAGTTCAGCAAAGAGACAAAGGAAATGGGAGAGAATATGAGAATTTGTCCAGGAAGTCCCACAGTTGAAACTTTAGGTTCCAAAAGAAGAGAGAAGAAAATGAAGAGGAATAAAGGATCACTGAAAGTCCAGCACAATGGGTGAAAACAGATCCATACACATCATCATGACATTTCAGAATACAAAAGACAAAGAGAAAAACCTAAAAGACTGGGAAGAGAGAAACAGGTTACACATGAAGAATCGAGAATTAGAATGTCATCAGACTGCTCAAAAACAACTCTGGAAACTGAAGAAAATGGAGAGCAATACCTTCAAAAATTTGAGAAAAAATTATATCTAATCTAGATTTCTAAAACCAGCCATAATTAAGTGTGAGGAGAGAATAAAGACATTTAAAAATATGTACAGTCTCAAATATTTACCTCCCATTACTTTCCATAAGCTATTGAAATAAATATTCCACCAAAATGAGTGTGAAGTAACCAAGCAAAAGGAAGACATGTAACACGTATGCAAGACAGGGGAAGAAGGGGAAGAAGGAAGGTGAGGTAGAGGCAGGGTCAAGGAACTACTTTTTCCAGAATAAGCTTTACTGAACAATTTGATTCTTTAAACTAAGGCATGTATAACTTTGACAATACTTGTAATAACTAAAAAAAAAAAAAAATAGTACTTTGTAAGAAAAATGAGAGTTAACAGCTACTGGCTAAATTCACAATGATTCAGTAACTTGGAAAGAAAAATGAAAACATTACCAAAAAATGAGTAATAAAAAAGCAAAATTCTGTGTAAAATGAAATTATATTAGCACAGCTAGAGTAGAAAAAATAATGCAATAAAGAAGCAAGAGAGGGACTTCCCTGGTGGTCCAGCGGTTAAGACTCCACACTCCCAATGCAGGGGGCCCGGGTTCGATCTCTGGTCAGGGAACTAGATCCCACATGCTGCAACTAAGAGACGCATGCTGCAACTAAAAAGATCCCACATGCCGCAACGAAGATCCTGCATGCCGCAAATAAGATCCAGCACAGCCAAATAAGTAAATAAATTATTTTTTTTAAAAAGCAGCAGCAAGAGAAAGTGAACTAATTTATACCCCAAATTCATTAAGCAGAGGAAATCCACTTCATTCAAGAACGTATTAAGAAGCTAGTACACTGAATGCTAGAATGAATGTGGAATTTCAAACAGGTACTCAATTCCACTATATCCCACCAAAGCAGAAAGAAAATACTTCCTGAGAAGAGTTTTTAAAAGCAAGGGCCTCCACTGTCTTTAGGTTCTATCATTACTGAAAAATAATAATAAGGAACAGTTGACCAAAGGAATTCTCACAAGGGAAAGAAAAAACAGAAGAATCATTTACTTAGCATTACTATGCTTGATTACAGGGAAAAAGTCAATAGCATAGAAATGGGGCTGCAATCATAGCTTAACATCCACATGTTGGAAAAAAATAAGATCATCTTATTTATTTAAATTTAGTCATCTATAGAATACGTACTAGTCTGATTTTGTCTGGAAAAAAAAAAAAAAAAAAAAGCCAAGGGACTTCCCTGGTGGCGCAGTGGTTAAGAATCCGCCTGCCAATGCAGGGGACACGGGTTTGAGCCCTGGTCCGGGAAGATCCCACATGCCGTGGAACAACTAAGCCCATGTGCCACAACTACTGAGGCTGCGCTCTAGAGCCCATGAGCCACAACTACTGAAGCCCGTGCGCCTAGAGCCCAAGCTCTGCAACAATAGAAGCCACTGCAATGAGAAGCCTGTGAGCCGCAACGAAGAGTAGCCCCTGCTCGCTGAAACTAGAGAAAGCCGACACGCAGCAACGAAGACCCAACGCAGCCAAAAATAAATAAATATATTAAAATTTTAAAAAAGCCAGAACAATTTTCTCCTAAGATAGCCATTATAGTGTCCTACAAGGAGAAAACAATTAAGAGAAAATTAAATCTACCTAGATTATAATAATAAGGCTTTGAGCCCATCCCATGTGACATTCTCATGAATAGGGCAAGAAATCATGGTAGCAATTAGGTAGGTAAATTGTTTTGAAAACAGAGACATGGGTATCAGCATTTAGAACTTATCCTTTTCAAGTTACTTATGAATAAACAATATAAAGATATCAAATATATGTTTATGTTTCCCAATATTATACTATCTGTATTAATTATACATAATGGCAGGTACTACAGAAGACAAAATTCAAATGACCATGAGAAGCTGAGGAAAAATCCCTTAAGAGAGAAAACAACGAAGTGTTCTTATGATGATTCCAACACAAATACAGAACACAGTAAGACCACATTAGACGAAAATTGGGTTGTGTATCATATTTAGGAGGTAGCATGGACTAACTCAATAAGCAAAGGAGAAAAATACAATGGAGAACCCTGTCTTTGGAGTCAAATATACCACTTACTAGCTGCCTTACCTTCATTAAGTTAATTAATCTGAGTTTCAATTACCTCATCTGTAAATTGAGGACAATATCTACACTGAAAGGTTGCTGTGAGGATTCTAGATAATCTATATCAACACCTATTATCATATCTGGAATAGACATCAAATAAATGTTAGACTTATTATATATAACATTTAACAGAACAGAAACAAATCTGGGTCTCAATAATCTGCATATTACTATTGACTATAATTTTTAAGTCAATGATGGAGTTCCACTACTTAAAAAACTAACAGCAGGGAATTCTCTGATGGTCCAGTGGTTAGGACTCCATGCTTTCACTGCCAAGGGTCCAGGTTCGATCCCTGGTCAGGGAACTAAGATCCCACAAGCCACGTGACACAGTCAAAAAACAAACAAACAAACAAAAAGACTGACAGTGTATTATCAAATAATAATAAAAGCATAATATAAGAATTTTAAAAGTAGTCCTCTAATGAACCACACCAGTAAGTCCTTTACCACAGTGATATGAATACTAATCCTTATGCCTTCAATGAGTGTACAAGAACCACGGTGTCTAGAAAGAAATGTCATGTAATATAATCCCTCCATTTCTCCCAAACCCAGTATTCTCTTTTACATCTTGTTTCTTCTCTTAATCCCTTATTACTCTTCACTTTTCCCCTGGTCTTCAGGCTACAAACAAGGATGACACCTTCCCCCCCCACCCCCGACTCCTCTCTGCTCTCGATCTCTTAACAGAATACTCCCTCCCATCCCTATCTCTCAAATTTAAAGTTGGTTCCCTTAAGGACACTGCTTCTCTAGTAGTCATTGTAATGTATGGATGCCCACCCATCAACTCTCAAATTCATATTTTGGGCTCAAAAGATAGAGTCAACACTCTTTCAACTATTCCTACACGCCTCTCCCAGCTTTTGGAACATTTCTTACCAGTTTTTGGAAGGCCCACACCATCCAGCTAAATCACCTTCCACCTGTTATTACCAGTATCTAATGGCCTTTAGGTCACTGGCATCTGACACAGGCTTCCTCGACACTCCATGTCTACTTGATCCTAGGTGTCTTCAACATCCTTGCCCTTCACCCCTCACCTTACTTTAGTATCCAACTCCCAGGAACCTAACTTGGACTTTGACATTGCCAGAGCTCATTTAACATCTGTAATCTTTTTTTTAGAAATTCACGTTCGTTCGTTCATTCATTCATTCATTCATTCATTTATTTATTTATGACTGTGTTGGGTCTTCGTTTCTCTGCGAGGGCTTTCTCTAATTGTGGCAAGTGGGGACCACTCTTCATCGCGGTGCGCGGGCCTCTCACCATCGCGGCCTCTCTTGTTGCGGAGCACAGGCTCCAGACGCGCAGGCTCAGTAGTTGTGGCTCACGGGCCCAGTTGCTCCGTGGCATGTGGGATCTTCCCAGACCAGGGCTCGAACCCGTGTCCCCTGCATTGGCAGGCAGATTCTCAACCACTGCGCCACCAGGGAAGCCCTAACATCTGTAATCTTAAACTCAAATTCCCATCTCTGAACACTAGCCCTAACTATTCATCACTCTCTTCTCTTATTCCATTATACCCACTGTGTTACCTCATCTAGATGCAGTCTCTGAACCCCTCCCTTTTCTTTCAAACTATCTTTCATCTCCTGGCTTTACTTCCTTCCTTATCTAGTCTGTATCTCAAATTCCATCACTTCAACGGCCTTCTTCCTGGTAGCTCATTTCCATCCACTCTTTGACCTTCCTTCCATACAGCAAATTTCAGCCCAGAATCAATCCAATCATCTGTCTTCTGTTATTACACCTGAACAGTCAACTATTGCTGTGGGGGTAGGGAGAAGAGGATAACAACCATCCAGACTGGTAGAAACACAAATCTTCAAATTGCCTGCTGAGCTGAGCCCTGAAGGCCACTCAGTAATGTTTTTGCTTTTTTCTGCTCAGCTCCCTCTCTTATTTTCCATATCCCAAACCTCTAATCTCTTCAGTCATCGTCTCCATAGTGACACCCCATTTAGCAAGGGATCCTGACCCTACTTGACAAAGAGCCAATATCTCCTATGCCACCCTCAAAAATACATCTATACAAATTCTACATTTATCCTTTTCATTTCTTCCTTTCTCGTAAAAAAAGTGACTCATATCAGATATAAAGCTATTCTCTCCACCTATGATCTAATTCCAGCCCCGAATTCCATCAGCTATCTTCTCTTTCATAACTTCAACCTTCCCCTTCTCTCCTTCTCTCACTGGCTACTTCCTTCAATCTCTCACTTCCTTTAAAAAGCTTCCCTGAGATCTGAATTCTTCTTTAGGGTCTTCTCCCTCCTCCTTCCTCTAAAACACTGGTTTCTCAATAGGGGACAATTTTGCCCCACAGGGAACATTTGACAATGTCTAGAAGCATTTTCGATTGTCACAGCCAGAGGGATACAACTGACATATGGCGAGTAGGGGCCAGGGATGCTGATGCTGCATCATGATGTGGGCCCATGATGTGGCCTTTTTTTTGGTCACACTGCGTGGCTTGCGGGATCTTAGTTCCCCAACCAGGGATCGAACCCGTGCCCCCTGCAGTGGAAGGGCAAGTCCCAACCACTGGACAGCCAGGGATTCCCTCAGCTCCCTTTAAAACAAAGAACTATCTAGTCCAAAACGTCTATAATAGGACTTCCCTGGTGGCGCAGTGGTTAGGACTCTGTGCTCCCAATACAGGGGGCCAGGGTTCAATCCCTGGTCAGGGAACTAGATCCCACACGCATGCCGCAGCTAGGAGTGTGCATGCCGAAACTGGGGAGCCCACGTGCCACAAGTGAGGAGCCCACCTGCCACAACCAAATAAATAAATAAATAAATAATGTCAATAATGCCAAAGTTGAGAGAACTTGCTCTAAAAACTAAATTTTTAGAAACAGTAGTGTACTGTCACTGTCTCCACTTCTTCACTTTCCAGTGTTATCTGGCTTCAGATATACTGCACCAGTATCAATCGCCTTGAAAAAGCAGATATTAACCACTCCTCTTTCTTAAAATTCTCTGTTTGAAAGGCGATAATGAAAATGAAAGCAGAAAACAGAGAATAGAGAAAAATTAATGAAACCAAAACGATTCTATGAGAAGACCAAGTGAATTAAAAACTTACGTTCACACAAAAACCTGTATGTGACTCTTCACAGAAGATTTATTCATAATTGCCAAATATCAAGAGGAACCAAAATATCTTTCAACAGGTAAATGGATAAACTGTGATATATCCATACAGTGGAATACTTTATAGTGATAAAAAGGAACTAGATATTTATTCATACAATGACACAGATGAAGCTTAAATGCATTTTGCAAAGTGAAAGAAACCAGACATAAAGGTAAGAGGGAGTGGGTGAATTTTTAAAATAATGAAACTGTTCTATATGGTATTAGGGTAAGGAATAAATAACTCTGTGCATTTGCCAAAGCCCAAAGAACTATACATCACAAAGAATGAAACTTTAAACTATGCAACTTTAAAAAAAAACAACCAGGGGGACTTCCCTGGCGGTCCAGTGGTTAAGACTTCGCCTTCCAATGCAGGGGGTGAGGGTTCGATCCCTGGTCGGGATGCTAAGATCTCACATGCCTTGCGGCCAAAAAACCAAAACATAAAACAGAAGCAATATTGTAACAAAATTCAAAAAAGACTTTAAAAATGGTCCACATCAAAAAAAAATCTTTAAAAATAAATAAAAAATCAATGAGGGGTTTGGGGGATTCTAGGATGGAATGCACACCATGTGAAAAGAATGTACTGTTACAAGCATATGACACTCAAACAGTATCCAGAATACCAGAATATATAAAGAACTCTTAAAACTCAACAACAAAAAGACAAACAACCCAATTTAAAAAGGGAAATATTTTTAGGACTTGCATACACATTTCAGCAAAGAAGATGTAAAAATAGCCAGTAAGCACATGAAAAGATGTTCAACATTGTTAGTCGTTAGAGAAATGCAAATCAAAACCACAGTGAGAGACCACAATAGAAAAATAACAAGTATTAGCAAGGATGTGGAGAAACTGGAACTCTTGTACACTGCTGATAGGAATATAAAATGGTGCAGCTAGTTTGGAAAACAGTTTGGCATATTCTAAAATTTATATGCAAAGGCAAAAGGTTTAGAATAGCCAAAACAATCTGGAAAAGAACAAAGTTGGAAAAATGATCTGATTTCAAGAGTTACTATAAAGGTACAGAAATGACAGTGCAGTATCTGTAAAGAACAGACACACAACTCAACATAGAACACAGTCGAAAAAAAAACTCACACATATATGGTCAACTGATTTTTGAAAAAGGTGCAAAGGTAATGCAGTGGAAAAAGATAGCTCTTTCAACAAATGGGGCTGGAAGAATTGGATATCCATATGTAAAAACAGTGAACTTGGGTCCATACCTCACACCATACACACAAAAAATTAACTCAAAATAGAACACAGACCTAAATACAATACCCAAAACTATAAAACCTCCAAAAGAAAACCTTGGAGAAAATCTTTGTGAGCTCAGGTTAAGCAGATTTCTTTTTCTTTTTTTTTTCAATTTATTTTATTTTTTGAAAGGTATATACTTCATTTATAGTTATTATAAAATGTTAGCTATACTCCCCCTGTTGTACAATATATACTTGTAGCTGTTTTTCCATTTAGTAGTTTGTACCTCTTAATCCTCTACCTCTTTATTGCCCCTCTTCCTTTCCCTCTCCCCACTGGTAACCACTAGTTTGTTCTCTATGAGTCTGCTTCTTTTTTGTTATACAGGTTAGGCAAAGATTTCTCAGCTGTAACATCAAAAGCACAATCCATAAAAGAACAAATTGATAAATCAAACTTCATCAAAACTAAAAACCTCTGCAAAAGACACTGTTAATGAAAAGACAAGCCATAGATTAAGAGAAACTCTTTGCAAAGCATATATCCGATAAAGGACTTGTGTCTAAAAACAGTAAACATTGCTCAAAACTCAACAATAAAAAAAATTTTTAAAGATGCAAAGACTTCAATAGATGCTTGACCAAAAATGATATACAGATAATTAAAAAAAGATGCTTAATAGTGTTAGTCATTAGGGGAATATCAATTAAAACCATAATGAGATATCGTTACACACACACACATCAGAATGGCTAAAATAAGAAATGCTGATAATACCAGATGCTGCCTAAGATGCGGAGAAACTCGGTAACCTGTGCACTACAGGTGGGAATGTGAAAGTTTGGCAATTTCTTATAAAACTTAACTCACATATTGCAGGTTGGGGGGCAACTGCACTTTTAGTCATTTATACAAGAGAAATGAAAACTTATATCCACACAAAAATCTACCCACAAATGTTCACAGTAACTTTATTCACAACAGCCAATAACTGGAAATAACCAAATGTCCTTCAACGGGTAAAAGGTTAAACAAATTGTAATACATCCGTATCACGGAATACTACTCAGTAATTAAAAGGAGCAAATTTAATATATGTAACAACTTGGAAGGATCACCAAGGAATTATACTGAGTGCAAAAGCCAATCTCAAAAGGTTAAATAGTACAATATATGACTCAATTTATTTAACATTTTCTTAAAATAAAATTATAGAGATAGAGAACAGATTAGTGGTTACCAGGAATTAGAGACTGGGGTGGGGAGGTGGGAGGGAAGAAGGGTGGCTATAAAGGGATTAATGAGATGGAACTTTGTGGTAATGAATAGTTCTGCATCTTGATTGTGGCAGTGGATACACGAACCTACACATGTGATAAAATTGCACAGAACTTATATGGGAAAAGAATCTAAAAAGAGTGGATATATGTATATGTATAACTGATTCACTTTGCTGTACAGCAGAAACTAACACAACACTATGAATCAATTGTACTCCAATAAAAATTATTTTTAAAAAATTTTTTAAATTGTCCAGAACTACACATACACACAGAGAGTGCATGTAAAAATGGTGACAAGTGAATAAGTTTGGTGGATTGTAGCAATGTCATTTTCCTGGTCTTGATATTATACTATAGTTATGCAAGAGTTTATCATTGGGAGAAACTGAGTAAAGGATACCCAGAAACTCCCTCTCTGTATTTTTTGCAACATTCTGTAAATCTACAATTATTTCAATATGAAAAGCTTTTTTCAATAGGCAAAAGACTTAAACAGACGCTTCACCAAAAAAGACATACAGATGGCAAAAAAGCACATAAAAAGATGTTCAACAGCATTAGTCATTAGGGAAGTATAAAATAAAACCACAAGGAGATACTACTACACACCTATTAGAATGACTAAAATTAAAAAGACTGACCAAACCAAACACAGGTGAAAATGTGGAAATGTACATTTTCACTGCTAGTAAGGAATGTGAAACAATATATCCACTTTGGAAAACAGTTTATCAGTCTCTCAAAAAGTTAAACATACCTACCACATGATCCAATCATAGGTCCAAGGATAACGGAAATATGTGCCCACACAAAGACTTATACATGATGTTCAAGCAGCTTTATTTGTAAGCCAAAACAATCCAAAAGTCCATCAAGAGGTGAATGGATAAACAAATTGTGGGATATGCATACAATGGAAACTACTCTCCAATAAGAATGAATGATAAAATATCTAGGAATAAACCTACCTAAGGAGACAAAAGACCTGTATGCAGAAAATTATAAGACACTGATGAAAGAAATTAAAGATGATACAAATAGATGGAGAGATATACCATGTTCCTGGATTGGAAGAATCAACATTGTGAAAATGACTCTACTACCCAAAGCAATCTACAGATTCAATGCAATCCCTATCAAACTACCACTGGCATTTTTCACAGAACTAGAACAAACAATTTCACAATTTGTATGGAAACACAAAAGACCCCGAATAGCCAAAGCAATCTTGAGAACGAAAAATGGAGCTGGGGGAATCAGGCTCCCTGACTTCAGACTATATTACAAAGCTTCAGTAATCAAGACAGTTTGGTACTGGCACAAAAACAGAAATATAGATCAATGGAACAGGATAGAAAGCCCAGAGATAAACCCACACACATATGGGCACCTTATTTTTGATAAAGGAGGCAAGCATATACAGTGGAGAAAAGACAGCCTCTTCAATAAGTGGTGCTGGGAAAATTGGACAGGTACATGTAAAAGTATGAAAATAGAACACTCCCTGACACCATGCACAAAAATAAACTCAAAATGGATTAAAGACCTAAGTGTAAGGGCAGACACTATCAAACTCTTAGAGGAAAACATAGGCAGAACACTCTATGACATACATCACAGCAAGATTCTTTTTGACCCAGCTCCCGGAGAAATGGAAATAAGAACACAAATAAACAAATGGGACCTAATGAAACTTAAAAGCTTTTGCACAGCAAAGGAAACCATAAACAAGACCAAAAGACAACCATCAGAATGGGAGAAAATATTTGCAAATGAAGCAACTGACAAAGGATTAATCTCCAAGATTTACAAGCAGCTCATGCAGCTCAATAACAAAAAAACGAACAACCCAATCCAAAAATGGGCCGAAGACCTAAATAGACATTTCTCCAAAGAAGATATACAGATGGCCTACAGACACATGAAAGAATGCTCAACATCATTAATCATTAGAGAAATGCAAATCAAAACTACAATGAGATATCATCTCACACCGGTCAGAATGGCCATCATCAAAAAATCTAGAAACAATAAATGCTGGAGAGGGTGTGGAGGAAAGGGAACACTCTTGCACTGTTGGTGGGAATGTAAATTGATACAGCCACTATGGAGAACAGTATGGAGATTCCTTAAAAAACTACGAATAGAACTACCATACGACCCAGCAATCCCACTACTGGGCATATACCCTGAGAAAACCATAGGTCAAAAAGAGTCATGTACCAAAATGTTCATTGCAGCTCTATTTACAATAGCCAGGACATGGAAGCAATCTAAATGTCCATCGACAGATGAATGGATAAAGAAGATGTGGCACATATATACGATGGAATATTACTCAGCCGTAAAAAGAAATGAAATGGAGGTATTTGTAATGAGGTGGATGGAGTTAGAGTCTGTCATACAGAGTGAAGTAAGTCAGAAAGAGAAAAACAAATACAGTATGCTAACACATATATACGGAATCTAAGGGGAAAAAAAAAAAAAAAAAAAGGCCATGAAGAACCTAGTGGCAAGACGGGAATAAAGACACAGACCTACTAGAGAATGGACTTGAGGATATGGGGAGGGGGTGGGGTGAGATGTGACAGGGTAAGAGAGTGTCATGGACATATATACACTACCAAATGTAAAATAGATAACTAGTGGGAAGCAGCCGCATAGCACAGGGAGATCAGCTCGGTGCTTTGTGACCACCTAGAGGGATGGGATGGGGAGGGTGGGAGGGAGGGAGATGCAAGAGGGAAGAGAAATGGGAACATATTGTATATGTATAACTGATTCACTTTGTTATAAAGCAGAAGCTAACACACCATTGTAAGGCAATTATACTTCAATAAAGATGTTAAAAAAAAAAAAAAAAAAAAAATGTTTTAAACTGAATTTGCCAAAACAAAATAATGATTTCTAAGTGGGTTCTGAAGTTGGCAAAACATGTTCATTTTGGCTTAGTTTAGACTTGATACAATAGCTTTTTAACTAGAAACTGCTTAGATGAGCAGGAAAAGTACCAGATTTAGCTTTCAATGCACTGTTCTATAGATTTTGCTTTGAAGGTTGCTTGTTTTTCACAGTGTTATATGTACCCCCAAATGTGCTTGCTTTTAAATTTTACAGGCATTGAAGTGAGAATATGCTTAAGTGGAGTTCAAGTGGTGTTTATAAGTTGGCAGAAACTCAGAATATGACAAGAATCACAATTTTCAAATGTCTAAACATTGTAGCTTTCTATATACAAATGTCTGAAGGGTTTTTTTTTTGTTTTTTATTTTTTTTTTGCATTGACTGGCAAAGTCAACATTACTATCCAACTTGTATTGTTTTCACTGTATGGTAACTAATGAAGTACTTCCCTGCACCACAGAACTACAATGCTGTAAAAGCTGGAAGCAAAGTCACAATTATGTATAATCACAGGGTCAGAATGAAATAAGGCAACTCCATTATTTACTGCAAATAAACACCATTTAAAAAAAAAAAAAAAAAAAAAAAAAAAAGAATGAATGACCTGGGACCTCCCTGGTGATCCAGTGGCTAAGACTCCACGCTCCCAATGCAGGAGGCCCGGGGTTCGATCCCTGGTCAGGGAACTAGATCTCACATGCCTCAACTAAAGAGTCTGCATGCCGCAACCAAAAAAAAAAGATCCTGCATGCCACAACTAAAGATCCCGCATGCCACAACGAAGATCTCGTGTGCCCCAAGTAAGACCCAATGCAAACAAATAAATAAATAAATATTTTTTAAAAAATGAATGACCTATTGATAGGCTCATTAACATGGATGAATCTCAAAATAACAATGTCAAATGAAAGAAATCAGACCAAAAAAACTATATACTTCATGATTCCATTTATACGTTTTCTATAGTGATTTCAGCGGTTGTCTGGGAAAAGGGGAAAAGTGTGTGGGTAGGAATGATGACAAAGGACACATGGAAACTTTTGGGGTGATGGATATGTTTACTACCTTTAATGTGATTAAATTTCCATAGATATACATGTGTCAAAACTTGCCAAACTGTACACTTCAAATAAATAGTTTATTACTGAAGGGGATCAGGATATGCTACTCCAAAATAAGCAACTTTGGCATAAGGATTATTTGAGCTGAAGTCAATTGAAAAACAGCAGACAGGAAGAACTCTCTGCCCTCTCCCTTTCTGCCCAAAAGCTGGGCATAAATTTCCCTTTATAAAGGTGTTCCCCTCTCCCGTTCCAGGAAGAGAACTACTCCTATCTGCATAACAAATCTTACAAAACAACCCTCATTTATCATACATTTCCTAGTCACCTACCCACAACTTACACCCCACCAGAAGTCCAAACCCCCTTTTTACTTTGTCTAGTCTCTTTTCCACACTTTACCACTCTTTGGTAAAACAGTATATAAGCCTTCCAGACTTTTCATAGTACTCGGTATATTTTATTAAAATGAATCACCTTTCCCCCTTCCCACCTCCAAATCTGTTTCTCACAGTTGACCAAAATTAGAAAAACAGAAATAATCCTAGTCTCCTTCCTCTCCTTAGTCAATTGATACCAGTCCTTTTGATTTCTTTCCAAATCTATCTCAGCGTCATTCCCAACTTGCCATCTCCACTCCTCTGCCCATTATCATTTCTCAGAACAACACTGCTCTTGCCTCCATTCCTGCCTTACTCAATCCATTATGCACAGTGTAGCAGAGAGATCTAAGCCACAAATCTGACATTCCTGTCCAGCTTGGAATCCTTTGACAGCTCCCTGTCTTCAATCTAAAATCCAAACTCCTCAATACAGCATAACAGGCTCTCCTTCTCCAGCCACATCTGGATATTACAGGCTGATCTTCAACCTTCCAAAATGAAAGGACCATGCTAACTTGTGTTTTGGGGAGTGGTCATCAATGGGCCTGAAATGTATTTCCTACCCTATCTACCTAAAGCAAATCATCCTACTGGATTCAGCTCAATTGTAACCTCTTCTGTGACCTCTCAAAGTTAAACTCTGTCATTTACGCTCTCAGAGGGCCTTCTCTGTACCTGTATTACTGCTGTATTTAAAATACATCCACTCCAATAAACTGAATCATATTCATACATAATAATACTGACACAGTAAGTTTTTCTTTTAATTAATTAATTAATTTGTTTATCTTTGGTTGCATTGGGTCTTTGTTGCTGCGTGCGGGCTTTCTCTAGTTGCGGTGAGCGGGGGCTACCCTTCATTGCGGTGAGCAGGCTTCTCACTGCAGTGGCTACTCTTGTTGCAGAGCACGGGCTCTAGGCGCACAGGCTTTAGTAGTTGCAGCACGTGGGCTCAGTAGTTGTGGCTCGCAGGCTCAGTAGCTGTGGCGCACGGGCTTAGTTGCTCCGTGGCATGTGGGATCTTCCCGACCAGGGACAGAACTGTGTCCCCTGCACTGGCAGGCGGATTCTTAACCACTGCGCCACCAGACAAGTCCCACTGCTACCATTTAAAAATGTCTAGGGCAGGCGGGAGTAAGAAGCATCCCTCAAGCGGCCATTCTGAGCCAAAAGCAGAAAATCTAGTCACAGGAACACATGTGTAACTTGTAAACCCTGGCTCAGACATGTTTGAGTCCATGTGCTTCACCATGAGTCTTGGTTTTACCAAACGAAAAACTATTTCTGTACTTAAACTCTTCCTGGGAGGAGAGAGGCAAGAGGAATACTAGAAAGAGCCCAAGTCAGAAAACCTGGGTTCAAATCCCAACCCTTCTACTTTCTAGATGGTCAAATCTACCTTCATTTCTGCTTCCTCAGGTAAAATGGAAACAGTACCTTCCTCTTCAGGTTATCATGAGACTTAGAAATAATGTATATAAAAATAACTTGCACATAAATAGGTAGTCAATAATATTGGATTAAATATTTACCTAACAACACACAAAAAAAGGAACAGTTACAAAAATGATCAAAATTATAGGCTGTGCAAAAACAACTCTAGGATTTTCAAGCAGAAATTAAGCAATTTACTAGAGAAGAACAAAGACTAGGAGCCAGAGATCCTGGGTCTCTGTTTTGTAACTAACTAGTTAAATGACCCTGGGCAAACCATCCTGAGCCTCAATTTCCTCTCTTATAAAATAAAAGAATTAAATTAGCCTGAAATTATTCTGTGCTTTTTAAGCAGTGTCACTCAACTAGTAATAGATATGAATTTAGAACCCAGATCTAGTTCAGTACTACCTCAAAATAATGTTTCTAAATTGCCTCACAAAAGAAAAAGACTATGAAATAATATGCGGATGGCAGAGGCAGTTCAGACAAATGGGTAGAAGGAAAGATTTCATGTTAGGACTGAAAAGAGATAAATAAAACTAAAGATGATGAACTTGATACTAATGTACAGAGTAAGGGATATAAAAAAGGTAAAGCACAGGGGACTTCCCTGGTGGTGCAGTGGATAAGAATTCGCCTGCCAATACAGGGGACAAGGGTTCAATCCCTGGTCCAGGAAGACCCCACATGCCATGGAGCAACTAAGCCCGAGAGCCACAACTACTGAGCCTGCATGCTGCAACTACTGAAGCCCACACGCCTAGAGCCCGTGCTCCGCAACAAGAGAAGCCACCGCAATGAGAAGCCTGTGCACTGCAACAAAGAGTAGCCCCCGCTCGCCGCAACTAGAGAAAGCCTGCGTGCAGCAATGAAGACCCAACACAGCCCAAAAAAAAAAAAAAAGGTAAAGCACAATGAGGAAAACGAGTGAAGAGGCAGGTTACAGACACAAGGGAGCAGGAATCAAAGATAATCTTAGCTGTGACTTTCAAAATTTACTTGGGAGGTTATAAAGTATGAAGAAAAAACTACACAAATCCAAACAGGAGGTAACTAAGACTTGATTTTGGCCATAGAGCAGAGAAAGGGGAAGATATAACTCATTTTCAGGAAGTGGCATAATTTATCAACCAACTAATCCAATAAAAAGACAGCAATAGGGGCTTCCCTGGTGGCGCAGTGGTTAAGAATCCACCTGCCAATGCAGGGGACAAGGGTTGGAGCCCTGGTCCGGGAAGATCCCACATGCCACGGAGCAACTAAGCCCGTGCACCACAACTACTGAGCCTGTGCTCTAGAGCCTCCGAGCCACAACTACTGAAGCCCGCGCGCCTAGAGCCCGCGCTCTGCAACAAGAGAAGCCACCACAGTGAGAAGCCCGCGCACCGCAACGAAGAGTAGCCCCCGCGCTCTGCAACTAGAGAAAAGCCTGCACGCAGCAACGAAGACCCAACGCAGCCAAAAATAAATAAATAAATTTTTTTAAAAAATTACATAAATAAATAAATAAATAAATAAAATTCACAAACTGTCCATTAAAGTGTTCTGGCCAATGATGGAAAAAAATGTTTCTAGAAATATTTTTACATGTGATATAAATCAACATTATTGAAAAAAGTTATAATTTCAAAGCTCACATAATCCTAACTATTTTCTAATTAAACAGCAAAGCTGATGAAAATTTAATACAAAATTAAGAAATATAAAAATTTTAAGACACTGAAAACGTATTTTAAAATATTAAAAATCTCACCTGCTTGTGAAACATAAGACATATGGAAACTGTACATTTTGTAGGAAAATGAAGCCTTCAAGCTACTTCTCCAGTGTACCTGAGACTTTCAGGCTTTCATAAAGATGCATTTCCCTTACACACAGGAATACCAATATGTTAACTAGAACTGTCCCAACGATTAAATGTCAGCTATCAATTCACAGACAATTCATACAACATTCTGCTTAAATATTACAGGTCTAATTGTTCCTCTCTTCTCAAGTTTACCAAATTCAGGCAAACAGGTGAGAGTCATGCAATATAATTATATAAACATTACCAGAAATGCTGAAATATATGCAGACTCATGCTATGTTTGAGCTAAAATTATGGCTGTTAAAAAAGCTTGCTACTGCTTGTGACTCTCCTAAGCCTCCCCGAACAAACTCACTCCTCTTAAATTCCACTGTTACTTGAACCTCATATGGCATGCCTGGGCAAATTTGATGACTTGGATTTTGTTTTAGAAGCTAGGCTTACTGCCAAGTCTGCTGTGTCTACTCCCCTGACCCACCAGGACAGCTTTAGACAACACCTCCCTTATTTATGTTACTGCTGTGAGCAGTCAAACTACTGCTTACTATCAAATGAGGCTCAACCTACTCAGGTTTCCTAACTCTCAGGAGTAATGCAATTGACTTCAATGTATTCTGGCTTTCTCAACCTCACCTCTTACTTAAAATAAAACATCACCATATTGAATCACCAACTACTCAATACTAAGAAGGAAAGTAAAGGGCGTTAAACTTCACAATCAGTAACACAACTAATTATCTTCTCTTAAAATATTCCATTTTATATATTAGTATTTTATTTATTACTTTTTCTGAAGAACAACAAACTCCACAATTTCTTACCAAAAATGTCCTCATGATCATACTTCACTGAAAAAATAAATACAGAGCAAGACTCAAAAGCAGAATTTGGGATATACTTCAATAAAAATACAGTAATTTTAGGCGAAGTTTACTGGTTGCCACAGAAAGGCAAGTCATACTAAGAAGTTGATTCTACAATTTACCTTAAGTTAATATCTCAAATGCCCTTAAATACTTAAGATTCAGGCCTTACTAGACCCCCACAATTTCTTAGCAATGTACATAATGCCAAGCTTTAATTTTCGTATCATCTAATAAAACTACAGTATTACCTCTAATATTTTAGAATATATGCCAAAATAGCCCTTCTGTATTGGCAAATGGGAAAATCTAAGAAAGCACAGGTATAGCAATGCTCTTACAATGATAAAGTTTTAACAAAACAATATGACATTGAAATTTTTTCCTCAATTTTTCCCCATACTCACTAAAACACATTTATTCACTAATCTCCATCACAAAATTCTGCTAGTACCCTCAGGAGCATCCTCTACCCCTATCAGGAAAAGTGTCAAGGAAACAGAATATTATATTATTCTTCCAAGTGAAATGGTGAAATGTTTATCACTGACTCAATCACTTAATATATATTCTCACTGCATTCGAGTCTAAAGAAAAAGCTGACCTATGGTATGAAAGTAAGGTTCAGCAGTAATCAAATCTTCCTTTACAGTATCTAATGCGCCATGCAAACACACCATTAATTTCTACAGGAAACCATACAAGCAACTTCTCTTTTTTCATACTGATTTAAATATCCAATTATACTTAGTATGGTTAGCAAATTAACCATCCTTCAAACCATACTTAATTCAAGAAAGTAGAAAAACGTAATTAAAAGCAAGTGACCTTCAGTACTTATGTTTAGTAAGGTATGAGAAAGAAGGTAACATTGAAAAAATAATAGAATTAAGAGGAAAAAATTAGAATATCTAAGACAAATATTCCAACTCATCTAAGAAAGGTTTAAAAGACAGGATCTCTCATCTGCCCCTACTCTCTCTAAATGTTTTATTTTAGTATAGGAAAAAGGTCTAGGAAATAGGAGGAAATAAAAAATAACCTATCGTCAGTTTTTGTGTGTTTTTAAAAAAATGTTAACCACCATCACTTAATGAGTACCACTGGGCCAAGGACTGTGCTAAGAGCTTTAAATATATTATCTCATTTAAAACAAGATAAAACAAAACCACTGAGTATAAATTATCAATAAAAACCAAAAAATGAGAAAATGAAATTATCTAAAAGACAGTAAATTATAAAGAACAGAACCAGATGTCCAAGCACCAAACAAAGTAGAACACTACAGATTAAAGACTAGGACAATGATCTAGAAAAAGTTCCTCAACTTCATTTTTTTAATTTTTATTTTAAAATTTTTTCCAACTTTATGTGAAAAAGGTATATACTAAACTGGTATCTGATAAAACTACACTTATCATAAAGTAACTTTCTTACAAAAATACATATTGTATCTAAGATATTTCTCCCCTTTCAAAAGCAGCAGGAGGTAAGACATAACACACCTATAGCACACCCTCCTCCCAGTGACTCTCATTCAGTGCTAAAAAGTCAATGTTTAGTAATGAACAAACCCTGAGAATGAAACTTTGAATTTGAAACATAAAGATTATTACAACATCAAACTAAATTAGAGATATACAATCAATACACTAAAATAGAGCACCAGAAACTGCCCTTTATAATGGCAAAATATAATGGCAAATAATATTAATGAAATACATTAAACACTTACCAATTTTAAATTCTCTATTTACTATTGAGGTAGCTCTTCATTTTGAAACTAGGTATTAAGTAAAACAAATGTAAACATAGTATTTTGATTCATTTTTAACTGGAAAAAAATCAAAGTGAACACTGTCCTATTTAAAAAAAACAAAAAGCTAAAGACTAGGATCTTATATTTTCTTTAATGGAAAAATCTCAAAACACCTTGGTAAGCAATAAACTTAAAAAGTCAGTTACTGGCGATATATGTTTATGTATAGCTGATTCACTTTGTTATACAGCAGAAACTAACACACCACTGTAAAGCAATTATACTCCAATAAAGATGTTAAAAAAAAAAAGTCACAACATATCGAACTTATCAAGTGTCAAATCATCAAATCATCTAATTTGTACTTTAACAAGCTTGCTTAGGATATTCACTAAATTCAGCCCCTTGGCTTGTTCTCAGTCTCCATGCACTATCCCCCCCCCACCTCCAAATATTTTTCAAAAATCTTCTGTATGGAAATTTAGATGTGATACAAGTACTCTTAAGCCTTTAGAGAGAAGGAAAACCTGCAGCTCAAAATTACCAAGATCTGCTGTCTTACAGAATTGACCAATAAAAGTCAAAGAACTGAAACAAGTCTCATAAACTTCCCCTACCACCAAAAAACAACAACAACAACAACAAAAAAAAACCTGTAAGGACTGACTCAAAACTTAAGTGGTACTTTTTCATTAACTGAACAAATACTGGTTGCCTACTATGTTAAACGCACTGTGCTAGGCATCTATGAACAAGATACAGACATTATCAATGCCCTCATGGAATGTTCTGCTTCAGTGAGGAAGAGAATTCAGAAACAAGTAAACTCACTGATATGACCCAATACTGATCTGAATCCTAGTAAGCAATTTTACTCTCATGGCCCACTTTACTTCATATTATCATCCTAAATGTAGGTCAGTTAATCCACTTAGTTCCTTCAAACTACACACTCATAATTATGCATAGTAAAATGAAATCAGGGACTTCCCTGGTGGCGCAGTGGTTGAGAATCCGCCTGCCAAAGCAGGGGACACGGGTTTGATCCCTGGTCCCAGAAGATCCCACATGCCGCGGAGCAACTAAGCCAGTGCGCCACAACTACTGAGCCTGCACTCTAGAGCCCACGAGCCACAACTACTGAGCCCGAGTGGCCACAACTACTGAAGCCCGTGAGCCTAGAGCCAGTGCTCCACAACAACAGAAGCTACCGCAATGAGAAGCCCAACAAATATAAAATAAATAAATAAAATTTTTAAAAAAGAAATGATTTAAAAAATGAAATTAATTTTGTGGACAAATAACTTTGAAACCTTAGTTTTGAATAACACATCCTTTTCAATAGAATTAAAAAATTAGCTCATAGGTGTTCATAGCAGCACTATTTACAATAGCCTAAAGGTAGAAACAGCTCATGTCCTGTCCATCTATGGATGAATAAACAAATTGGAGTATATATACAACAGAACGTGATTCAGTCATTAAAAAAGAATGACGTACTGCGATGTTCTACAGCATGGATGAACCACAAAAACACTATGCTAAGTGAAAGAAGCCAGACACAAAAGGTCACATATGTATGATTCCATTTATATGAAATATCCAGGATAGGTAAATCCATAGAGACAGATCCCAGATTAGAGATTCGGCTGCCAGGGACCTGAAGGGGAAAAGGGAGAATGAGGAGCAACTCCTTAGTGGGTTTGGGGTTTCCTTTTGGGGTGATGAAAATGTTTTGAAATTAGATGTGGTGGTTGCACAACACTGGGAATGCACTAAATGCCACTGAATCATTCAATTAAAAATGGTTTATGTCATGTGTATTTCAACCTAATTTTTTTTAATTTACAAAAAATAGCTACTAGAGGAGATATGAGGATATATGTATATGTATAGCTGATTCACTTTGTTATAACGCAGAAACTAACACACCACTGTAAAGCAATTATATTCCAATAAAGATGTTAAAAAAAAAATAGACTACTTTAAAGTGGACTTTTTGTCACAAATAAAACTGCTCAAGTTTAACTTTGGGAAAATCAGCTGTAAATAAAGTTTCAAACCTTAACTCCTCTAGACCCATTTAATATGAAAATGTTTTTTTAGGGGTTTTATGGCAAAAATCATTCCTTAAATAGCTGTTTTCATAGCATTTAAATGTTACTTAATGTTTTGGATGTACATACAACTCCTATTTGATGATAATCCTTTATTACTCATATGTTTGGTTAACATCTTTATTGATCATATATTTGGTATTTAATGTACTCTAATCAAGTTTGTGCCCAATAAAGGTTTGCTGACATCATCAACTTTATCTTCTTTATAATGAAAACACTCATTCAAACAAGATTTTATTTTGTTAAATCCCCATAATTTAAGTACAATTCAATGCAACCCTCTCCACCAATGCCACTTTCCCCCTGTTTCTACCTCTATTATAAGCTGCACCACCATTCAGTCAGCCTAGTAGCACAGTTATTTGGGTTATGTGCCCCCCATTCCATTTCCCAAGCTCCTTGAGGGGCCTCAGTTCTTTCTGCATCCATCGTAACACTACCTAACACTACCTTGAGCATAATAGGTGCTCAAATGATGTCAGTGGAATTGAAAAAAACGCAGCCAACAAATAACTACTGTAAATTATTTACTATGTTGAGAAAGACATCTAACATATAAAGACTAATAGGACTGATAATACAGTACAAATACTTCCCAGAGAATACTTATGCCATACGTTCAGATATGTTTTTCAGTGCTACCCTACAGAACAGTCTCTTGAACATCAATATGAACATAAGGTAATTCACCTAACACCGGAAAAAATAAAAGGGGATTAGTCTTATCCATCTCCCTTTTGAAGTTCGCCTGCATAAGTAATAAGGAAACTGAACTTAATGAACCACACTATTCCAAACCAGGTCACAGGAGAGTCCCCAACCATCCTGTTTCTATTTCCTGACTGGTCTGACCTCCAAGCATTATGGTGCCCAGCCTTTCACGCTCTCCTTTAAAACCCAACTCATGATCTCCTTTAAAACATCTTCCGAGGTGAGCTTTTTCTTAAAATAAAAACTGACTTCCAGAACTTTCTAGGAAAATTACAAACACGGCACCCCGCTTTTAAAAATCTTCCGAAACACTTAGCTCAAAAAAAAAGAAACCCAGTTTTCGGAAAAGTCCCGTTATAGTTACACTTCGAATTAAATGTGGGCCATTAACTTGCACAAGTGGAAGTTAACACTACAGCGTAACTCTCCTAGCAAAGTAGATTTAAACAGACATGCGCACGAATTTTAGGGAGCTCCTGCACTTCCAGAATGCGCATCTTTCAAATGCAGATTGTTTTTAAAACCTAGAATAGATGAAAAACCAAACCTGCTTACACTTCACAGGGACATTTCCTCCGCACCACGCTGGCAAAGCAGCGACAACCAGACGCCACCTGGGCAGCGGCCCCGACCCTCGGCCTCCAAACCCCGGGCGTCCACTGGCCACAGGCGTCCCGGAGTCCAGTTCCCCACTAGTTTGCTTCCAGCCTAGCCCGCGGCCACTTCCACGTCGCTGCGACCCACACGCCTCCTCAGCGGTTTAAATCCGCTCTTCACTCACCACACACACACACGATGTTACCAGACACTCACCACACACACACACACGCGCGCGATGTTACCAGCCACTCACCACACACACACACCACACACGATGTTACCACTCACCCCCCCCCACACACACAATGTTACATCACCACATACACACACACACACACACACACACGATGTTACCAGACACTCACCCCCCCCCCCCCCCCACACACACACGATGTTACCAGACCCGGGACAACCAAGGGACCAGGCAGGGAGGGGGCGAGCTCTTGCGAGCGAGAAGAGCTGACGCTCCTCGTTCCCGCCCCGCCCGGCACCCACCTGCAGGCCGCGAGACCGGGGGCGGCGGTGGCGGCGCCCCGTCCTCGCCAAAGACGAGTTTAAAGTCGAGCTCGTCGTGGGCGCCACAGTTTGCAGTAGTCATCGGCGTGGCCCAGGGTGCTGCGGCTCCTCCTCAGGCGGCGGCGGCGGCGGCGGCGGCGGCGGCTCCTCAGCGCCGCTTCATGCCGGGCCGCGCCGGCCAGGAGGTTGCAGCTCCGCAGCAAACTTTCCGGGCGGGGACCGCGACGTCGAGCGTTCCGTTCCGAACTCTAAAACTGGCCGCGCGCCGAACCGCACCAGGAGCCGCCACCACTGCCAGTCGTCGATGCCCAAGCTGCCACGGTCGCCTTAGACGATATTCCCCGCCCCCCTACAGCGGCCGCCACCGGCGCGCTCCCGCGCCGTGCCGCGAGCCCGGTCCCGCCCCCTACCGCGCGCCCATCTGACCCGGCCGCCCATAGGCCACTGGCGCCGCGGACGAGCCCGATGGCACCGCCCCCTCACCGGCCTACCGCGTGACTACCTCTCCAGGAGAAGGAAGTCACGTGATTATGGAGAGCCGGATAGCCCTACTACCTCTTGGGAGTCGTAGTTTGCATCAACTCCTTCTAAGCCAGGACCCGGTACCAGGGTGTGAGGTCGATAGCGCTCTAATTATATTGAGGGGCCCACCACCTGCCAGTCAGAGATCCCTTGCCTTATTAGGCAGACCCCACGTTGGGGAAGGAGCGCCAAGAGCCTTGGGGTTAAGGGTGCGGTGACACGCGGCTGCAGTGTTACTCCTGCCTGGCTGCGTTTGGGGAAGGTAACAGCGCCCCGGAGGGTTACGTGGACATCACTCACTCCCTCATCCCTTTACCCCAGCCTTAATGGCGGAGTCTTGAGAAGGCTGGGACTGGGTCGGGCTTCCAGCTAAGGTGGGGCGGAGCCGGAGGAAACCTGGGTTGCGCAACGAGGCCCAAGTCTGAGCTACCAGTCGCTGCAGACGCACCCTTGCGGGGCGGGGTCTGCGCTTTGCTGGCTGAGCCTTTGTCTGCTCGCCGTCAGCCGGCCTGGCAGCTGCTCCTTCGAGGACAGCCGGCGCATTCGAGGCCTTGGCAAAGCCCAGGGGCAGGGTCTGTCCCTGCTGTAAATCAGGCCGACTGAACGGGAAAACCCCGTCGTGAACTCGCACCATTCAACGGGCTCTGTGACCTCTGCATCCCGATGCACATCGGTTAAAGCAGGAGGGATTGTGTTACCCAAACTGAGTGGCTGTTAGGGGGGAGGAAATGACACTGCGTCAGAACAGTTTCACTCTCTGCCCCTCCCCAGTGGGCCTGTCTTGCCTGGAGACTACCCAAGATGCCTCCTCCTGGGCCCTGAGGTGGAGGCCGGGCCCAGGGACGCTGAGCCTGGCTTGTTTACTTAGGACTCCTCCAAGGCACAGGGTGGACAGAGAGCTGGAAGAGGTGGCGGTGACCAACTCCCCTAGCTCCAGGCTGCGAAGGGCACAGCATCCCTAGAAGTGTGTTGCCAGAGGAACCAAGTTGCTATGTCTCAGAAACTTGGGTGCAGGTGCAAGAGCCCAGGCACATCCCACGCTGTCCACAAAAGCCACTGGAGAAGAGGGCAAGGTGGAGCACCCTCCAGAGATGTCTCAGTATGTAGACTGACAACCTGAGCTACCAGGGAGCCCTAGGGAGAGCCCAACTAGGCCTAGGGTCAGGAGGACAGGGAACGTACAGAGCCGTTGAGACGTTTATCTTGGATTGGTTCACCCCTGAGGTCAGAAAACTTCCTGCCCTGTGCTCTGTACCCATGCCTGTGCTGGACCTGGGGAGGCAGAGATAAATTAATCTCCCTTCAGGCATCAGGGAGAGGAGGCAAGCAAATCTATAATCACTGTCCAAAGAGATTAGGGCTGTGCCAAGAGCTCAGAGAAGGCTCATAATCTCCCAGGCTGCAGGCGTCCACAAGGCTAAGTAAGAATTGGAGAGATGGGCAAGAAGTGAGAAAGATGGTTCCAGGCAGAGAACAGATTTCCAAAGACTTGGAGACCAGAGAGTTCACGCAGTGAACAGGAGCCAAAGGTAAAGCCAGATGAAGGGGCAGGGTACTGCAAGCCACTGCAAGGTATCTGGACTTTATCCTGCGTGCAGGAGGGAGCCACAAAAGGGTTTCCAGCAGAAGACTTCCATGTTCAGAATTCTGAATGAATCTCTGGATTGGAGTGGGGGAGGGGAAGGTTAGAGGCAGAAGGAGATAACAGTAGTCAAGGAGAGGGAGCAAATGGTATTAAGTGGGTGAAACAGCCTTTCAATAAGCAGTACTGCCTTCAAAGGATCTCCAACCTTGAGGGCCTAGGTGTGGAATTTAGAGCCCAAACTCCACACTAATTTTACAGCTTTCGGCCCCAGGCAGATCGTTGGTCTGCCAATTAGTACTACATGTAACATGACCCTTAGTATAGTAAAAGGCCCCAGAAGCTTAGCCAGCTCACCTCTCCTCGTCATAAAATGATGCAGTTTCAGGATGTGTGCCCCCTACCACCCCCCACCCCACAATACCTCCCAGGTTATCATCTGGATGGAGAAAATGGACCTTCATATAACCCCTCTGCCCTCCACACATGACTTTACCTGAACCAGGGGCTCAGCCAGCCAGGCCAGGGGGGAAGGCAAGAGGGAGATCATGGGCCCGTCAGCCCCACCACTGGGAAGGGACCAGAGAAGCTATAGGTGGCTTGAAAAATTCACCCATTCATCAAATGCTTAGCGACGCATCTGTGTTCCCAGCTACCATGCACCTGGAGAACACTTAAAAGGGCTCATGTCTTGGGGAAGGTTTCTGCTCTGGAGGAAACTGAGAACCCTAACCTGGAGTGATGAGGGCTGAGGCAGGGGGTGGGCACCAACTGCAGGAAGAGTGTTACCGCCTTTGTAAGAAAGGCAGCAATGGCTGGGAGCTCTGCAGGCTGTGACGAATCAATACACAGACATCAATATACAAACTCTCTCCACCCCTTTTCCTTAGCCAGGTCCAGGACCTCCCCCATAAGCTCCTCCTCAGGTCAGCTCCAAAGCTCTCTTAGGTGGCAGGAGGCCATCTGACCCGCCTCCAGCCTTCTGAGAGCCCTGTGAAACCAGGAGGCCCAGGGACCCAGTGCAACAGACAGAACCCCAGACTTGGCCGGGCTGGTGGACAAGGACTGTGTGGGTCCCCCTCCCTCCTGTGTGAATGCCAGCCAGGCTCGAGACTGAGGAAAACCATCCCTTCCATCAGCTGCCACAGGCCTGGCCCTGAATTCTCATCGCTGAAGGCTCTCCTGTGGCCTCTTGAGCCATGGAATGGTACAGCTTAGCTCAGTCCAGCCCCCCTTGTTCCACATTAGGGCAAATAGGAGCCTTGGAGGAAAGTCAGAGTTTAGAAAAGTTCCTCCTCTCCACGGCACACATCCCCCCAACACAAGCTCTTGTTTGATTTTTCCTCTGTGCCTGCTCCCTACCCCCATGCCCAGGCTGGCCAGAAGAGACACAAGGAGTGCCCTTGAGCAGCTCCCAATCTGGGCGGAGGCGATATGACCAGCCAACTACAATCGAAGAAAGTTAGTTGCTGAAGTCAGCACATGGTGCTGAGAAGACAGGGTCAGCACTTTGTCCTCAAGCGCTAGGCTGAGGAGTTTGGACTTGATCCAGGGGGCAATTGAGAGCCATGGAGGAGTTCTGAGCAGGAGTGACACCTGGAAGGACTGAGTATGCAGGACTGCAGGGGCAAGAGATTACCCACCCATCTTTGCACCAAGTCCAGTCCGCTTGCTGTGGCCTTCGGAAGACCTGCCACCCTCTCCAGCCTTGTCCCTCCCTCTTGTGCTCATATCAAAACCATGTGTCCCCAAAATATGATGAGCTAAGAGGAAGTCCTCAATCAGGGTGGCTGGAATGGATGGATAAGTATGGTGGTCACCAGACCAGAGAGGGGTTTGGGCATCTAAGTGGCCTGAGTTTAAGGTGGGCATGATGAGAACAGTGGGTGGTGCTTTCAGACCTGACTGGGCCCTCCCAGTTGGTCCCAGCTCTTAGGCAGGTCTCTCTGAGACCAGGGCAGGCATCACTGATGTGTGCTAAAGCGAAACCATTTGAGGGCCAACATATTCAACCAGGATTTTGCCAGACATCCTCAGTCAAGGAACACACACTAGCCCCTCCCCACCTGCTCCCCTGTGACTAACCCTTTCCCCACTACTTTTCCTGGGCCTTCAAAGTCCCCACACTCTAAATTCTATCTTAGCGACTGACCTCTACCCCTGCCTTTCCTTCCCCATAGCCCAGAAATGAACCTGACCCCTCCAGAGAAGGGGCTTCCCCAGGGAAACCACACTGGTGGGAGAAGAGGTCTGAGGACAGAGCCCAACCCCACCAGGGAAGTGGATCTTAAGACTTGGTACCTGGCCCACACAGGGTCCTCCCACAAGTTCTGACTAGCTCAGGATGCCTGAGGGGTCCACTGGGGCCTCTCTGTCTGTCCTGTTCCAGTTGGGGTATGAGGAACGGCAAAGGGGGCATTTTGACTGAAACAGTTTTTTGTAAGAAAAAGCAGAAATAAATTGTGCCTAAAGTTTGATGGCTGAGACTGAACCAAGCCTCAGTCTCTCTCCTGGGTGGGGCTCCTTCTCTGGAAGCACTGGTCTGGGAAGTTAGTTAGGGCAGCCTCGGTATGGAGTGACCCCATTAGCTGCACGGTGCCGCTATCATAGGGCGAGACTATCCTCCAGCCGGCCTCGAGCAGGAAGAGAACAGCTGATCCCACTCAGAGAAGGGCCCTTGGGCCCAGCAAGAACTAGAAGTGACTTGCCCAAGGTCAAAGAGTGATGGGCTCTGGGAGGCCACTGGTATTGGTATCCTTATCTGCAAACAGAAGAGCAAGTGTGGGTGCAGGGAGGGGCTGCTCTGGGACTGAGACAGGGGCCTTACCTGCCCAACCCCTGATTCAGGTCATCAGGGCTGGGGGTACTGACTGGCACAGGGGCCTGACCCTGAGTAGATGGGAGAAACAAGGCCTTGGCCCAGAGGGGAATCCCCCCTCCTCACAGAGCTTTGAAAAGGGGAGGAAGAGCAGCATGTTTACAGCTGAGGAAGCAGAGGCGGTGCTGGGCAGGGACCTTTGGTCAGAACGCCCCTCCCAGTAAGCGGGGTGGGGGAGGCCCCATAAGATGCAGTAGCTGTTTGTTTGCTTCTCACTGCCAGAAGGAAATTAAAGAGAATCTGCCACTTCCTTCCGGCCCGAACAGGATGGTGGGGGCGGAAGGGGGGGTGGGCAGTGGCATGGGCAGGCAATCACAAGGCCCCCAAATTGCTGCCATCAGCAGTCTCCAGTGTCCTCTGCTCAGAGCAGGCACCTCACAGGTCTGAGCTCTAGCTGGGGTCAGACCCAGCACCCCCCACCCCTCACCTGAGCTGGTCCCTTACTAGGGCACCAGATACCCTAATCATTCCCCCAGATTCCATATCACCTCTCATCAGGAAAGCCAACTGATGGCCAGTACCTCAGGTTTACCATCAGGAGAATGGGCTTCTTGGACTTTCCTGGCTCAACTCAAGTCCAGTGAGCATTAAAGGTGATAACCAACCCACCACCTCCATCTAGACTCGTAAGGATGGGTAGGAGAAATGTTTTAGAAAGCCCCAGCTCTGCACAGAGGGTGGAAGCAGAATAATTATGCCAGGACATCTGTCCATGTGTAAAGATGCCAGGCTGAAGCAACCAGCCGTGGGTAAGGGTGGAGGGTGTCTTTATTGCACTGTACCAATGTCAGGTTGGGGAGGTGCCACCTGAAAAGCTCCTGTTTTCAAAGAAAATACTGAGGTCACTGGGAACTTGGCTCTGCTACTCAGACCCACCAAAGGAGATGAGCACTCTGAGGATCTCCTGGCCTGTGCTCCAGGCTGCTGGCCCAGGCCAGAACCTCTTAATTCCTGCCAGCAGCGGCAGCAAGTTGTCCAGTGGCATCTGGCTGATGCTCTGCACCCATAGCCATCCTAGGGCCAGGCCCGGAGAGGGGCTGACCAGGGTAGGGACGGTAGTCACCAGCCTTCCAGTGGGCTCTCTTTACCACTTGCCAAGGCTAAAAAGGGCTTCTTGCACAGCTCCCCAGGCATGGCTGGCTCCTGAGCTCTGGGGTCCCCAGTGTCTTGGTCAGGGGCCTCCCGCTTGCGCTTGTGCAAGGAGGGGCCCTCCTCACCCAGCCGACCCTCAGGGAGGCCCTGGCTCCGCAGACAGACGATGGCTGCAGCCTGCTCCGCCAGTTTCTTGGACTTGTCCCTAGGCAGACGAGGCATGGGGCAATAAGGCAGGAAGACAGGCAGACTGGTTACAGGACTAGAGTCTGGGAGGCCTTACTCTACACGCCCTTGGCAGAGATTCTGACAAAACTAGGGAAGGGGTCATCGCCCAGGGATGCCACTGCCCAGGTACACCATCCCCCTAACCCTCCCAGGCCAATGCGAGGATCAGGCCCTGCTGACAAGCCTCATGCCCGCTGATAAGGAAACTCACCACAAGGTGGACTGGTACTTTTGTTCGGCAACAGTGACAACAGAACAGAAGAGGCGATCCAGGGGCCGTTGAACCTGGTACAGAGAGAGCAAAGGAAACAGGGATGGCTGCATGAGAGCAAGAGGGCCAAGCCCTGGAGGGAAGTCCTTCCCACCTAAATCAAATGAAGGCTACCTGTATCACATGCTCCTCCCCAGCAGAAGGGCCTAGTGCATCTTCCAGGGAAGAAAGGTAGATACACAAACAGTCAGTGACATCCCAGTGTGTCAGGAGTTCTGTCATGGACCTAAGCAAAGGTCCGTCAGAGCCCTTAGCTGCATGTGACTATGGAGCTTCCTCCTACTGACATCTGGGTGGGCCAGGTCCCCCAAAATGAGAAGGAGTTCAACAGATGGCAAAGCGGTGAGAGGGGACAAGGACTGGGGCAAAGAAGGTACACCTGGCAGAGCGACCAGGTGATGTGGCGGACAGAGAGCTGAGTGGATGTGACCTGAAGCAGAAAGACACATGGGGGTCTCGTGCTCTGTGCTGAGGTAGTAGGGCTTGATCCCAAAGGCACTGAGGAGCTGATGAGGACGCGAGCAAGGGGGACAGAATCAAATTCGTTTTGGAAAAGTCACTCTGGCAGAAGGGAACACAAGGCCCAGAAGATACAAGCTTGGAGGTCAGAAGGCCAGTCCAAAAGAGACAGAGCAACCTAAACAGGCCATGGGGACCAAAGAAAGTGAAGCAAGACTGTCCCAAAGTTTCCCCTGAGGGGCCCCAGACATGGGGCCCAATTCTGTGCCCCACTGGCTGAGGCCTGGTCCAAAAACATGTCAGTCTAACTTTTAGGTCTGAGCGTCCTTCCTAAGCCAATTGGCCCTCTCCAGAGAAGTCTCTCCTGCCTAAGCAATGCCACTGGAGGGGACTGGCGGAAGCAGCCTCTTACTCAGGCCTCTAGTTCAGTTTTATGAAAGTGGCCAGAACTAGACAACAGGTCCACTGTCAAAGGGAAGGAGCTAGAAGGCAAAGAAGGCAAAGCCAGGCTCCAGCCAAGCAGTCTGGAGTGCAGGTACGAGCTGTGGGTGGACTCGGGGTGGCGGCACTAGCCGTGGGAGTGCTGTGGGCTGGATGCAGGGCAGGCCACAGGCAGGAACTCACCGTTTCATACACAGGCTGTGCCAACTTCTCCCTCCGGCACCACTCCAGCAGGCACATCTTGGGGGTGATCTGGGGTGAGTATGCTCTCCTGGGGAAGGAGGGAAAGGTGTCAGGGCCCACCTACCATGAGCACTCCATTCCTCAGCAGCGGCCCTACTCAGTTCCTGGTAGGAGCTGCAGGAACTGGGACAGCAAACTGCTGCCTTAGGACTCCTGCACCTATTCCCTTGAGCTCCCATTTCTGTCCCACCAGTGGCTTGGGGCCTGAGTTCTACCTAAAGGGAAGATGGGCTTCAGTTGCTTGGGGAATTGGAATGGGAAGTGAACTCCAGCACTCTGAGCTCCAGCCTGGAAAAGAGCCTTCAACAGCCAAGAAGGAAGGTACAATTTGCCTCTCAAGACAATATCAGGAGGGAGTGGGTGGGAGTGGGGACACAGGTGGCCATACAGTGGTCTCAGGATCTAGCTCAGGGCCCACCCTGATTATGTCCACCAAGTGTCAGGATGATCCGCTGCTGCCTTGGGCACAGTGGACTCCAGTTTCAGAGTCAGGCGGTAACAGGGTGGGAAGCGCGATGTTCCAGCTTCCCACCAGGAGCTCTCCCTGGATATGACTGCCCAACAGCTGTGCCTACATCCCTCCTCCCAAGACTTTGCCAGACAAGACTGACTCCTGGTCTGGGCCTGGGGATCCCAGAAAGGTTCAGATTCCAGATCACAGAGACAAGGATGAGGGCCCCATTCAAAGCTGAGTCACAGTCTGAGGCAATAATTGGCCTGAGGCTATTTCTGCCTAGAGAGGGCACCACAGGGCTAGCGAGGGGCAGTGAGGGTAGGCTGTTTAGCCAGATGAGGGTTTAGGTCCTGCTGCTCTTCTGGAGCTCCCTGCAGGCAGCTAATTCCTGAGGGCCAAGGAGAAAACGCAGACTTTGAGGAACAGAGGGGACAAGTCTCCCCAGCCTGAGTTGTGGGAAGGGGTGGGTCAGGAGAAAGGTATAGTTTAGTCACCCTTGGGACAGCATACACAACCCTGACAGCACTGCCTGGGCTTTCAGCGACTGTCTTCTCCAAAGTGCCTTCTTTGGGTTGCTGAAAACTGAGAACAATCATCCAAACCAAGGAGATCTGTGGTCCCTAAGCTTGGCATTAACCATGGACGGCAGCCAGCTTGCTGGCCCAGTCAGACCTGAGGACACTGGCCCTGGCCCAAGCTGAGGCCAAGCTGGAGACCTACCGGTCAAACTTGACAGCCATCTTAATGATACCAGAGGCGTCTTCAGCTGGCTCCTCCACCTCCTCTGGGCTCCTGGCCAAGAGTTTGGCCCGCCGGGCGTCCAGCTCTCGTGTGGTCTCCTCAAAGAAGGCACCAAGGCCAAAGGCCTCACTATGAAGGGACAAGCAGAGTAGGGGAAGCCCCTTAGTGGAGCCAGCATTCAGGAAACTACTGCAGGAGCCCAGGGCCCCACCACTGAGAAATGCCCCCCACATATACCCAAACACCACCAGGGCCTAGCCATCAGAAGGTGCTTTCTACACACCCCTGTGATCAGCCTGAACTGACAGATGGAGAATGAATGCAGGTCCCTGAGCGTGAGCACTGGAGGGCAGGCTGGGCTGGGTGGAATAGATTCCAAAGGTCACCTGCAGGCTCTCTTCTGAGGAGGAACACACAGGCAGGTGTCCCTAGCCAGCAGTGAGTGAGTTGAGCTATGCTGACCAAGCGCTGGGGATATGCACAGCCTTGTCCTCATGCAGGCCCGTGGGAGGAAGACACGGAGGCCTGACCACTGACTGGTTCCCCACTTCCCGCCCCGACCACCCACAGGCCAAGCCTAAAGTGAGGTACCACGCAGAGCTACAGAGTGATACTCTTGAGAGTTGTCCTCTTGAGCTCACAAGAGACTTGGGTCCAGCTGGTTAAGCTACATGGGCTAGGGACAGAATGAATACCACAAGCCCAGGGAGAGGAGGAAGGTTCTGGCAAGGCTCTTCCCTCTAGGAAGCATCTTAAGGGCTGGAGGACATTCATGAAGATGGCTGCCTGAGGGCAAGCCTAGTCCAGAAAGGCTTCTCTGGAGGAAGGAGAGTATAGACAGCTCATGTGCGGGGGAGACAGCATTCAGGCAGGAGACCCCGTACAAGCACAGGCAGACAGGGAGCTGTGGGAAGAGGCACTAGACCAGGTTGTGAGGGGCCCCAAATGTCAACCACCTGAGCTGTAGCTCTACCAGATCTAGAGGATCAAGGAGTGGCCTCTCAGACTGCAAAGTGATGGGGTGTGGGTGCCGGCTCAGGCCAGGGGCTCCATTCTACAACCCCAACTCTCCTAACCATTGGATCTTGGTGGCCTGGCATGTGACAGATCTGTTACCAGGAAAGCCCCTTCCTCCCCAGGGATTCCCGAGCCCAGCCCTCACCTTCCTCCATCCTACTGGTCCCCTAGTTCCCAAAACTCTGCTGCTGAAATCAGTCCAGGGATGGAAAGTTCCAAAGATCTGAAAGCACCCCCTTCTGTGAGGCAAAGCTGTAACACCTCCTCACTCTGGCACATCCACCTCCAGAAGCTGTGTCCTGGGTCCCCTGGTAGAGTCAGCTTAGGGCTCAGGGTCAAGTCTGGGTAATGTCTGCAAGGACAGATGAACAGCCCATTGCCCCTCTCACCAAATTTCCTGGGAAGACTGGGCGGCATGGAGCAACCTCCCCTGGGGCGACTCCAGCTGTTCTCGTAGCATCTGGCACAAGCAGTACTTGGTGTTGGTGTAGTGGTTGTCATACTGCACAGCCTGAGAGAAGAACTGCCATGAGCCCCCTTGCTGCCCAGGCAGGCTCTCAGGCCTGAGCTCTGCTCTGATGGCAGGAAAAGGGGCTCCAAGGGGGCATCAGAGGGGCTTGCAGCCGAGGCAGTGTGACCCCATAAAAGAGCCCTCTTGATCTTGGCCATCTACTCCTCTAGTTAGTGGCACAATGCTTGAGGGTCACAGCTGAGGCCCACAGTCAGGAGCACACTCTACTGGACAGCCTGACTAAGGTCCAGATGTGCAGGGAGCTCCTCCTGCATCGGCTACCACAGAGGACCTGTTGCCGAGCATCTTCCAAGGCAGGGAGGGGGGAACAGCCAAGTTCTGGTGTGGCAGGACCAGCCCCAGGACAGGGGTGAGATTCTTCTACTCCTTATAACCATAGTGAGTGCCTGCCCCTCCCACATCTTAAACAGCCTGTCTCCAATTTCTCCCAGCATGGGAAAAGTCCAGCACCATTGACCAAGCATGTTCGCACGTGTTACTTGTCACTTCATTGAGGTAAACAAGTAGTTACCACTACTCAGACTGGGAAATGCAGGCTCAGGGAGGCCAGACAACTGCCCAGGGATACCCAGTGGAAGTCGGCCTGGCTGGGGCAGGCAGGAGAGCAGTGGGTAAAGGGTGCCCCAGCCCCCCAGAACCCTCTCCCCCTCTCGCCCCCTATCAAATCTTCTAATACCTCCAGCAAGGCCTATGTCTTCAGTGCCTTGGAGGTGCCACCACATGCTCAGGACAAAGCAGGGATACGTGGGTAAGCCACGGCCGGCAGCAAGGCCTTGATTCAGCTTGTTTGGGACAGAAGGCACCTGGCTGGACCAGGAGCAGCCCTGCGTATGCTTGAAAGCCACTCCCTTTCTCTGGCCCAACACACCCTCTTGAGGAGTTGCCAAAGGACAGGCTGAGAAGGAAGGATAACATCACCTTTCAGCCAGTGAGCAAGCTTGGCACTACTGAACGTGCCTTCCCTGCCACAGACCTGCCAGCCGGCCGACCTAGACTGAGCTAAGTCCCCCTTGCCTCTGGTTGACCCAGGCCATTGGAGAGCCAGCCTGCCCAACAGGACACCCAGAACCAAGGGGATGAAGGCTGCAGCGTCAAGCAGAAGAGGCTCTAGAACAGAGGCTGCCCAGCTCTGGGCACAGGCCTCAGGGCCTCCTACCACCCCCAGTTTGCACAGCCCTGGGGACACCCACATGTCATGGCAGCCACAACTGCCCATGGCAGCCTGAGGATCTGAGAAGCTCCTGACACCCCAGGTGGGTAGGAGCTCCAGGACTGAAGAGGAGGGTGGAAGTCTGCTCAGGGTGAGGGCTGCACTCTCTGCTTAGGCCCAACTCACTGAGGAATTTGAGGACCACTCACCGTCTTTGCCAACAGATATGCACAGCTGGTCAGAGTCTCACAGGGTGCCAGGGCAGTGCCAAGGAAATAGTGCAGGTGTCAAAAAACTCCTTTACAGGGAAATGCCCGGGCACTACCATCAAACCCCGGGTGAGAAGAAAAAGCTATTCCCTGAGGAGAGGGTCAAAGTTAGGCTATTTCCTAAGTCAGAGGCTAAAGCATTCTGGGAATTAGCAAGAGAAGACGTTTAGAAGTGACTATGACTGACGACCAGTTGACACGTCTTTACGGAGAGAATCTGTCCTCACAACAGCTACAATGGCTCCTCCTGGCTGTGGCTCCTCTGGTGCCAACCCACTGGCATGAGTGACACAGACACCACTGTCATTGTGCACGCGTGTGTATGTGTAGGGGGGCAGGGGGTGACAGAGACTAAGAGAAAGATATCATGTGTTTGGGGCCCCAACTGCATCCTGGATCCAGAAGCCCTTGCTATGATCCTCACGCCTTGAAAGCTTTAGAAGGGGGCGATGGTAGGGCCATGCCTCCCCAGCACCCTGCTCTTCACATTGCAGCCAGGGAGACCCAATGCTATGCTACACTAAAAAGAAAAGGAGAGGGACTTCCCTGGTGGCGCAGTGGTTAAGAATCCACCTGCCAATGCAGGGGACACGGGTTCGAGCCCTGGTCCGGGAAGATCCCACATGCCACGGAGCAACTAAGACCGTGCGCCACAACTACTGAGCCTGCGCTCTAGAGCCCGCGAGCCACAACTACTGAGCCCGTGTGCCACAACTACTGAAGCCCGTGCGCCTAGAGCCCATGCTCTGCAACAAGAGACGCCACCGCAATGAGGAGCCCACGCACCGCAACGAAGAGTAGCCCCTGCTTGCCGCAACTAGAGGAAGCCCGCGCACAGCAACGAAGACCCAATGCAGCCAAAAATAAATAAATGAATAAATAATAAATTTTTAAAAAGAGAAAAGAAAAGGAGAGCTGCTGGGGGCTGGGGTCTCACCCAAAGCACTTTCTGCAGGAATGTGGCAGACAGTGAGAAATGTTTGTTTTGAAAAAGTGCATAGACATACGTATCTGATGTACTTCTGCATGACCTCCTCCAAGGGTCGTGGACCCTCCTTGAGGAAGATGGATGGGTTCCACATGGCCGCTCGGGCCACCATCACTGAAGAGGCTGCCGTGGCTTGTCGAAAGTCCTGTATATCCAAATATCCTTGGATGTGGTCGTGAGATCCTCCACTGAAAAGCAACAGTGGGGTGAGGGGTATCCCCATCTTTGTATAAGCAATTTCAGAAAAAGTCAACTAACTCCTAAATCTGCCACTTATTCAGCGTGTGGCTTTGGCCAAGTCCTTCAGCTACGAGAGCTTCGGGACACTGGAGATTATAATACACACCCCACTGTGGGGTCAGGAGCACCAAGTGAGATAACAAAATAAAGCAGTCCAAACTGTGCCTGGCACTTAAGAGGTACTCCGGAGCGTTTACCTTCCTTCCCCCTCATTCCGAACAGTGGCTAAAGCCAGCCCACATCCGAAGGATGGGGTCTGTACGTGGATACAGGGATCACAGGAAAACCCCCAGGCTGGGGCACCTATATGCCCACTGACGGCTCGGTCAAAACCCTAGAGAGGGAACAGACGCAGTGGTGGTCATGAGAGGAAGGAAGGAGGCCCGGTTTGGTTGCAATTTCCCTTTCAGCCACCCTGCGGCCCCTTGGAAACTGCTCTTTGTCTGTTCCATTAGGAGCCAGGCAGCAGCCTCAGCCCAGAGACAGCACTGTGTGTGAGGATGGGGGTGGGGGAACCCCCCTCAGGTGGCAACAGCAGCAACAGGGTCCAGGGTCTCGAGTAGCCCTACCCTCTCTCCAAGCCACCCCTAACACTCCTTGGCCTGGGGACCACCCCACCCTTAGCTCCCCCGTCCCTCCCTCCAGTCAGGCATGCCTTTTGTCAGGGTTTTAGGGCTTCAGAACTTCTCTGTTCCCAACCTGCCATCAGGCAGGTACAGGGTTGAGCTGGACTCCCGACTGGCCCACACAAGCCAGCTCCCCAGTGGCAACAGGACACTGCTGTCTTACTGCTAAGCCTTTGGGCTGGTCATCAGTACCTCACACCTGCCAGTCTAGGTTCTGGTCCTGTCACTGTCCAGGATCTGGGCTCATCTGGGCTTTGGTCTGTGACCTGCCTCATGCTCCTGAGCCATGGCTCTCTGTGCTCTGGCTTGAGATGCCTCACCCTACACCCTACACACCTACCTCTGGGTGTGATGTCACCTTCCCCTGGGCCTGTTTCAGCAGCCACTCTCTTGCTCTCCCTGAACACTCCCACCTCAACCCGTGCATAGGAATGTCCTGGGCCCCTGTTTACTGCATACCTACATCGGCCACTCAACAGAGGCCAAGGGACACAATGGGCCCTTCTCAGCCTCATTGCCAAGTTCATTTTTGTCACACCCTTTTTTTCTTTTCTCTTACAGTCATTTTTTGATGCTATCGCATTCCATTTTCTGTTTGTCAGTTCAAATCACTTCTGAGTGAAGTGAGGCATAAAAAAATAAACGAGGAAGAAGGGAGGCTTACTTGGCTATGACAGGAATGGAGAGGGTTTCGGCGATGGCTTTGATGGCTTCACAGCTGACAGGGTGCTGAGGTCGCTCCTCCCGCTTCCTTGGAGATAAAGAGATGGGGCTGGGGGCTGAGTGCCAAAGGTCACGTCACACTTAGCACCGGGTTATGTCAGCCAAATCCTACTGTCCTCCTTGCTGAACCTCAGGAAGGCCATGCGGCCAGCAGGGACAGGGCTCTGGGCTACAGGGGACGGCTCTCCCGGACCTCTGTTGTGCCAGACAGGGGCAACACAGGTCCATGCTGAGAAGGCAAGTCCAGCTCTCAAAGGTCTGCAGGTGAGGCATGGCTGCAGGAAGCCGATGTGGGTGGTCACACCGCCACTCCCCAGCTTCCCCTCGCCTCTGCCAGAGATGAGGGACGGTGCCTTAAGAATGCTACCCTTACTGTCCCGGTCTTGCCCTCCCAGAGGGACTGGGAACAGCTGCTGCCACTCAGACTGGCCACTCCCACACAGCTGCGTGTGCTGAGGCCAAGTTGGGCAGCTGATCCTGGGGAGAGGCACCTGGCACAGGGTAGGCCCGGCAACCAGAGCAGGCCACAGACCATGGCTGTCACAAAGAGCCGCAGGGGAGGCAAGACCACAACCCAGGGCCCCTGCATCCAAGGTCAACTGCAAGAAGCTCTTGTGTATGAGTGAGTGAGTCTTAGGGATGCTAAGGTAAGCCCTAACTTGAGCTGTGCACAGGGACAAGCCAGAGAGGTGGTCGACCAGAAAGCCCTTGCCCAGGTCCTACCTGCATGTGTCCCTCTGCTATACTCTTCAACAAAAGTGTCAGGGGCCACAGGGCCTTAGAAAGCCCTATCAACCCAGCCTCCACCTCCACCTCCCTGCACCCCCAGCAGCCCAATTCTAGCCCATCCTTAACAGCTTTGATGGCCTGAAAGTCCCTCTTTAAACTCGCCCAAATCTGTCTTCCTAGTGTTTCCAACTACTGGGAAAAAGGAATAGCTTTATTTATTCAGAGAACACTCTATGCCAGGCACTATGCCAAGGCTGTATATTCATAATCTCATAAAAGCCTCGTGACAACCCTATCAAGCAGAAATTATCTTAATTTCCAAATGAGGACTGTGGTGCTCAGGCAGGTTAAATGACTTGTCCAAGGATACACAGCCAACAAGCAGCAGACCTGGGATTTGAACCCAGACCTGGGATTTGAAACCAGGCAGTCTGAGCCCAGAGCCTGCTGCCTCCAGGGGGGGCCTGTGTGTACGCGTGTGTGGCCTTTCACCACCCCCTGCTGGCTTCAACACGCACAGCTCTGCTTTTCTGGTTTTATGTGTTGGAGTTCTGGGTTCCCTTCTCTGAAAATGCTGTAACAGGTACGACCAGCAAAAAATGCACTGTTCCTACAAGACGCCTGAACTCAAAAGGAACACCACTCAAAAGAGAGGTCACCCTGGCCAAAGTCTGCTGACCTGGGATTCTGTACAAAAGTATATCCTGGACACGGGGAGCGAGTTCGACTGGGAAACCAAGGGTAGCCTTCAGCAATACCTCAGCTCTCAGTAGACAGCAGATTCAAGGACTGTTTAAAGTAGTCACTGTGACAGCTGGCAGTCCAACAGGGGCAGACAAAAGAGGCAGTGCCTTTAAAAGAAGAGCAATCTGCCTGGGGTCATTCAAGGGAGGAGCTATTGCTGAATGTAGTGTAAAGAAAATGAGATTCAGAGTCAGAGTTCTAATTCCACCACTTCCTGGCTACGTGATATAATTTTGAGCAAATCACTCATTCTCTACCATTTACATGTCTTGAGGGTAGGGGTGTTTCTCCTTGCCATTGGTCTCTCTGTATCTCTAAAGCTTGGTGTAGTGCCTACCACCAGTAGATGCTCAATGAATGAAACAAAGAAAAATGCAACCCCCATAAAGAGTTTGACTGCCCTCTGAACTTAGGGGATGTCAATGAGCTAAGCAGAGCTAGGCTGTGTATGTAGAAGAGAAGCTGGTAGTCACCTGGGGTCTGGTGAAGAATCATTAAGATGGCTAGGGACCTCCCTGCAAGTCAGTCACTAGAAAGGCAACCACTCACCTCCCATGAACCGCGATGGCTGCAATGCCGGTCCTCTCTATTCGCTTAACAAGGCTCAGGGTATCTTCCAGCTGAGGGACAGGACCACACAGGGTGTTTACTGAAGCCACAGAGGGAGCAGCTGCCAGCTCCTAAAGTGGGCTCAGCTCTACCCCCTCCTCCAAACCTAATTCAGCCCCTCAAGAATCATTCACACCCCCAAATCAGCATCCCCAGAGAAAATGGACCTTCAGATGTAAGATCTTTACCGATGGCAGGATGCGAATCTTGCAGGTCACAGGTCTCTGTGTCCCTTTAACAAGAGTGCTGAGGATCTGCAGCGGGGAGAATACAAGAGCATCTGCCTCTTCTGGAACAAACACCACAACTGCTTGTACTAATGAATTCTGCTCCAGACCTGTGCGGCCCAGTGGCATGGACATGTTTATGTCCATGTACATGTCCATGTGAATGCGCCTGTTGCACGCATATACATGGAAGCTCCATGAGGGAAGGAGTTCACCTTTTTCTCTGCTAGAGCCCCAGCACCAGCAGCCCCTTGCCTGGTACATAGCAGTACACATATATTTGGTAAATGAATGAATGAGTGAGTGAATGAATGCATGAATGGATCTGCATGCATGCTTGTACAGAACACAGTGATCCTTTGCCAGGGCAAACATCAGAATCACCTGGAGCGCCTAAGAAATACAGAATCTTAGATTCCACCTCATCTTTCCTGAATGAGTCTCTAGGGACAGGGCTTAGGAATATGTGATTTCAAAAGACTCTGCCCAACACATTCCCTCCTCAAAATGATTCTGAGGCCTAACCCTGGTTGAGAACACATGGCTCACAGCTCCATTCCTGATTGAAGGCATGTTTCCTGAGTGCTGTTCCAGGATCTGCCAAGTGAGTGAGCAGGAAAGTTTGAGCAGGTCCTGGGCCCTGTCCTCAGGTACCCCCTCTCTTTAGGGGAGTCAGATATACAGGAATGAAACTGGCAAAGGAAAAGACAACATAGTCAACATATTTAAAAGTGTTTATTTTGCATAGTAATTGCAAAGGACTCCAAATAAAGATCAAGAAAGTCACACAGGAAAGTGTCAGGGAAGTAGCAAGTCCAGACAAAGAGTCAGAGATCAAGAAAGGTGTAGATGACACTGCATGTCTGTGACCTTGCTATCTTTATCTTCTTCCCTCATCAAAAATTTTGGGAGAGGCAAGCTAGGGGGAAGGTGATGCCAAGAGCCCTCTTCCAGGAAACTGGATCCCTGTCCAGCAGAGCAGAGGGGACATCCAGGCAGCAGCTGCCAGTCTGGTTCTAGACAGGTGGGGGCAGCAGAGACAAGAACCAGTGAAGGAGGCCTTTCTCTCAGGGCCAGGCTAAGGCAGGCCCCTCCAGGAGACATTAGACCAAGAGCCTGGGCTGATAGGACAGATCATGGGCAAGACAGGGCCTACTGGCCCAGGCACAACTGCCAGAGACTGACAGGAAGGAACAGTCCCCAGGTGCTGCCCCAGGAGGCTGACTGGGCCTGAGGTCCTAGGGTGACTCTGGCAGGGCTTCAAGGGGCACCTACCCTTTAAGGGAGGAAGAGGGAATGCCAGATCCACCAAGATACACAATAAAAATTCTCACTCCAGTCCTGTCCTTCAAGCTGACAATACAATCTCTGGAGGGTTCCTTTGCAAGTGCTGACTCAGAATCCTCTGATGTCTGGTGATTTAAGCAACATCAGCTGGTTTGACCCAGTTCTCTGTTTTGCAGAACTTCCTCTTGGGGTATTTTATCCAAGCAACTCTAAGCACCTTCTTCAGTTCATCTTCTGTTCATTTCACGTGCATGTTCAGGACCAGGAAGGAAATTAGTAACGAAAAGTCCTAGCCCTTTGCAAGAGTCACACTGAGAGGAAAGGGCAAATAGAGTCTGTCTTTTGGTCAGACTCTAGCAGAACCTCTCCTGGACCCAACTCTCCCAGATCCAAGCCACACCCCATGTCTCTGTGGCGTGAAAAGTCTGTGGGGGAAAAGGACCTGAGACGGGCTGGTATCTGGGCACATCTACCCACGGGCAGGCACGTCTCCCCAGATCCACTGGCTGACTCAGGAAAAGCAGACTTTGGCTCCCCTGGTTGTTGGGGAGGGGGCAGGGAGGAGGATGGGAAAGCACAGGCCTGGGAATCAGTGAGAACTGAGCTCAAGTCCTGGCCCTGCTGATTGTTAGCCATGGCCCAAGTGCAGTGCACACAAGGGGATGCCCTGAGCAGCCGGGGGCCCAGGGAATCTGGGGCAGGGGTCAGAGAGAGGCTATTACTGATAAAGAGTCTTAAACTGAGGTTTTTAATCCAGGGAGGGTACACCAGAGTCACCTGGGAAGCTTTTTCAAAAGACTGATACCCCCTCCCTGCCTTTCAAAAGACTGATACCCCCTCCCTGCCTCTGTCTACCCCAAGAATATGCAGAATTCTCAATAGATAGCATCCTTTTTAAAAAATTATTATTGTGGTAAAACATATATACATACAATTGTCTGTCTTAACCATTTCTAAGTGTATAATTTAGTGGCATTAGCTCAAGATGTCGTACAACCATCACCACTATCTATTTCCAAAAATTTTCATCACCCCCAAACAAGCAGTGTTATTTTGAAAAAATCTCTAAGGTGGTCCTGAGATGCTCCCACAGATGGAACCATGGACCTAAAACACCAAGCCTGGAAGGACATACAAAGCTCTCATCCAGCTCACCCAGTTTGCCAGCACAATTTGAGCCTGAATCTAATCCATCGCACTCTTCCTGAGTCTCATTTGGCTTTACTGTAGAAGCCTGCAACCTCTCTTTCCCGAGGCAAAACCTGTCCACTAGCCCGACCTGGCTCAACCGACCACCCTGCCAACCAGAGAATTAACGAAATGAACTGAGCTTCTGAGGGGGGGTGTTAAGTCTGCTGCCTCATGTGTGAAATGTGCCCAAAGAAGGGCAGTGGCGAGGACAGAGCCAACAGCATGGGCGGGAGAAGCCAGGAGGCCAGAGGATAACAGAAATGCCTGTATGTACGTGCTGTGAAGCAAACCACCCGCTACTGAGGCCCCTTCCCTAAGTGTGGAATCCACAGTTGTCCACATCCACTCCAGCCTGCATAGAGGTGTCTGACTGGAGGTCATTATCTGTGCCTGTCCACACACGGGAAAAATGAGGAGGCACCTAGCCCATAAACACACAAATTTTCCTAGATCCCAGACACAGTGGGGCTGGAAGAGTAACAGGGTTGAGCTGCTGACACAGCAGTGGCAGCTTTTAATGGTGGTGCCTTATCCCAAGTTGCTCTAGCCTATGGGAGGCACTAGGAGGCTTAAAGCCCAGAGGTGGAAGTGGGGATGGAGAATGAAAAGGAAATCAAAGGAGCTAAGGGGAGCAGCAAGGAAAAAGCTGGTGAACTGCGAGAGGAAAGTAAAAGGTGCATGTGGTATGGCAGAAAATGTCACTCCCACATGTACTGGCAGCTCACAACACTGGTGGCAAACATCAACCTGACCCTAAGGCCTCATAAACCTGGCCACCAGAATCACCAAGGGAAGGAGATCAGAGGAGACTAACTTCAGCTTACCTTGTATGGCCTTGGTCTGGCCTGGCCTGCTCTCATACTGATGGTGGACTCCATCAGTGTGCAGGGCACCCACTGATGCTCTCATCAAGCCCCCGGGGAGAGGGCAATCCCCTACCTCCAGACACACACAGCCACTGAGCCTGCCCACCACCCACAGGTAGCCTGGCATATGCTCTCATGATGTTCTCAGAAGGGAGAGAGGCAATACAGAGGCGGCTCTAAATGAGTCCTCAGGACCCCCGGCTCTCTACTGACATGTCCCTAGCCCTGGGCTTTTAAGGAACTCCAAGGCTACTGCAGGCTGGCTCAGGGGTTTCTGAACCTGGCTATATGTCAAAATCACTGGAAAGCCTTTGAAAAACTTTCCAGACCCCAGGTGGAGTGACTGATCCTCTAAATCTGGGGGAAGGGTAGGGGAGGTGTTCCAGGCAACTCTAGTTCATAGGCATGTTTAAGGACCTCTGCTTTCACTCATGCAGGACTTACCTTCTCAATCTTGTCAGGATCTGATAGCAGGGCAGCTCCCATTCCTCCCTAAGGAAAAGCACACACCAGAGGGGCTCTTACAGCTGGAGGAGGGTGGCTCCTCCCTGTGGTATGGCAACCTGGCAGTACCCCAGCACTTGCCTCCAAGGAACCAAGGTCCACTGGCAATCGCCTGTGCCCAAAACATCAGGGATCAGTTTGATGACTTCTAAAAGCCAGCACTCTGATCCCCTTAGCAAGACCCACAGATCTATCTAGAAGTGGGTTCTAAAAAATCATTTTTCAGGACTGCCCATTTCCTACCCAGGGTCTCAGTGCCTTAATAAACTAAACCCCACCATCTGCCAAGCCCTTAAAAAAACAATGGGTCATTCTTCCTTTGAAATGAGATCATATGCAACTTCTTCCTATCCTACTGTCACTTGCTTGGATACCACCTCTGCCAGCAAAGCCACTCAGAGGCACACAACCTCCAAACCTTGTCCAGGCCCTGATCCCCTGCCAGCAACAATGGCCAGCCCAGTCCTGAGCACCCAGACCAATGTCAAACTCTAACAAAAGCCCTAGCTAATGGAATCAACAACCCCTGGAGTCACTTAAATCTCAGCATTAACACCAGGGGCTGTCTCTTGACGGTGTGATTACCGGTGATTTTATTGTTCTTTTTTGTACTTTTCTATATTATCCAAGTCCTGGGCAATGGTATGAATTACTTTAATAAGTGGAGGAGGGGAGAATGTTAAAAATCTGAACCCATTAAGAGTGAGGTGAAGGGGAGAAAAACAAATCCAATAAATATATGCTGTCAAGTATATAGACTACGTACTAATGAATGCTCAAGGAATGTGCTCAGAAGGTTTAAATTCAGTTATTACAGTTTAATTTCATGTTTAAGAACTACACATTAGAACCAGAGAGAACCAGCGCAGACTGAGCCTGCATTTCAGAGGAGAACTAAAAGAACAGAGCTACTAGCCCTGGACTACCTCCAGATACAAACCTTACAGGCCTTCAGGAAGCCCTGGCCACTCACCCTGACTCCGTCTGTCCTTCACATCACACACGATCCGGCCCTTCCTTGTTGAATCACAGGATCTAAAATCCACTCTCACTGCCCCTTCGACAACAATGGCTTTTCCAATTGGTATTTCCTTCCTTCCTCCCTTTCTATTTAACTTCTTAACTTGCTTTTTAGAATAGGCAACATATTAAAAATCTTAAAGGTTCAAAAGGATAAAGAGTAAGAATTCTCCCTCCTTAGAAGGAGGGAAAACTATTCAATTAATTTTTTTTAACATGACTTCAGTTTTTGAACCATGAGAAGAGAGCAGATGTTCAGCTGGCATGTACTGGTACAGCACACTGGGAGGTATCTGTTCTGACTGGTCAGTGCCAGTGCTGTGACTGCTGCTAATTGCTCTGAAGAGCACCCCTGCAAGGGGAATTTATTCCCTATGCAAAACCAAGTAAAAGCTTACTTTCCTTCCCCAGGGGAAACCAGTGTCACCAGTTTCTTGTGTGTCTTTCCAAATATATTGTATAAAAAGAAAAGTAAATATACATTTTCATTCCCCATCCCCCATATATAAATGGTGATACACCCTATACAGTTCTGCTCCTTGCTTTTTTCACTCCACAATCTCAGGGAGAGTATTCCAACAATTTCAACTCCAACTCCGCTCCGTACATAACTCAGGCACACAAAGGAGTAATTAGAAGGTAGCAAAACAGAGCCTGATGTTTTCAGCTCCTCATAGACAATTTCAAACCTCCATGATTCCTTGAAGCAGCTGTCCACAAGGCCCTCTGGATTTCAAGCATCCAAAGGGCCTTTCCCTCAGGCAGTCTTCAGCCTCCTGGCCTAAAGCAAAGGTCTCCAGGCCAAGTTAACTCCTGAGAGCAGAGTGGCTAACTCTGGGCAGTGGGCTATGGGGACATCTGTTATGTCTACACTGCAGACCCTCGCACCCTGTGATAAGGTTCCCAGGGGCGGCCCTGCAGGAATCCCTCTGGTGCCTCACACTCAGCCAACCCCAAGCTGTCCTTGTTATCCGCTCCAAACATCCTCTTCCTCCAGCAGTCCTGATGACGCTGAAGACCTACCGTCTTCCTGGCTGCCAGTCTTTCCTCCCTCTACCCCCACCACTCACCCTGCCTCCCACTCCCAGTCCAATCATTTGCCAGCCAAGTGCTATCAAATTCTGCTCCAATTTGGCTTCTCTTGTGTCCATCCCTGGTCTCTCCTGTGGACCCAAAACACTCATCTCCGATATCTGTATCCTGACCTCTGGCCTCTTTCCACTTGAATCCACTAGACACATGGCTTCCAGATTAGTATTTCTATTTATAGAATATATTTGGAAAGACACACAAGAAACTAGTAACACTGGTTTCCCCTGGGGGAAGAAACTAAGTTTCTGATCACAAGCCTTCTCTGTTCGAAAAAGATCAGAGGTATCTAAAATCAAAGTTCAGCTAATCTGGTCCCAACCAAGATTTTCAATCCTGTGTTCCTCTGCTTCCTCTTCACTACCCACTTCCCAACCCTCTGGTCAAATCAAGGTTCCCTGCCTCTACTTCACATTGGCCTCTGGGTCCCTGCTTGTGCCACTCCCTCTGCCTGCAGAGTCCCAAACCTCCTCATCAAGGACTACATTTCCCCACAGGATCCTGAGTTTAAGGGCTGCCCTTCTGCTGCTTTCTCTGAGCTTCCATAGCAGTCCTGTCTGGTCTATTCTGATATGACAGTGGGGACACATGTATCGCATCCTCTATTTTTATTCATGAAAAAACAAAGCCCTGTTCACTTTATTCTTTCTTTTAACATTTACATCATTTGTTTTATTACTTGGGCACGAGTGCTGTGTGTGTCTGTGTGTGTGTATTTATTTATGTATATATGTATATGTTTGTGTGCACATTTAAAATTTTTCCTGAACCATTTGAGGGTAATTACATATATCATAGCCCTTGACTCCTAAATATTTCAGTGTGTATTTTCTAAGAATACGGATATTCTTACATAACCACAGAAGTTATCAACTTCATATATTTTCACTGATACAGTATTTTTAGCTAATCTACCATGGTCTATATTCCAGTTTTGCCAGTTGATCTAATAATATCCTTTTGAGCATTTTGCCCATTAGTACAGGATCTAGTCCAGAGTCAGGTACTGTACTTAGTCATCACCTCTTGTCAGTCTCCTTTAATCTGCACCCTGTATTTGTGAAGAGTATAATGAAATCAGTTTACCTTGGTGGAATACTCTTTAGGACAGCCCATGTTGACGTCGATACCAGCCACATCATTTTCTCTGGAAAAACATGAAGGAGGAAAGGTAATAAATATTCAACTTGAGGGTAGGACATAAAGTCAAAGGTATGAGTCCGTGCTCATGGAATTCTTAATGTTCCCTGGCCCTCTAAAACACACCAACCCTCAGAGACAGAAGCTGAAAAATCCTGTCTCTAAAATGTGCAACCGCCTCTCCTCCTGGGCAGAGCTCTAGAGGAAAAACATAACGTGCTCACACATGTAGGAAGGGCTAGTTGTAGAGGATTTTGCTAGTTCTGAGCTGTATCAGATAACTCGAATATCAAATGACAGCCACACTGCACTCCATCCCAGAGTTCCAGTTCTAACTGGGTAGTGAAAGCCATAATGCACAAAAGTGACATGAGCACAAGAGCCCTTTCCCAGAGCACTGGTTCTGGAGGAAGTGGAGGACTGTCTTTGCGTGCTAGGCTGCACAGCTGGCTTCCTCTAAACAAGTCTCAGATGTAGAAAGGACCCTTTCCTCATCATCTGCTACATACACAGTTACCAGTCTGTGACCAGCAGCAACTACTGCCCGAGGTCCTTCTCACCCTTGTTGTAATTAATAACAATAGCTAACAACTTACTAAACACTCACTACGTGCCACATACTGCAAAGACATTTACATGCATCATTTCGTTTACCCTTCCCTATAACGCCAGAGGGAGGTGGTACTATTGGTATCATTTTATACATGAGGAAGCTAAGTTCTCAGTGAGGTTAAGTAACTTACCTAAGGTCACACAGTCAGCAGGTAGCAAAGCCAGAATTCCAACCCAGGTCTAAGTCTAAAGCCCCTCTCCTTAACCACATTACTCTCCTGCCTTCATTAATTTAGGAAACAGTAAGTCTTACCTACACTTCATGAGATTTAAAACCTCAGAGTTCACAGTCATGAGAGTATCTGCAAAGGAAACCTCACAAATAAACACTAAAAAATAGGCTCCCACCCAGAGGTTCTCTGGGGTCCAGACACAGTGCGTTCACATGAGTCCCAGGGCAGCCCTTGGACGCAACAAATAGAGAAGGGAACCTGAGCCTTTTAACCTGGAAACAGAAAGTAGTGGACTAGGAAGCAGGAGGGTGGTCACCTCCAAAGTCCCCAGGAACAGTAAGACCTCACAGCCCACAAGAGAGGCAAAGACAGTACCAAACGGGGAAGAACTTACACAAGCCTGGCCACAGCAAGAGCTCGCTCTGCATCTGAAGTCCCCTGGGAACACAAGAGGCTATATCAACCACTGCCCTGATACAGGTCCATATGCATAGACAAACACGCTCAGGCACGCCATGCACACACATAGACACACACACACATCAGCAAGTGAAGTCCAGCTAGCATTCTCTCAAACAGCTAGCCCACGGGACTAGCTCACTATTGGAGGCCAAAAGTGGACCTGGAAGGCTGAGAAAATGTCATCAATGCTGTGAATACTTTCAAACATACAAAAAAGTTGGAAAAATTTTATAGTGAACATTCATATACCCACCACTTAGATTCTACAATTAACATTTTGCTATATTTGCTTTATCATAAGGCTACTCATTGTTATCAATTTTTTACAAACCTAAACATCATTCAGGAAGTATTTCTGAAAAAATACCGAGAAATGCCCAAAGCGAGAGAAGAGAACTAGAGAATCACTACAATCCTAACACAAATCTTAACTACTCTTCAAGAAACTTAATTTCTTTTTATGGGAAATACATACAGATTACACAAAACAAAGACCATGATCTGAACAACCAATGCTAGGGAATAAAAATATATAAGTCATGCCAAATAGCCAATCCCTACAATGAAGGAAATTAAATTTGAGACTGGAGGCACGTAACAGACTGCTAATAGCTGGATCTCCATAAACCATCTCCAACAGTGTAATCGCTCATGAGCAGATCTCTGAAAACCGTTTAAAGCAGGGTCTTCAGGAAGACTGAAGACCACTGTGCAATGGAGCCCAGGCATGTAACACTGGCCCGGCACAAGGCACGAGACGGGAAATTCGCTCTGTCCCGGGATATGGTACCATCTGGAAGACGACCCTGCTCTGCTCTCTTTCGCAGGTGCGGAAGACTACTCGGTCGTCGGGAGCGACAAAGTCGACTGTGCTGAGCACCTCTGCAAGAAAAGAAAAACATACAGGGCCACTCAGTGAAGAAGCAGGTTCCACCTCGCCTAACCCCTGGAAGAAAACACAACAAAAGTATCACCTTGAAGGGAAAAATGGGATGCTAGAAGTACACTATACTTGAAAGAAATCAGGGTACACGTGGGAGACTTCTGAGGTGCTGATGATGGTCTATTCCCTGACCTAAGGATGGTGAGCTACATGGTCCCCCGCTTTACAGTTATTTACTAAACCGTGTGCTTGTGTTTTATGCACTTTCTCTGCATGGTGTTTACATTTTGCACTTTTTTTTTTTTGAGAAAAAGATTTTTTAATGAATTATTCATTGCTTTGGGTTCCTTCTTTCTGCAATGTTTACTTTATTATGGAACCCTCAAAATAACACAAGATACAATATATTGTGAATATCTTTCTCATATATAATTGGGTTTTTTCCCACGTTTCCTTCAGTCTATAAACCCAGAAATGACCTTTTTTAGAAGAAATTTTTCTGCTCAGCTAGAAGTGACCTCATGAATCTTTGGAATCATCTGTACTTTACATTTCTTTAAAAAACTTTTATTGGAGTATAGTTGGTTTACAGTGTTGTTGGTTTCTGCTGTACAGCAAAGTAAATCAGTTATACATATACATATATCCACTCTTTTTTTAGATTCTTTTCCCATATAGGTCACTACAGAGTACTGAGTAGAGTTTCCTGTGCTATACAGTAGGTCCTTATTAGTTATCTATTGTATATACAGTAGTGTGTCTACGTCAATTCCAATCTCCCAATTTATCCCTCCCCCACCCCTTTCCCCCCTGGTAACCATAAGTCTGTTTTCTACATCTGTGACTCTATTTCTGTTTGGTAAATAAGTTCATTTGTATCATTTTTTTAGATTCCACATATAAGTGGTATCATATGATATCATATAAGTGATAACATATGATATTTGTCTTTCTCTGTCTGACTTACTTCACTTAGTATGATAATCTCTTGGCCCACCCATGTTGCTGCAAATGACATTTTGCAATGTTTTTAACGTTGAAAAAAAAGATGTACAAAGATAAGAGGAACCTTATCTTTGCTTCAGATTTTGCCCAAATTTTCCCAGAAGATGTCACTCTGAAGTTCAGCAAAGTTGCTGTTCTTAATTACTTATCTATCATGTGCTAGGTACTGTGAGTGGAGATTTACCATATTACAGTCAATCCTCATTATTTGCAGTTGTGTATTTGCAAATTTGCCTGCTTGCTAAATTTATTTGTAACCTCCAAATCAACACTTGTGGTGTTTTCGTGGTCATTCGCAGACTGCAAAAAATTTCTGTCACCAATGCACACATTCCCAGCTGAGGTCAAACAAGGCAACATTCTGCCTTCTTGTTTCAGCTCTCATCCTGCAAACAAGTGTCTTTATGGTGGTATATTTAATGCCACTTTTTTTTTTTTTTGCATTTTTGTGCTTTTTGTTGGTGATCTCAATGTTTAAAATGGCCCCAATCATACTGCTGAAGTGCTATCTAGTGTTCCTAAGCATAAGAAAGCTGTGGTGTGCCTTATGGAGAAAATAAATGTGTTAGACAAGCTTTATTCAGGCATGAAATCATAGTGCTGTTGACTGTGAGTTCGATGTTAATGAATTAACAGTATATGTTAAATAATGTGTCTTTAAACAGAAAGACACATAAAACAAGGTTATATATTGATCTGAAATACATAATGAAAGAGCGTGACCAGAGGCTTACAGGAACCTAACTCTGTATTTCCCCTAGGAGCAATGGTTCCATATTCGCTAATTTGGTGGTCTTAGCAACTTTATAGAACATAACTATTGCAAACAACAAGAATCTCTCATGCTTTTCATAATGAAGTTCTACAATAGGTACTAACATTATTAGTTTTCAAAGATGACTACCACATGGAAGGGTCCAATGTGGCAGATGGGAGAATATGCCTATCTCAAAGGCTATTCTGAGAAATAAATGGGATCTTTAATGCACGTAAAGCACTTCCATAAAGGGAAGCTGTTATTATCATCCCAGCAACAAACAGATTAGATGGTTAAAAAGGTGGGGTAAAGGCAGTGACATGTTGGGAGAGGTAATCGAGGTGATCACCAACAGCAGAGACTTCTCATGACTGGCAGTAAGCAGTCTGAGAGAAGAACGACAAAAACTTAGTGTGTTTATACTATGCTTTTCTGTTTAACATCAAAATACTGAAACCCCTGTTAAAGCACTGGCGAAATCAATTCTGACACAGTCATCTATAGGTATTGACATGGGAAAATGTCCTAATAGGAAAGTAAGTGGCAGGGACTTCCAGGGCAGTCCACTGGTTGGGACTCTGCGCTTCCACTGCAGGGGGCATGGGTTCAATCCCTGGTCGGGGAACTAGGATCCCGTGTACCACGCAGTGTGGCCAAAAAAAAAGAAAAGAAAAGTAAGTGGCAAAACGTGTATCATGATCCCAAGTGTGTGTGTGTATAGGGGAGGGAGTATATATAAACATGTCATATTTTTATACACACACTTTACGAAATGTGTAAAAAGTACATGTTAATTCTCCTTGTGATTACTCTTCAAGTATGGGATTATGGGGATTTTCATTTTTTAGGTTATATACATCTATAACATTGAATTTTTCATAACACAAAGAAAATATAAATCTAAAACAATTAAAGACAAAATTGACAAAAGTTCTAGTGAACTTATATTAAGATTTCACAAGCATGTATACTTTTCAAAAACCTCAAACAATACTACAACTCTCATCAAAGCAGAATCAGCCTCACCAATAAAGTATAAGCAAAACCACAACTCAGCACAACCACTTCCATTTGCAAAGGTCTTACATGTCCCTTATCTTATTTGATCCTCACTCCAACCCTGTAATTTAAGTAAAGCAGGGATTATGATTTTCCTTTTACAGCTAAAGGAACTGAGGCAGAGAGGTCAAGTGACTTGCCCAAGGTCACAGTTAGTGAGTGGCAGAGCCAGGATCAGTGCCGAAGCCATCCTGACCCCAAAGGTCCCTCCTGTACTATGAAACCTGGTGATTTATATGCCAGCAAGCCTGTGGGTAGAAGGCATTCTCAGCCTGTTTCACATCTGGCTATTTGTCATGGTCTCTGGAGAGCAGTGACTATTCTCAAGAGAGCATGTGGGGACTTCCCTGGTGGCGCAGTGGTTAAGAATCCACCTGCCAATGCAGGGGACATGGGTTCGAGCCCTGGTCCGGGAAGATCCCACATGCCGCAGAGCAACTAAGCCCGTGCGCCACAACTACTGAGCCCACGTGCTGCAACTACTGAAGCTGGTGCGCCTAGAGCCTGTGCTCTGCAACAAGAGAAGCCACTGCAATGAGAAGCCTGCGTGCTGCAACAAAGAGTAGCCCCCACTTGCTGCAACTAGAGAAAGCCCACGCACAGCAATGAAGACCCAATGCAGCCAAAAATTAATTAATTAATTAATTTTTTAAAAATTGGCTTATAATCAATGTATCTTTAAAAAAAAGAGAGCATGTGATCCACAAAATTACACAGGCAAGGAGCACCCTGGAGGACACTGACACCCAGGCAAGGGCAGTGGTAGCACAGTTTGGGCATGACCGGGCATACGCACAATCCTGGGACCACAGCTGCACTCACCATTGACAACTCTCTTGCACTGAAGCATCTTGAGGTCAATCAGCTCCTGCAGAGGAATCAGAGGGCACATGTCAGTCCTGGACACATTGGTCCTGGACATAGTGGGGAAGACCTTCATCACACACCTGATGGGGGCTGCTTGGCCTGTCACCCTACTACCAACATCAAATCATGGCTTTGGGGACACATAGTGCTGTCCTCCCCAACCAAGCATGGCAAGCAGGGGCCTAAGTGAGCTCCCCTCCAGCAGCTGCTCCTCCCAGGGACCTTGCAGAGTCTCGGGCCTAGAAGGGTTGAGCCACTCAGGGAATCAGAGATCAGACAATAGCCTAGGATGTGGACACCTGGACTTTTCTCACCTACTAGTCTCAGCTCCAGTCCATCCCCTCAAAGAACCTCCCACCTCATCCATATGCAAACGGCAAGGTGAAGGGCTCCCAGGAAACGTCCAAGGACAAAAGTGGGGCCAGTGAACAGAAGCACAGGGAGGAAGATTTGAGATTGACACAGGAAAGAAAAGTCTAAAAGCCCTATTCAACCTGGGTCACACTCTGTGGAAATGAAAGGGGTGAGCTCCTCAGCTCTGGAGATATTCAAAGACTAAGGAAAGAAAGGAAAAAGGGAGTTCTTCAAAACCAGGATCATAAAAAACGAAAGGAAATTCAAGTCTCCTAAAGGGTTGACATTCTCTACCTCTTGGTGGGAGACAAGGCTGTTCTGCTTTGTTCAGTGATCATTTCAATAGATGTGGAAGACAGACCTGAAGAGCCAGGAACCTGTCACACTGCCCAGAAGCTCCTGCCCAGGGGTTCTGGGAGAGCAGAAGAAGATAGAAAGAAACTCTCAGCCCTGGAACTCATCCCCATACTGACTCCCTATAAGCCTCAGCAAGTCACAACCCCAGCCGGGTGAGCACAATGGCCTTTGCTCCCTCATGGGAGCATTTAGGGCTAAAGTGGCCAAAGGTGTCCTATGGCATCCATGGGGCTCCCCCCAGCATATCCACCATCCAGGTTAATACATGCTTTATGGGACTTCCCTGGTGGCGCAGTGGTTAAGACTCCAAGCTCCCAATGCAGGGGGCCCGGCAAGCCACAACTAAGGAGCCCGCCTGCCACAACTAAGACCTGGCGTGACCAAATAAATAAATAAATAATATATATTTTTAAAAAGAATTAAAAAAAAACATGCTCTAGGTGTTTCTGTGGCTATTCTCTCTATGCTGCATCCAGGTCATCAAGTATCTGATGCTCACCAGGCCCGACCACACTAATCACCACCACCAAGCAGTATGGATGCACGGTTGGCATCCAAGCCCCAAGAATCAGTGTGGTGTCCCAAGCGACGGACAGACCCCAACACAGAGCCCCTGTAGGCAGTGATCCTGGTTGCAGGGGCAGGCAAGAAGGCAGGTGGACAAGTGGGCAGCACTGAGTGGCCTGTGCTTATAAAAAGAAGGTTTGCAGCCAGGCTGAGCTTCGGCTAAGAACAAGCAGGGGAAAGTGAGGCAAAACCTTGCTGGGCCCCCACTCCTGCCAGCAGTAACTTGTCCTCCTCGGGATTCCTCAAACCCCCTGCCCAGTCTACCTTCACAGCCTGACCGCTTCCTCTTTGTATGCTAGTTACAGATGCACCTGTCGTACCTTTACCATTAGACAACAAACGCCCTGAGGAAGGTTCTCGGTTCACACAGAGGTGGGCTTTGAGGACGCTGACCAGGTCCTCCTCAGGGCCCCAAGAGGAGGAGTTGAGGCAAAATGGCCCTTGAATGGTCTTATTTTCTTTTCTGTCTCCCCACTACACCGAAAGAGCCTTTGGGACCTGGACACAATCTCATTCATCTTTGCATCACTGGCACCTAGCACGTTGCTAGTGCTCACTGAACATCTGCTGGAGCCACTTCAATGCCTTACATGCAAGCAGATGCTCACCTGGTTGTTAAGTGGAGAAATTAATTTAAATTGTCATCAATAAAACCACACGTGTGCCTGCTCACCCACACACCAACACTATTGTTTACCAATTTTATTCATTTTAGTTAGCTCTTTGGTTATAGAGTAGAACCTCATAGGTTTTCTTTCACTGCATTTCCTTAATTGGTGAAAACAAACATTGTTTTTCCACGTGGTAGAGTGTATCATCCGTGCACCTTCCTACCAAACTGCCTTTTACATCTATACAAGTTGTGCAGGAAAAAAACTATCCTTTGTCAAATTGGATGTTATTTTTCTGTCTCAATTATCACAAATATTTTTCCTTTATCAATATCACTTCCTCAATTTTTATCATACATATCATTTTATTTCTATAGAAGAGACAACTCCAATTTTGCCACAAACAATGCCTTCTAGTTCCCAAATCTATCTCCATCACAGTTAAGAATATAATTTTAGGGCTCCCCTGGTGGCACAGCGGTTACGAATCCACCTGCCAATGCAGGAGACGTGGGTTTGAGCACTGGTCCGGGAAGATCCCACATGCCGCGGAGCAACTAAGCCTGTGTGCCACAACTACTGAGCCTGCGCTCTAGAGCCCACGAGCCACAACTACTGAGCCATGTGCCACAACTACTGCAGCCCACGTGCCTAGAGCCCATGCTCCGCAACAAGAGAAGCCACAGCAATAACCCCATGCACCACAATGAAGAGTAGCCCCCGCTCGCCACAACTAGAGAAAAGCCCGTGTGCAGCAACGAAGACCCAATGCAGCCAAAAATAAATTAAATAAATAAATAAATAAATTTATTTAAGAAAAAGAATATAATTTTGATTGGTTTTTGTCTTCTTTTTAAAACTAATTTGCTTTTTAACTTATCTGAAAATTAAGGCCCTTTCTAAGTCACTTTTTATTCATATGGCTACCCAATGTTTGAACAGCATTTAATTTTAAAGTGCCTTATTATATATGGGCTTATTCTTCCTTGTCTGTCACATGTTATGTTCCTATTACATCCTGCTACCTTCATCTCCTCCATTCCACTTGGCTTGCTTTCTCTATCTGAGCTGATCTTGCTTATCACCAGTGTCTCTCCATGCTACCTTTCCATCCCCATCTCTGGCCTATCTTCATAGTCTTTTAACCTCCAGTTTGGTTAAAGAATCTTTGGTATATCTCTTGTTTTCAGAAACACAAATAAACTCAGATTGACAAACTGTGTGACTGCCCGCTCAAAAAAAAAAAAAAAAAAAAAAATCACTGCCAAAATGAATAATGGGAGTTCCAGAAGGAGAGAAGGGATAGAATAAATATTTGAAGAAATAATGGCAGAAAAATTCCCAAATTTGATGAAAAACATTAATCTACACATCCAAGAAGCTCAACAAACTCCAAGTAGAATAAACTTAAAAGAGATCCACACCTAGACACATCACAATCAAACAGCTGAAAATCAAAGACAAAGAGATAATCTTGAAAGCAGCAAGAGAGAAGTGACTTACCATATACAAGGGATTCTCAATAAGACTAACAACTGATTTTTCATGAGAAACAATGACAGCCAGAAACCAAGGAGGTGAAAGACTTGTACACTAAAAACTATAAAATATTGTTTAAAGAAATTAAAGGAGATTTAAATAAATGAAAAGATATATCTGGACTTCCCTGGTGGTCCAGTGGTTAAGACTCCACGCTCCCAATGCAGGGGGCCTGGGTTCGATCCCTAGTCAGGGAACTAGTTCCCACATGCTACAACTAAAGATCCCGCATGCTGCAACGAAGATCCCCTGTGCCGCAACTAAGAGCCGGCACAGCCAACTACATAAATAAATAAATATTTAAAAAAAAAAGACATATCATGTTCAACGACTGGAAGATTTAATATTGTTAAGATAGCAATATTCCCCAAACTGATCTGTAGATTCAACACAAACACCATCAGAATCCTAGCTGCCATTTTTGCAGAAATTGACAAGATGATCCTAAAATTCATATGGAACCTAGGATAGACAAAACAATCTTGAAATAGAAGAATAAAGTTGGAGGATTCACACTTCCTAATCTCAAAACCCACTAGCAAACTATAATAATCAAGATGTATGGTACTGGCATAAGGATAGACACACAGACCAATGGAATAGATTTGAGAGTCCAGATACAAACCAAAACATCTATGACCAACTGATTTTTGACAAGAGTATCAAGACAATTTATTGGGGAAAGAACTGTCTTTTTAACAGGTGCTGGGACAACTGGATATCCACACGCAAGAAAATGAATTTTGATCCCTACCTCATAACGTACACAAAAATTAACTCAAAATGCATCCAAGACCTAAGTGTAAGAGCCAAAACTATAAAATTCATAGAAGAAAACCTAAGTATAAATCTTTGTGGCCTTAGATTAAGCAATAATTTCTTAGAGATGATACCAAAAGCACAAACAACAAAGGAAAAAATTAGGTAAATTGTACTTCATTAAAATTAAAAAGTTTTGTGCATCAAAGGATACTATCAATAAATTGAATCAGGGACTTCCCTGGTGGCGCAGTGGTTGAGAATCCACCTGCCAACAAAGGGGACATGGGTTCAACCCCTGGTCCGGGAAGATCCCACATGCCACGGAACTGCTGAGCCCGCGGCGCCACAACTGCTGAAGCCCATGCACCTAGAGCCCATGCTCCACAACAAGAGAAGCTGCCGCAGTGGGAGGCCCACACACTGCAACGAACCACCAATGCAGCCAAAAAAAAAAAAAAAAACAACGAAGTGAATAAACTATACTTAAATACAATTTAAAAAAATAAAAATAGGGCTTCCCTGGTGGCACAGTGGTTGAGAATCTGCCTGCCAATGCAGGGGACACGGATTCGAGCCCTGGTCTGGGAAGATCCCACATGCCGCGGAGCAACTGGGCCCGTGAGCCACAACTACTGAGCCTGCGCGTCTGGAGCCTGGGCTCCGCAACAAGAGAGGCCGCGATAGTGAGAGGCCCGCGCACCGCAATGAAGAGTGGTCCCTGCTCGCCGCAACTAGAGAAAGCCCTCGCATAGAAACGAAGACCCAACACAGCCAAAAATAAATAAATAAATAAATTTATTTAAAAAAATAAAAATAAAAATAAAGTCTTTTAAAAAAATAATAAAGTGGAAAAGACAATCCACAGAATGGGAGAAAATATTTGCAAATCATTTATCTGATAAAGGTCTAGTATCCCGAATATATAAAGAACTCTTACAACTCTTAGAATAAAAAGACAAATAACTCAATTTAAAAATGGGCATAGCATAAAAAGAAACGAAGTTGAGTTATCTGTAGTGAGGTGTATGGACCTAGAGTCTGTCATACAGAGTGAAGTCAGAGAGAGAAAAACAAATACCGTGTGCTAACACATATATATGGAATCTAAAAAAAAAAAGGTCTGATGAACCTAGGGGCAGGACAGGAATAAAGACGCAGACATAGAGAATGGACTTGAGGACACAGGGAGGGGGAAGGGTAAGCTGGGAAGAAGTGAGAGAGTAGCATTGACATATATATACACTACCAAATGTAAAATAGATAGCTAGTGGGAAGCAGCTGCATAGCACAGGGAGATCAGCTCAGTGTTTTGTGACCACCTAGAGGGGTGGGATAGGGAGGGTGGGAGGGAGGTGTAAGAGGGAGGGGATATGGGGATATATGTATACATGTAGCTGATTCACTTTGTTATACGGCAGAAACTAACACACCATTGTAAAGCAATTATACTCCAATAAAGATGTTTAAAAATAAATAAATTAAAATGGGCATAGGATATGAACAGACATTTCTCCAAAGAAGATATATAAATGGACAATAAACATAAGAAAAGATGCTCAACATCATTATTCATTAGGAAATGCAAATCAAAACCACAATGAGGGGAATTCCCTGGCAGTCCAGTGGTTAGGACTCCACGTTCTCACTGCCAAGGGCCTGGGTTCAATCCCTGGTGCAGCCAAAAAATAAAAAAAAAAAATGAAACCTATCTTTAAAAAAAAACAAAACACAGTGAGATACCATTTCAGAGCTACTAGGATGGCTATAATCAAAAAGACAGTAAGGGACTTCCTTGGCGGTCCAGTGGTTAAGACTCTGAGCTTCCACTGCAGGGGGCACAGGTTCGATCCCTGGTTGGAGAACTAAAGCTCCCACATGTCGCACGGCACAGCCAAAAAAAAAAAAAAGGTTCTCTGTTTCTTTAAAAAAAAAAAAAGACAATAAGTGTTGGCAAGGATATGGAGAAATTGGAAATTTCATACACCACTAATGATAATGCAAAATGGTACAGCTGCTTTGGAAAACAGTCAGGCAGTCCCTCAAATGTTTAAACATAGAGTTACCATATGATCCAGCATTCCATTCTTAGGTATATACCCAAGAGAAATGAAAACATGTCCACACAAAAACATGTGCACACATGTTCATAGCAGCATGGTTCATAATAGCCAAAAGGTAGAAATAATCCAAATGTCTATCAATTGATGAACCAATAAACAAATTGTGGTATAAACATACAATTGACTATTAATCAGTCATTAAAAGGAATGAAGTGCTGATACATGCAATGATATGCAATGCAAAGAAACCAGACACAAAAGGCCATATATCACATGATTCCATTTATATGAAATGTCCCAAACTGGCAAAGCTATAGAGACAGAAGGTAGACTAGTGGTTTCCAGGGACTGGGGGAGGAAGAAATTGGGGAGTGATTGCTAATGGATATAAGGTTTCTTTTTGGTGTGATGAAAATGTTCAAAAATTGATTGCAGGGTGGATACACAATTTCATAAATACACCAAAAGCCAATGAATTGTACACCTTAAATTGTTGATTTATACGGTATGTGAACCATATCTCAAAAAAGATGTTAAAAAATGCTTAGAGGAACAATTTTGGGTCAATTGGCAAAACTAGAATATGGAGGATAGATCAGAAAAAAGTATCAGTATTAAATTTACTGAAGATGATGGCTGTATAACAATTGTATAGAAGAATGACTTTATTCTTAGAAAATATCAATGAAGTATTTGAGAAGTAAGATATCATAGTGTATGAAACTTACTCTCAAATAGTTAAGGAGAAAATACATATATTAAAGAGAGAGCTCAAATTATAAAACAAATCAAGCAAAATGTTGACAGTAGGTCAGTCTGGGTAAAGGGTATATGGATGTTCTTTGTCCATTCCTGCAACTTTTTCCATAAATAATTTTTTTTCTAAGTTTTAAAAAATTACCCATTCTGGGCAAAGACTTGAATAGAAACTTCTTCAAAGATGATATACTGTATGCTAACACATATATATGGAATCTAAAAAAAAAAAACATTGTTATGAAGAATCTAGGGGAAGGACAGGAATAAAGATGCAGACCTACTAGAAAATGGACTTGAGGACACGGGAGGGGGAAGTGTAAGCTGGGACGAAGTGAGAGAGTGGCATGGACTTATATACACCACCAAATGTAAAATAGATAGCTAGTGGGAAGCAGCATAGCACAGGGAGATCAGCTCGGTGCTTTGTGACCACCTAGAGGGGTGGGATAGGGAGGTTGGGAGGGAGACACAAGAGGGAGGAGATATGGGGATATATGTATACATATAGCTGATTCACTGTGTTATACAGCAGAAACTAACACACCATTGTAAAGCAATTATACTCCAATAAAGATGTTAAAAATATATATATATACTGATGGCCGAGAAGCATATAAAAACATGCTCAACATCACTAATCATCAGAGAAATGCAAATCAAAACCACAATGAGCTATCACCTCATACCCATTAGCATGCCTACTATCAAAAAAAAAAAAAAAGAGAAAATAGCAAGTGTTGGCAAAGATTTTAGAAACTGTGGACTGCTGGTGGGATTGTAAAATGGCACAAAAGACAGGGAAAACAGTATGGAAGTTCCTCAAAAAATGAAAACTAAAACTACCACATGATCCAGCAAATCCTACTTCTGGGTATATATATATGTCCCAAAGAATTGAAAGCTGGATCTCAAAGGAGTATCTGCACACCTACATTCACAACACTATTCAAAATAGCCAAGAGATAGAAGCAAACCACATGTCCATCGACAGATGAATGGATAAGCAAAAGATAGTATACATATTACATAATATAATATTATTCAGACTAAAAATGGAAAGAAATCCTGTTACATAGTACAACATGGATGAACCTTGAGGATATTATGCTAAGTGAAATAAGCCAGTCACAAAAAGACAAATATTGCATATTTCCACTTACATAAGGTAGCTGAAGTATTCAAATTCATAGAAACAGAAAGTAGAATGGTGGTTATCAGGGGCTGTGGGGAGGGGAGTTGTTGTTTAATGGGCATAGAGTTTCAGTTTTGCAAGATGAAAAGGTTCTGGAGATCTGTTTCACAACTACTGAACAGTACACTGAAAAACAGTTAAGATGGTAAAATTTATGTTATGTGTTTTTTACCACACAAAAAAATTTAAGTACCCATTTTGGTAATCAAAGTTTCTTAAGAATATTGCCTTCTCCCTTCATCCTGCCTATTAAAAGGTAGGTGTCCTCTCATGTCTGGGCCACTGGAGTCCTGTTGTTTTTGGTTTTTGGTTTTTATTTAATTTTTATTTGAGTGTAGTTGATTTACAATATTGTGTTAGTTTCTGCTGTACAGCAAAGTGAATCAGTTATACATATACATATATCCACTATTTTTTAGATTCTTTTCACATATAGGTCATTACAGAGTATTGAGTAGAGTTCCCTGTGCTATACAGTAGGTTCTTATTAGTTATCTATTTTATATATAGTAGTGTGTATATGTCAATCCCAATCTCCCAATTTATCCCCCTCTCTTTTCCCCAGGTAACCATAAATTTGTTTTCTACATCTGTGACTCTATTTCTGTTTTGTAAATAAGTTCATTTGTACCATTTTTTTAGATTCCACATATAAGTGATATCATATGATATTTGTCTTTCTCTGTCTGATTTACTTCACTCAGTATGACAATCCATGGTCCGTCCATCCATTGTTCTTATAAAAAGGAATAGGGGGGCTTCCCTGGTGGCGCAGTGGTTAAGAATCCACCTGCCAGTGCAGGGGACATGGGTTCAAGCCCTGGTCCAGGAAGATCCCACGTGCCACGGAGCAACTAAGCCCGTGCGCCACAACTACTAAGCCTGCGCTCCAGAACCCACAAGCCACAACTACTGAAGCCCGCACACCTAGAGCCCGTGCTCCGCAACACGAGAAGCCACCACAGTGAGAAGCCCGCGCACCGCAACTAAGAGTAGCCCCCGCTCACCACAACTAGAGAAAGCCCGCACGCAGCAACAAAGACCCAACGCAGCCAAAAATAAAACAAATAAAATAAATAAAATTTTTTAAAAAAGGAATAGTTAAGTGACATCTGATGAAACCCTAGAAAACTCCGTCAATAGGGCAGACCTTGGTGGGGAATCAGACTACTGCTCCCTTAACCTTTGCTGAGCTGGTTCATCCTTTCTTCACCTCCAACTGCTGAGGGTTCTGCAGGCCTTTTAAGGAGGTGCCTGTATGCCTGGTATGCCCTAGGTCCTACACTAGGTCCTGAGAGGTGGATGGTGTGGTTTGACGATCTAACCCACAGATGGGTCACCTCAGGTGAACACAGTAAGATCATCTACACAGCTGGCCTGAAGAGCAACTCTGGATCCACCAGGGGGCACCAGGCACCATGCTGTACCTTTCCCAGTACTCAGGGCCCAGTTCCCAGAGACCTACTCACCACAGGCAGGGGCCGGTTGGCCTGCCCGCCGGCCTCTGCTCCACAGCAGCTAGGTCTGGGTAAAGGGCCTAGGTCTCCTCTGGCAGAGGTCCCTTAATTTGTTCATAAGCCATATTGACTCTCTCAGAGCAAGCGCTCATCAAACATACAAAGGGTTTTAATCAGTATTTACTCTGCTCCAAACTCAAGCAGAGCCCTGGAAGAATGGATTAGTCACAATCATGAGGAAAACCAAGCTTTGACCAATTAGGAGAGTCTCATTCTGAAGTCACCACATAAATCCTGGGACCATGACTTCCCAAGTGCTTGAAAACAACCCTAAGAATTCTCAACAAAGCAGCTGATGAAGCATCCAGAATCTGCGGGTCAGCTCTCTTTCTCACTACCCAGCTTCCGTGACCTCATCACAGAATGATTCCCCCAGGGCTATAAACACATAGTGGCTGTCTAGAGCAGACACCGTGCTGTCATACACTCACTCACTTCCATCCTGGTGTTTCACTCCACATTATCTCCAAGTGAATACAACTCCACCCTCTGGGGTCCCAGAAAAATGCTGCTCGCACAGGAAAAGTGAAGGCCAAGGAGGCTGAATATGTCAATGTAGGCACTACTGCCTTTTCCTCAATTTTAGCAACCCTCAGAATCTTGCCCCAGAATAAGTTTGAGCCCAGGTGAGCTGGTGCTTTAAAGGCCTGAAGCCCTTACCACCACTTGGTCTAACAGAAGAAACCAGCAGGACGGCCACCGCAGAGACATAAATGAATCTGAAAATAAAGGGTTAGCACTCAATGGACCCACTCTTACTTTTCGTGACAGCACAAGATTAGGGAGAGTAGGGACATGAAGGGTCATCAGAGTAAGCAAACAATTGATGGAGACAGTATGCGAAGCACGGGTAGAGAGGAGAAGGACACTATATATCCCGGGCCTTGAAGCAACCATGGGGGGGCTACAGCTGGACAGAGATGGAGTTGGGGCAGCAGGGGGCTTCATCCTTGAGTCTGAGTCACCCCACAGGACCCTATTGGTAAACACAGACTAAGTGGATGAAGAGCTAGCATGCGCCCTCTGTCCTGGGGTGGAGGAGAATCACAAGTAATGAAAGGTAACAGCTGTTCTCTGGGATTTCATCTTTTTGGTTCCCCAGACCTCAGAATCTGAGTGCCTGATTCTTCATAGTTCCTCCTCCCAATCCCCCTCCAAATCCAAGAGGTTTTTTCTGGAGGCCAAGGAGAGTGCTGGCCAGGAAAGGCTATACCTAACCCATGGCTGACCACCCTGGGGCCAGAGTGTAGGCTCAAGGGTTGAGTGGCCAGATGAATATGCTCAGCGCACTACCACATTCCCCTGGGACTGGCCCCTGGGAACAGGCTCCTTCCTGCCGTAGGCACGTTCTGGCAGCCTGGAAGCTTTATGGATGTACACTAACAGCCCAGCTCACATGTTTGGGGCCTCCTCACCTCTACTTGGACAAACCACTTAAAAGTCAGGTCTTGGGTCTCTGTGACCCTGAACTCTAGAAGATCCCTTTCTGACTTCCACCTTTGGACAACACATACTCCCTCCTTCCCATTTCACCTTGTCAGCACCCTAGATGCCTCTGCCCCTGCCCTGCTATAGATACTGGCATGCCAATCCCTGCCATGGGCATCCCCCTGCCAGGCTTCTTAAGCTCTCCTTCCTACAAAGCTGCAAACCAGTATCACTGTGCACACCTGCCTGCCAGGCACATCTCCCAGTGCCCATTCCCCATGGGAATAGGACCAAAACACCTTCACTTCCTTTCCTCAGGTCCCTAGCCCACACTTGCCACCCTCATTTCCAACAGAAGACTGGCTTCCTGCATCTTGTAAAACAATTCTCTCAGGCAAAACCCCTCAGTTTCCCTCCCTTTCATCATCTTCGCCCTCTCCTCCTTGCTCTATCTCAGAAGAAGGCAGGTCCTACCACCTCGTCAAGAATCCTGTCCCCTCCAAGACCTGGCCCTACAAATCCCCCTAATGCCCCAAATCTTCAGGCCTCCCCTCATTAAGTCCTTCTTCCTACGCTACAAACAAGCAAGTTTCCAACAAACAACTCCATTCACTCATCTTCCTTCACCTCCAGCTATACACTTCCTCCCTTCACCTCTTGAATTTCTGGGGGGTAGTCAGCAGCCTTATTTCTACTTCCTCATTTTGCTGCTTACTCCTCAATCCATTAACCCCTCAAGTGTTCACATCTATGTGCCACAGCTGTCCCCTAATCAGGTAATTTTCTTTTTTAAATTTTATTTATTTATTTATTATCTTATTTATTTATTTTGGCTGTGCTGGGTCTTAGCTGCGGCACACAGGATCTTCGTCGCAGCATGCGGGCTTCTTAGTTGCGGCATGTAGACTCTTAGTTGCGGCATGCCTGCGGGATCTAGTTCCCTGACCAGGGATCAAACCCAGGCCCCCTGCATTGGGAGTGCAGAGTCTTATCCACTGGACCACCAGCGAAGTCCCTACACCAGTGTCTTTCTTTTCAATTAAACTTTTTTTCTTTTTTTTTTTTTAATATTTATTTATTTATTTTGGCTGCACCGGGTCTCATTTGCGGCATGCGGGATCTTCGTTTCGGTGTGTTTAGTTGCAGCATGCGGTATGTTTAGCTGCGGCATGCAGGCTCTTAGTTGTGGCATGCGGGCTTCTTAGTTCAGCATGCGAACTCTTAGTTGCGGCATGCATGTGGGATCTAGTTCCCCGACCAGGGATTGAACCCGGGCCCCCTGCATTGGGAGCGCAGAGTCTTAACCACTGGACTACCAGGGAAGACCCTACACCAGTGGCTTTCTTTTCAATTAAACTTTTTATTTTGAGATAATTGGAGCTTCACATGCAATTGTAAGAATGTGAGATTCTATGTACCCATTGCCCAATTTCTCCTCATGGTAACATCTTGCAAAACCGTAGTACAATATCGCAACCAGGATGTTGACACAGAATAGTTCCACCACCACAAGGATTCCTTGTGTTTCCCTTTTATAGCCACAGTCCTCACCCCACCGCAGGTGGCTCTTAAAGATGGAAATATCAGAAGCACTGGGGTGGTTTCTTTAACGTCTCACACCCACTAGAAGGACATATCAGGATTGGGGATTGCGGGGGAAGCTGCCCAGATAATTCTGACACATGCCCAACTGAGAACCACTGCTCACCGTCCCTATCCCGTATCAGCTACTCCTGTAACTCTATTTTTCCTAGAAGATGCTTTCTAAACCTGGGTCTGAAGTCTTAATATTCTCCACAGCAGCCGGCCAGTAGCTGGTCCACTAGCTACTGCCACCAGAAAATCCTATGGTTCCCAAAACCAACCCCATCCAGCTTTCCTGGCCTGAATCTGGTCCTTTTCCTCCTCTTCCTGATCTTGAGTTCACTCATTCATGTACTGAATGTGTATTAACTCCTATGGGGGCCACAGCAGTGACCTGACACGATGCTCATCTAGCCACCTGGCCCAGGTGTCCCACAATGCCTCCGTGCTGCCCAGGCTCCTGGTCCTCAGCAGGGCTCACAGGACTCTTGCGTGTTTGTCTTCTGCTGCCTTCAGTGGGCACCTGTGAAGGGAGAGCCCATCCTGCCTCCTCTAACTCCTGACCACTCCCACCCACAGATGGGGAGGCTGCACCTGTGGAAGAGCTGTCCGGGAAGATCACGAGCCCCTTACCTCACAGTACACAATGTCCGCTCCATAGTCCAGGGCCAGCAGCCGCATTGGGAGAGTCCCTACCCGAACCATAGGGGCTAAGATGAGTTTGTTGTGGTAACACAGAGAGAGGCTGTTCACAATCATTCCTGAAGAAAGAGAGTCAGAAATTCAAATGGAGAAAATCTCTTCTGTTATCCAGAGCAGGCTTTCCTTCTTCTTTCCAACACAGAGTATTTGGTTTTCCTTTTCTCTTATCATAAAACAATGCATGCTCATTTATGCATCCAACAAATATTTATTAAGTGTCTACTCTGTACCAGTCACTGTCCTAGTCTTTGGGACATTGGATACATTAGAGAAGAAAACAGACAAAGATTCCTGCTCTGGTAGAGCTTTCATTCCATTGGGGGAAAAGGCAAAAACAATAAGCATAGTAAATAAATTACATAGTATGTTGGAAAATTGATAGTGCTATAGAGTAAAAAAGAGCAGGGAGAAAGGAGATTGAAAACACTGCGGATGGGTTAAAAATTTTTTCCAGTTTCATTCAGATAAAATTGACATATGATACTGCATTAGTTTAAGGTGTACAACATAAAGATTTCACATATGTATATATCACCAAATGATTACCACAATAAGTTTAGAGAATATCTATCACCTCACATAATTTTTTTCTTATCATGAGAACCTTTAAGATCTACTCTCTTAGCAACTTTCAGGATAAAACACAGTATTACTGGGACTTCCGTGGTGGCGCAGTGGTTAAGAATCCACCTGCCAGTGCAGGTGACACGGGTTCAATCCCTAGTCTGGAAAGATCCCACATGCCGCGGAGCAACTAAGCCCGTGCGCCACAACTACTGAGCCTGTGATCTAGAGCCCGGGCTCTAGAGCCCGCGAGCCACAACTACTGAGCCCACGTGCCGCAACTACTGAAGCCCGTGCGCCTAGAGCTGGTGCTCCGCAACAAGAGAAGCCACCACAATGAGAAGCCTGCGCGCCGCAACGAAGAGGAGCCCCCGCTCACCGCAACTAGAGAAAGCCCACGTGCAGCAACGAAGACCCAACACAGCCAAAAATAAACAAATAAATACATAAATAAAATTTAAAAAGAAAAAAGATACAATACAGTATTGTTAACCATAGTTGCCTTGCTGTACATTACATCCCAGAATGTATTTGTCTTGTAACTGGAAGTTTGTATCCTCTGACCACCTTCACCCATTTCCCCCCCACCTCATCCCCATAGGTTAAAATTTTAAATAGAGAAGCCCAGATAAGCTTCAATGAGAAGATGACATCTGAGCAGAGATTTGAGTTAGCCAAGTTGGTATCTAGTGGAAGAGTGCACAGGAGAGGAAAGGGCCAGTGCAAAGACCCTGGGGCAGGAGCTTGTCTGGTGTGTTAGAAGAACAGTAAGGAGGCCACCGTGGTTGCGGCACAGAAAGGAGAAGAGAGTAATGGAAGTCAGATACACAATGGATGGAGAGCAGTAAGCAGATAGGACACAGTGGTCAGACCCCGAATGGCCCTGTAGGACGCTCTGCGGGCTTTGTTAGCTCTCCACGATAGGAGCCAGTGAAGGGTTTTAAGGAGAGGAGTGGCATGACTGATCACATTCCCCATGATCACGGTGACTGCTGTATGAAAAACAGACTGTGGGGGCCACGGTAGACACAGGCAGATCAGTTAGAACGCTCTTCAGTCACCGATGTCAGAGATGATGGTGGCTCAGGATGGAGAGATAGTAGGGGAGGTGGTGAGAAGTGGTCACTTTCTAAAAATATTTTGAAGGTAGAGCAACAGGAGTAAAATGAAGAAAATCAAAATCCCATGTCCCAGAGATAACTGTTAATTTATTTATTCTAAGCAAACATGGTCCCCTCTAAAAACTACAAAGCTTGCCAAGGATGCTCTTCTCAGAGGTACTAACTTTTTACTCCTCATCCTACTCCGGCCTGGCCTCCCCCTCTGCCACTCTCCCAAAACTGCTCTGATTAAAGTCACCAATTACCTCGAAGTTGCTCAATCTACGAGACACTGACCTGTCCTCAATCTTGTTTTGCTAGCAGCACATGGCATGGTTGAGCCTCCCCTCTTCCTTGGTCTCTCTCCTCCCTGGGTTCGTCGACCGCACACTCTCCCAGTTTTCCTCTCTACCCCTGCTTTTCAGTCTCTTTTGCTGGTTTCACCTCCTCCCCTCACATGTTGAGGTTGCTCCTTAGTCGTGGGCCCTCTTCCCTTCTAATTTCACACATCCTCCCTCACAAATTTATTCACTCCCATGGTTTAAAATATTGGCCATGATCATCTCCAAAGGCATCCCAACCTCACACCAACTGCTCAAAACACAGCCCCACTCGGATGTCTTAAGGGCATCTTCTACTCATGTAGAAAACAAAGCCTTGATCTTCCCTCCTAAGCCTTGTCCTCTGTCTCCAATTATTTATTCAACAGACGCTTACGGAGCCCCTAAGATATGCCAAGCACTGGTAGGCACTAGAGATAAAATGATGAGGCAGGAGGGAAAGGTTCAATAGAATGGAGGGTTATAGAAAGGGAACTTACAAATATGTGTGAAATTAAAACTGTGTATGGTGCTATGAAGGAGCAGTTACGTAAGGCTGTGGGAGTCTATGTCAGCAGGGAAGAGACTGATGGCGGTTGAGGAGGGCCTCCCTTAAGAAATAATCTCTGGGGACTTCCCTGGTGGCGCAGTGGTTCAGAATCCACCTGCCAGCACTGTTTACAATAGCCAGGACATGGACGCAACCTAAGTGTCCATCGACAGACGAATAGATAAAGAAGATGTGGCACATATATACAATGGAATATTACTCAGCCATAAAAAGAAACGAAACTGAGTTATTTGTAGTGAGGTGGATAGACCTAGAGTCTGTCATACAGAGTGAAGTAAGTCAGAAAGAGAAAAACAAATACCGCATGCTAACACATATATATGGAATCTAAAAAAATAAAATGGTTCTGATGAACCTAGGGGCAGGGCAGGAATAAAGACGCAGACGTGGAGAACGGACTTGAGGACATGGGGAGGGGGAAGCGTAAGCTGGGACGAAGTAAGAGAGTAGCACTGACACATATACAATACCAAATGTAAAATAGCTAGCTAGTGGGAAGCAGCTGCATAGCACAGGGAGATCAGCTCAGTGCCTTGCGACCACCTAGAGGGGTGGGATCAGGAGGGTGGGAGGGAGACGCAAGAGGGAGGGGATATGGGGATATACGTATGCATATAGCTGATTCACTTTGTTATACAGCAGAAACTAACACACCATTGTAAAGCAATTATACTCCAATAAAGATGTTAAAAACAAAAAACAAAAAAAGAATCCGCCTGCCAATGCAGGGGACACGGGTTTTCTCCCTGGTCCGGGAAGATCCCACATGCCGCGGAGCAACTAAGCCCGCGAGCCACCACTACTGAGCCCGTGCTCCGCGACAAGAGAAGCCACTGCAGTGAGAAGCCGGTGCACCGCAACGAAGAGTAGTCCCTGCTCGCCGCAACTACAGAAAGCCCACGCGCGGCAACGAAGACCCAACGCAACCAAAAATAAACAAATTAATTAATTGATCAATTAATTAAAACTTATATTAAAAAAAGAAAGAAAAGAAAGAAAAAACCTCTGCTGGGAATTCCCCGGTGGTCCAGTGGTTAGGACCCTGTGCCTCCAGTTCAGGGGGCCGGGGTTCAATCCCTGGTTGGGGAACAAAGATCCTGCAAGCTGGCATCGCAGCCCAAATAAAATAAAATATAATAAAATAAAAAAAGAAAGAATCTCTGATTCAAGGTCTAAAGGGTGAGAAGGTGTTTATCAGGCCAATATGTGGGGAGAAAATTTTTCCCATTTCAGTAAGTAGCACCTCCATTTACCCAATTACACATCCTTAACCCACAATCCCCACATCCAATTCATCACTAACTCCTATTCACCTCCAAGCCATCACTAACCTTCCAAATATGACTCTAACCTGCCTTCTTTACACCATCTCCAAGGCCACCACTGTGCACAAAGCCAGTCTCCTAATGAGTCTCCCCAAATCTACTCCTGCCCCCTCCTATCCGTTCTCTTACAATAGCCAGCATGGTGTCTGAAAAAGGCATCTCTGCTAACACCACTTCTCTGTTTATACCCTGCAATGGCTTCCCACCAAGTTTAGGACAAATCCCAAACAGATGATGGACTGGAGGTTGAAAGACAAGAAGGAGGTAGGGTGTTAGGTTAGAAAGAGGGATAAAGGGTCTAGGCAAACAGCGAAAAGCGCTGAAAAGAAAATGATCAGCACTTGTACAACAGTCCTGATGCAGGCAGGAAAATGCAGGAATAGTGAAGGAATACCAACAGCCACTTTTTACTTCTGCAATGCCTTTGCAATTCCCAAAGTGCTTCATTTATAACTGTGATTCTCAAATCTAGCTGTACATTAGAATCATCTGGAGAGATTTTAAAAACTACCAATGGCCAGGCCTCACCCCAAGCCAATTAAATCAGAATATACAGTTCACTAGGGCAGGAATTTTGTCTGTTTTGTCCACTGTCCATATGAAAAGTACCTGGCACATACATGGTACTCAGAAAATATTTACTGAATGAATAAATGAATGAAGGAATGTACCACTATCACCTGAGATCCAAGGAAGAATTCTTTTCAAAACTTAGGGAGTAACCAGGCAACGTCAGTTACCATGGCAGCCCTGGGAAAAACATTACCAAGTGACACTAACACTCCCAGGAGCCTACATTTGTTTCCACAATAAGTAAACCTTTCTCATTTCTAAAGTACTATACTGTGAAATATGCATCTCAGTAATAACTAGAGGTTACTCAATGTCTGCTGTGAGCAGGAGGAAAAGAGAAGGGCCTTACACAGTATCTAAAGCAATGACAAGAAGAAACTAGCGGCCATGGGCAGAGACAGACAGGCTCAGACAGGCTCCAATCCCTATGACATTCTGAGGTGATCACATTGTAAGGGCTCGAGCATGAGAAAGCAGCCACTAACCAGCTACCCTGTCTCAAATATTTGGAGAAAGTCAATGCAAATACATACCTATGTATTATTCTTTTCTGATAATTCTTTCAATGTATCCCTTCTGGCTTTGTGCAAAGCGATTCTTTGTTTTGTACCTGAAAAATGAGTGGTACATGTAAATGTATGAAACATGTCAGAGCAGACATCCAAGGAGCTCTTCAGCTAACGAACGAGGAGCTCCGAGTTCTGGGAAAGAATCGTAAAAGCAGTGTAGAATCACAATATCTTAGAGTAGCCTTTATATCAACTCCCCTCTATCATATCACCAATCAGTGGTCATCAGCCTATACATGAACTCTGCAGTGACAGAAAACCCAGCACTCTCTAGACAGATCTAGGCATTTCTAGTTGCTACAGCAGTCTATATCAAATTCAGAATCTGACTCCCTGTCACGCATCAGTCCCAGTCTGCCTTCTGGAATGGTACACCCCATGGCACACCTCATCTCTTTTCCATCTGGCACATTTCCCAAACACATGAAGACAATTTTGTTCTTCCTAAAGTTCTCTTCTCCCACATCACCCTCCTAAATCACTCCCTCGTGTGTTTATGACTTTCAGGAGCCCCCAAGGTTTTCTCATCCCAAGGACATGACAAGCAATGGCATCAGTGTGGCTGCTACAGATTCTGGGAAAGGGGCAGGGCCACACAAGAGTGGCAAATGTGACTGACTACCTGAAGTGAGAGTACATGTGACAACCTCAGCCTCTCTTCAGTCCTCAGCCTCTATCCAAGGTTTCTCCATAGCACACTATTGACATTATGGGCCAGATCATTCTTTTGGGGTGGTGGGGAGGGCTGTCCTGTGCCTTGTACGATATGTAGTAGCATCCTGGCCTCTACCCCCTAGATGCCTGCAGCACACACACCCCCGGATGTGACAAAGAAAAATGTCTCCAGCCATTGTCAAACGTCCTGGGGGAAGGGTGAGGGCAAAATCACCCTCACTCAAGAGCCACTGCTCTATCCAATGACTCTGTTCACCCGTGAGTACTCAAAACTCTCTCCTCTGCTGGCTTAACAGGTAACTCTCCAGAAAGTCTATCGTGTATCAAAATGCTATTTGAAATTTAATAGTATTTATCTCTATAACGGTATCTGATGAAAGTAAAACTCTTTCTCCAGATGTTAAGAACCTCCCAGGTGGTTAATCCACATTTACCTTACCTCCTACCCCAGGCACTGGAAATTACAGAAATGATCTGACACCCATTTTCGGGATCCGTTCAAGAAGTACCAGTAGTGTAAGGCTTTTTGGCAACCTGAACAACTGAATTCAAGTAAAATATCCTGCCTGACCATGGCTTTGTGAGACAAGCCACAAACCTGTAGCAGGACCCTCCTCGCTGCTATTTACGGAATTGAGGTATCTGACTGGAAAGCCGGTGGAGGTGAACTAGCCAAGAAAGCAGTGGGTTCAGGATGAGAAGTTGGAAAGGGTGACAAGGGAGGGGAGAATGAACCTCAGCTGAAAAGAAAGGGGAAAAGTACCAAGAGATGAGTTCTCCTGACTGAAGAGAAGATACGCTGAAGGCCATCAGCTTGCCCTCGGGGCCCTCAGCTCTCTGGGGAGCTCTAAGGGAAGGGTGAGCCTGGATCTACGACTCCGGACTCCTGGTCTCGGCCCCCAGGCCTGACCATTCACTCAGACTCTCAATAAATACTTGTATTAAAAGACCTTACACGGGGACCACAGCTGGGAAAACATAGCCGCACCCTCATAAGTTACAGGGGGAGACCCGAACTGGCCAAGCCATGACAGCAGCTGTGAGGGCGACAAAAGAGCATTGCAGGGATCGGACATCGGATCGCCAGAAGCCCTCCGCCCTCCTGTTTCGTAATGCCAGGGCCCCATCGCCGCCTATCGCCGGACCCCGGTCCTGCCTCCACCGCGCACCCTTCCCCAGGGTTGGCCGGGGCCTGGAGTCACCATCCCCTGTTCGGACCTACAGACCTCGCCGCTGCTGAGCTCTACAGATACCGCTCCTTCCACGCAGGTCGCCAATTCCGCGGGCCTTACTGAGCCGCGCCAGCCACCGTCCGCGAGGCCTTGGCGCGCCCGTGACGTCACTGTCGTGCGCCTCTCCCGCAGCAAGGGGAATATGGCTCTAGCACGGCGGCTGCAACTGTTGTCGCTCGCGGCTCGGTTGCTTCTGGCGCCTCGCCGGGACCTGATGGTCCGCGGTCCCAACGAGCCCCTGCCCGTGGTGCGCATCCCGCGGGCTCTACAGCGGCGGCAGGAAGAGCGGCAGAGCGGGCAGCGGAGCCCCCCGCGGCCGGTGCTGGTGCGACCTGGGCCGCTGCTGATCTCAGCGAGGCGACCGGAATTGAACCAGCCGGCACGCCTCACGCTGGGCCCTTGGGAGCCCGCGCCACTCGCTTCGCGCGGCTGGAGGAATCGGCGCGCCCACGGGGACCATTTCTCCATCGAGCGCGCGCAACATGAGGCTCCGGCGCTGCGGAACCTCTCGCCCAAGGGCAGCTTCACCGATCTGGGTCTGGAGCTCCGCGTTCTGAGCGCACTACGAGAGGCTGCTCCCGAAGTTGTTCGGCCCACAACCGTGCAGTCGAGTACCATTCCCCCACTCCTTCGCGGCCGCCACATCCTCTGCGCCGCAGAAACCGGCAGTGGCAAAACTCTCGGCTACGTGCTGCCTCTCCTTCAACGGCTCTTGGGCCAGCCAAGCCTGGACCCCTGTCGTATCCCTGCTCCTCGAGGCCTGGTTCTTGTGCCTTCTCGAGAATTAGCTGAACAGGTGCGGGCCGTGGCCCAGCCCTTGGGCAGCTCCTTGGGCCTCCAGGTGCGGGAGTTAGGGGGAGGCCATGGCATGAGTAGGATCAGGCTGCAACTGTCCAAACAACCTCCAGCAGATATACTAGTGGCCACTCCGGGGGCTCTGTGGAAGGCCCTGAAAACTCAACTGGTCAGCCTGGAGCAGCTGTCCTTCTTGGTGTTGGATGAGGCAGACACGCTGTTGGATGAAAGCTTCCTGGAACTGGTGGATTACATCTTGGAGGGGAGCCATATAGCAGAAGGCCCAGCTGACTTAAAAGACCCCTTCAATCCCAAAGCTCAGTTAGTGCTGGTGGGGGCCACATTTCCCAAAGGTGTAGGCCAGCTGCTGAGTAAAGTTGCCAGCTTAGACTCTCTAACTACCGTTACCAGTGACAAGCTCCACTGCATCATGCCTCATGTCAGACAGACATTCATGAGGCTGAAGGGAACAGAGAAGGTGACTGGGTTGGTGCAGATCCTCAAGCAGCATGACAGAGCATATAGGACAGGCCCCGCAGGAACTGTTCTGGTGTTCTGTAATTGCTCCAGCACTGTGAACTGGCTGGGGTATATTCTGGATGACCACAAAATCCAACACTTAAGACTGCAGGGACAGATGCCAGCCTCAATGAGAGCAGGCATCTTCCAGTCCTTCCAGAAGGGCTCCCGAGACATACTTCTCTGCACAGACATCGCCTCTCGGGGCCTGGACAGCACCCAGGTGGAGCTAGTCATCAATTATGATTTCCCTCTCACCCTGCAAGACTACATCCACAGAGCAGGGAGGGTGGGCCGGGTGGGGAGCGAGGTGCCAGGCACCGTCGTCAGCTTTGTGACCCATCCCTGGGACGTGAGCCTGGTTCAGAAGATTGAGCTGGCAGCTCGCCGGAGGAGAAGCCTTCCAGGACTAGGGTCCTCCTCAGTGACAGAGCCTTCGCACCAGCAAACCTTATTGCAGCGGGCTTATATATGATGCCACAACAGGGACCTTTCCCTCTGTGCTGGATGGGTGACCACACTTGTCAGTAGGGTGCTCTGGGCTGCCTAGTCACCTTCTGAAGGCCCGGGCTGCTGTCTGGCTTCAAAAGGTAAGCTGCCGGCCAACACTGGAGGGTGAACTACTGAGCATGGCTCTTTGTAGTCTTTCACATGAAGAATAAAGTCGATCTTGGCTCTGTATTATGTCATGGTTTCTAACAATAAGCGATGTTTCTATGGGTGTCCCTTAATAACAGTTTCCACTGGGGCAGAATTCACTAGACTGAGAAGATTCACACTCCAAACTACCACACTTAGGACGAAGGCTCTTTCAATTGATGTTTTAGTTTAAATTTTATTTCCTGCCCCCAAACATCCATTAAGCGCCCAGGAGAAGGAAAAGGGGATGTGACTAGCAATAGAGAGAAATTTTCTTCACAACAATGGCCATGGCAAGCTTAGGCACTTTTGGTGAAATCTCTCTGGGAAGTACTGGCAGAGGAATAAAAGGCAAACTGACACAGAAGTATTGCTTGGTGTGCATTTCCAGGCTCTGCCTTCTTTCTCATCTCTTGGTGGCAGGCGGAGGAAGAGGAGAAAAGGTTAAACTTTTTTATAAACCGGCAGAATAAGCTTATAACATCCTCTCACTATCTCTGCATAGGTTCTAGTCTCTGCAGCATTATATAAGCTTTGCCCAAAGTAATGAACAGTTGAAAGTCAAATGTAATACTTCACCAAACAACTTAAAAATGCTTGCACACCGGAAAGGATTAAGTTGCAGAGAACACAAATGGACCCAGAGCAACCTTTGCCAAAAGAGAATATTGTGCTAAATGTACAGCCATAGCGCTTTTCCATATGAAGAAACAGTCAGAAGGATAAAAGAACTTGGTCAAAATCACACAAGTAAGTAGGACAGAATCTGGTCTGTCTGTCCCAAGGGTTGTGTTCTTTAACCACCAGGCTAGCTTTTCTCAAATCTGATTCATGCATAGAATAACTATACACCTCTGTTTGCCTTGAATATTCCCTGTTTATACGTATGCCTGCTGCAGTTTCTAACATTGCCCACTTTGACTCCCAAAAGCAACGGAGAATACACAATACTTTGGTCACTCTATCCATGGACCACTGTGGTGGGATTGACCAGGAAGCTTATTAAAAGTGCAGCTTCCTGGGCTTCCCTGGTGGCGCAGTGGTTGAGAGTCTGCCTGCCAATGCAGGGGACACGTGTTCGAGCCCTGGTCTGGGAGGATCCCACATGCCATGGAGCGACTGGGCCCGTGAGCCACAACTACTGAGCCTGCGCATCTGGAGCCTGTGCTCCGCAACAACAGAGGCCGCGACAGTGAGAGGCCCGCGCACCGCGATGAAGAGTGGCCCCCGCTCGCCGCAATTAGAGAAAGCCCTCGCGCAGAAACGAAGACCCAACACAGCCAAAAATAAATTAATTAATTTAAAAAAAAAAAAAAAAAAGTGCAGCTTCCTGAGCCCTACTCCAGATCTCGATAAGTTTTCTGAGGGTTCGCTCAAGAATCCAGGTACAAGTCTTTTTAAGTGGTTTTGTGGAACCCCCCAGGTGAGTCGCTCTCTTAAGTTAATAAACCATTTATTCTGCCTTCCCCAGATGCGGAGCCAGGTCCTGTTAAGGTAGGAGTCCCCACACCACATCAGAGGGATGCTCCCAGCCAAGTAATCTCTGGAGACTTGGAGAATCTGAATGGTCTCATGCTGGCCCACCTCCCATGACAAACCTCCTCCAGAGCATTCCCCTTCACATTTTACCTTCTACCACTCCCAAAGGCAGTCTGCTCCAATGAGGCCTGACTTCGTCTGTCCTACCGTACACGGACTGATTCAAGCAGTTTAGGAATACAAGGTGCTGTGGTTCTCAACCAGGGTGGCCAAACCTCTAAACTACTAGTCCAAACAGTCTCTACCTCCTGGGCACATCCCCTCTGCAACAGCCCCAGTACACGAATGTCCCATCTTTGCTTTTTCAAGGTCGGCAACAGGGAGTCCCCTCCTAAAGAAGGTTCTCTCTCATTGCCACACTCTCAAAGGCTGCCCCCAATGTGGTTCCTTCCTGTGGGCCTGATCAGGCTAAGGGCAGAGTGGTCTCTTTCCTTCTCTGAGTCGGACCAAATCGTCTTAGTAACACCTCTTCACAGTGTTGACCATGTGTTTCACGGGGGCTGCTGCTGAGCCTTTATCTCATCCTTTCATGGTGGAGAGAGAGAGGATTATAATGATTTTTACTTCTAGGGGAGAGGGGAGTGTAACGATTACGTTGTCATTTTGTATTATGCCCTTTGGTCATGAACTTGTTTTGAATTTCGTACGAAAATGGGCCCACCATTCCCACTTTGTGAGGTCATTCAGCACCCTCATTTTGCACCTTTAACATCTCTCTCAGTGTCACTTGGAAATGTTTGAAATGGCATGAGCTCGTCCTCACATTCCTATCAGCTGTAAACCCGGAGCCCCAACATGAACCTAACCATTGAGCAGAGCACCTCTCCACTACCTGTGTAACACTGGGTAGGCCCCTTAACCTCTTGGTTTTCTTCAGTCCTCAGTTGTGAAAATGTGAGGGTTCTATGAATTTATATTTGGGGCAGGACAAGGTCGAGGAGAGTGTGTCTTTGCTTTTATTCTTCCAATCTGGAATGTCTTCCCTCTCTTCCCCATGGGTCCAAATCTCACTTGTCCTTCAGGCCCACTGCCAAGGAGCCTTCCCTGATTCCCCAGTCCACACAAATCTCTGCCTCTTAGGGTCAGTGCCATACAACCTAGCTGTCTGTGACGTTAATCTTGCCTCTCAAGCCAATCTCAGAATGTGGGTCTCTCTTGCCCTCCTGGGGCCCCTGGGGCTGTGCCAGCCCACCGGCACGCCCCACGTGGGGTGTCTACTAGACTAGGGCATGGGTGGGGAGGCCCAGGTGTGAGGGGCCAGGCAGAGTACCTCTGCCTCCCCCCTACTCTCCTCCACAAAACTGCCCCTCCTCCTGAAGCCTGCCCCTCAAGTCACAGGTTCCTTACATGACCTCACTGGGTAAGGGTAACTATGCCAACGTGCTGCCCTCAGAGAAACTTCCCTGCCAGTTCTCCACCAGATACCAATCTTTTGGTTGTCTGAGAGAGAATGTCTGACCAGATCTTCTATATTTACTCTAACCTGTCCTCTGTTCCCTGGGAGGGCAGTGCAGCAGGTACACTGAGACCGGGCATCTGTACAGGATGCATGGTGTACACACAACCTCCCCTGGCTGCCCCATGTTCCTGTGGGGCTTGCCCACCACATACACCTGAACACTTTCCCAGCTGTAAGTAATACCAGTGACCTGGGACACCTTCAGGGACCCACAGTGCTCACTGCTGAGGACAAGTGAAAGGTCATCCCTGGACAAGTGTGCAGGATGGTTCTGATCTTTATAAATGTAGCCTTCCCCTTTGGGCTACAGGATGCTTCCATTCAGACCCTTTCCTGACTGGCCTCTTAGCAAAAGACAAGTGCATTTTTGTTGGCAAATGGTAAATGGAGCAGTTTGAGGAAGAGGGCCACTCTTGAAACACACCTTCAAACCCAGGCACCTCTGTGCTGTCATGTAGACATCTATATCGGTGCCCTCAGACACATCCCATCCTGAGCTGCTGAGTACTAGGGGAGAGGGTGGTGCCATATTGATGGGAAGACCGGAAGAACCAAGGGGGGTGTTGAAGTGCTAATGAGCCTGGAGGGCTGAGGAGATGGTGTCCCAGGAGGCTGGGTTGACGTGAGCCTAGACTTGGTACCCAGAACCCGGTTCTGAGTCTCCTGATCACTCTGCCTCTGTATTTGGCCTTGTTCTAATCTAGATAAATGTATCAGAGCACTAGAGTTCAGTGTGGTTGAAACAGGCAGTATAAATGGGGCCCAAGAGGGGTTGCCAAGGTGGGAGGGGTTCTTAACCAACTTATATTAGATTATTTTTATCCAAAACTTGAAAGGCATTTCCATTAGAGCCTCAGAAGTGACAGACTGCAAGAAATGTTTTCTCTGTTGTGGAAGGGAGAGACGGAGAGGATCATGACTGCAATTACTTTCGGGTTCTACTGTTTTCCCTGGAAACGGTGAAGAGACTTCCTCATGTGCTGCAGCCGTAGGCTCTAGGAATTGCTTTGGCAGCAAGTGTCCCTTCTCTAGGGACTCATAGAGGTGATGGGCCAAGGCTGTGTTTTGGATGTCACGTAGATTAAAGGTCTTCAGCCAGAAACTGGGAGAGACATGAGAGAGCGAAATTCTGGCAGGAGACTGTGTACAGCAGAAGTGACTGATCAGTTCTGATTTTCTTTGCTGCAGCAGTGGCTCCCGTTTGTCTTCCTATACCTGGTCACTACCGTGTCCTCAACCGAGGGTGTGGGGAAACGCAGTTGGGCTGGCATGGGGAGACATACTGCCTGGTTGGTGGCTACCGGGCCTACGGGGATGTTCCTTTGGCCACGCCAGCAAAGGTGGAAGCGGAGAAGCCAGTCCCCAGACGTGCTCGCTAGGGAAAGTGCCCTCCGGAAGAGTCGGACGAAGACCTGGGTTGCCCCAGACCCAAACGCCGGCGATTGCAGCATTCAAGCAGTTTAGGACTAGAAGATGCTTTGATTCTCAAGCAGCGTGGCCCAACCTCTGGGCACATCCCCTCTGCAACAGCCCCAGTACACGAATGTCCCATTTTTGCTTTTTCAAGGTCGGCAACAGGGAGTCCCCTCCTAAAGAAGGTTCTCTCTCATTGCCACACTCTCAAAGGCTGCCCCCAATGTGGTTCCTTCCTGTGGGCCTGATCAGGCTAAGGGCAGAGTGGTCTCTTTCCTTCTCTGAGTCGGACCAAATCGTCTTAGTAACACCTCTTCACAGTGTTGACCATGTGTTTCACGGGGGCTGCTGCTGAGCCTTTATCTCATCCTTTCATGGTGGAGAGAGAGAGGATTATAATGATTTTTACTTCTAGGGGAGAGGGGAGTGTAACGATTACGTTGTCATTTTGTATTATGCCCTTTGGTCATGAACTTGTTTTGAATTTCGTACGAAAATGGGCCCACCATTCCCACTTTGTGAGGTCATTCAGCACCCTCATTTTGCACCTTTAACATCTCTCTCAGTGTCACTTGGAAATGTTTGAAATGGCATGAGCTCGTCCTCACATTCCTATCAGCTGTAAACCCGGAGCCCCAACATGAACCTAACCATTGAGCAGAGCACCTCTCCACTACCTGTGTAACACTGGGTAGGCCCCTTAACCTCTTGGTTTTCTTCAGTCCTCAGTTGTGAAAATGTGAGGGTTCTATGAATTTATATTTGGGGCAGGACAAGGTCGAGGAGAGTGTGTCTTTGCTTTTATTCTTCCAATCTGGAATGTCTTCCCTCTCTTCCCCATGGGTCCAAATCTCACTTGTCCTTCAGGCCCACTGCCAAGGAGCCTTCCCTGATTCCCCAGTCCACACAAATCTCTGCCTCTTAGGGTCAGTGCCATACAACCTAGCTGTCTGTGACGTTAATCTTGCCTCTCAAGCCAATCTCAGAATGTGGGTCTCTCTTGCCCTCCTGGGGCCCCTGGGGCTGTGCCAGCCCACCGGCACGCCCCACGTGGGGTGTCTACTAGACTAGGGCATGGGTGGGGAGGCCCAGGTGTGAGGGGCCAGGCAGAGTACCTCTGCCTCCCCCCTACTCTCCTCCACAAAACTGCCCCTCCTCCTGAAGCCTGCCCCTCAAGTCACAGGTTCCTTACATGACCTCACTGGGTAAGGGTAACTATGCCAACGTGCTGCCCTCAGAGAAACTTCCCTGCCAGTTCTCCACCAGATACCAATCTTTTGGTTGTCTGAGAGAGAATGTCTGACCAGATCTTCTATATTTACTCTAACCTGTCCTCTGTTCCCTGGGAGGGCAGTGCAGCAGGTACACTGAGACCGGGCATCTGTACAGGATGCATGGTGTACACACAACCTCCCCTGGCTGCCCCATGTTCCTGTGGGGCTTGCCCACCACATACACCTGAACACTTTCCCAGCTGTAAGTAATACCAGTGACCTGGGACACCTTCAGGGACCCACAGTGCTCACTGCTGAGGACAAGTGAAAGGTCATCCCTGGACAAGTGTGCAGGATGGTTCTGATCTTTATAAATGTAGCCTTCCCCTTTGGGCTACAGGATGCTTCCATTCAGACCCTTTCCTGACTGGCCTCTTAGCAAAAGACAAGTGCATTTTTGTTGGCAAATGGTAAATGGAGCAGTTTGAGGAAGAGGGCCACTCTTGAAACACACCTTCAAACCCAGGCACCTCTGTGCTGTCATGTAGACATCTATATCGGTGCCCTCAGACACATCCCATCCTGAGCTGCTGAGTACTAGGGGAGAGGGTGGTGCCATATTGATGGGAAGACCGGAAGAACCAAGGGGGGTGTTGAAGTGCTAATGAGCCTGGAGGGCTGAGGAGATGGTGTCCCAGGAGGCTGGGTTGACGTGAGCCTAGACTTGGTACCCAGAACCCGGTTCTGAGTCTCCTGATCACTCTGCCTCTGTATTTGGCCTTGTTCTAATCTAGATAAATGTATCAGAGCACTAGAGTTCAGTGTGGTTGAAACAGGCAGTATAAATGGGGCCCAAGAGGGGTTGCCAAGGTGGGAGGGGTTCTTAACCAACTTATATTAGATTATTTTTATCCAAAACTTGAAAGGCATTTCCATTAGAGCCTCAGAAGTGACAGACTGCAAGAAATGTTTTCTCTGTTGTGGAAGGGAGAGACGGAGAGGATCATGACTGCAATTACTTTCGGGTTCTACTGTTTTCCCTGGAAACGGTGAAGAGACTTCCTCATGTGCTGCAGCCGTAGGCTCTAGGAATTGCTTTGGCAGCAAGTGTCCCTTCTCTAGGGACTCATAGAGGTGATGGGCCAAGGCTGTGTTTTGGATGTCACGTAGATTAAAGGTCTTCAGCCAGAAACTGGGAGAGACATGAGAGAGCGAAATTCTGGCAGGAGACTGTGTACAGCAGAAGTGACTGATCAGTTCTGATTTTCTTTGCTGCAGCAGTGGCTCCCGTTTGTCTTCCTATACCTGGTCACTACCGTGTCCTCAACCGAGGGTGTGGGGAAACGCAGTTGGGCTGGCATGGGGAGACATACTGCCTGGTTGGTGGCTACCGGGCCTACGGGGATGTTCCTTTGGCCACGCCAGCAAAGGTGGAAGCGGAGAAGCCAGTCCCCAGACGTGCTCGCTAGGGAAAGTGCCCTCCGGAAGAGTCGGACGAAGACCTGGGTTGCCCCAGACCCAAACGCCGGCGATTGCAGCATTCAAGCAGTTTAGGACTAGAAGATGCTTTGATTCTCAAGCAGCGTGGCCCAACCTCTGGGCACATCCCCTCTGCAACAGCCCCAGTACACGAATGTCCCATCTTTGCTTTTTCAAGGTCGGCAACAGGGAGTCCCCTCCTAAAGAAGGTTCTCTCTCATTGCCACACTCTCAAAGGCTGCCCCCAATGTGGTTCCTTCCTGTGGGCCTGATCAGGCTAAGGGCAGAGTGGTCTCTTTCCTTCTCTGAGTCGGACCAAATCGTCTTAGTAACACCTCTTCACAGTGTTGACCATGTGTTTCACGGGGGCTGCTGCTGAGCCTTTATCTCATCCTTTCATGGTGGAGAGAGAGAGGATTATAATGATTTTTACTTCTAGGGGAGAGGGGAGTGTAACGATTACGTTGTCATTTTGTATTATGCCCTTTGGTCATGAACTTGTTTTGAATTTCGTACGAAAATGGGCCCACCATTCCCACTTTGTGAGGTCATTCAGCACCCTCATTTTGCACCTTTAACATCTCTCTCAGTGTCACTTGGAAATGTTTGAAATGGCATGAGCTCGTCCTCACATTCCTATCAGCTGTAAACCCGGAGCCCCAACATGAACCTAACCATTGAGCAGAGCACCTCTCCACTACCTGTGTAACACTGGGTAGGCCCCTTAACCTCTTGGTTTTCTTCAGTCCTCAGTTGTGAAAATGTGAGGGTTCTATGAATTTATATTTGGGGCAGGACAAGGTCGAGGAGAGTGTGTCTTTGCTTTTATTCTTCCAATCTGGAATGTCTTCCCTCTCTTCCCCATGGGTCCAAATCTCACTTGTCCTTCAGGCCCACTGCCAAGGAGCCTTCCCTGATTCCCCAGTCCACACAAATCTCTGCCTCTTAGGGTCAGTGCCATACAACCTAGCTGTCTGTGACGTTAATCTTGCCTCTCAAGCCAATCTCAGAATGTGGGTCTCTCTTGCCCTCCTGGGGCCCCTGGGGCTGTGCCAGCCCACCGGCACGCCCCACGTGGGGTGTCTACTAGACTAGGGCATGGGTGGGGAGGCCCAGGTGTGAGGGGCCAGGCAGAGTACCTCTGCCTCCCCCCTACTCTCCTCCACAAAACTGCCCCTCCTCCTGAAGCCTGCCCCTCAAGTCACAGGTTCCTTATATGACCTCACTGGGTAAGGGTAACTATGCCAACGTGCTGCCCTCAGAGAAACTTCCCTGCCAGTTCTCCACCAGATACCAATCTTTTGGTTGTCTGAGAGAGAATGTCTGACCAGATCTTCTATATTTACTCTAACCTGTCCTCTGTTCCCTGGGAGGGCAGTGCAGCAGGTACACTGAGACCGGGCATCTGTACAGGATGCATGGTGTACACACAACCTCCCCTGGCTGCCCCATGTTCCTGTGGGGCTTGCCCACCACATACACCTGAACACTTTCCCAGCTGTAAGTAATACCAGTGACCTGGGACACCTTCAGGGACCCACAGTGCTCACTGCTGAGGACAAGTGAAAGGTCATCCCTGGACAAGTGTGCAGGATGGTTCTGATCTTTATAAATGTAGCCTTCCCCTTTGGGCTACAGGATGCTTCCATTCAGACCCTTTCCTGACTGGCCTCTTAGCAAAAGACAAGTGCATTTTTGTTGGCAAATGGTAAATGGAGCAGTTTGAGGAAGAGGGCCACTCTTGAAACACACCTTCAAACCCAGGCACCTCTGTGCTGTCATGTAGACATCTATATCGGTGCCCTCAGACACATCCCATCCTGAGCTGCTGAGTACTAGGGGAGAGGGTGGTGCCATATTGATGGGAAGACCGGAAGAACCAAGGGGGGTGTTGAAGTGCTAATGAGCCTGGAGGGCTGAGGAGATGGTGTCCCAGGAGGCTGGGTTGACGTGAGCCTAGACTTGGTACCCAGAACCCGGTTCTGAGTCTCCTGATCACTCTGCCTCTGTATTTGGCCTTGTTCTAATCTAGATAAATGTATCAGAGCGCTAGAGTTCAGTGTGGTTGAAACAGGCAGTATAAATGGGGCCCAAGAGGGGTTGCCAAGGTGGGAGGGGTTCTTAACCAACTTATATTAGATTATTTTTATCCAAAACTTGAAAGGCATTTCCATTAGAGCCTCAGAAGTGACAGACTGCAAGAAATGTTTTCTCTGTTGTGGAAGGGAGAGACGGAGAGGATCATGACTGCAATTACTTTCGGGTTCTACTGTTTTCCCTGGAAACGGTGAAGAGACTTCCTCATGTGCTGCAGCCGTAGGCTCTAGGAATTGCTTTGGCAGCAAGTGTCCCTTCTCTAGGGACTCATAGAGGTGATGGGCCAAGGCTGTGTTTTGGATGTCACGTAGATTAAAGGTCTTCAGCCAGAAACTGGGAGAGACATGAGAGAGCGAAATTCTGGCAGGAGACTGTGTACAGCAGAAGTGACTGATCAGTTCTGATTTTCTTTGCTGCAGCAGTGGCTCCCGTTTGTCTTCCTATACCTGGTCACTACCGTGTCCTCAACCGAGGGTGTGGGGAAACGCAGTTGGGCTGGCATGGGGAGACATACTGCCTGGTTGGTGGCTACCGGGCCTACGGGGATGTTCCTTTGGCCACGCCAGCAAAGGTGGAAGCGGAGAAGCCAGTCCCCAGACGTGCTCGCTAGGGAAAGTGCCCTCCGGAAGAGTCGGACGAAGACCTGGGTTGCCCCAGACCCAAACGCCGGCGATTGCAGCATTCAAGCAGTTTAGGACTAGAAGATGCTTTGATTCTCAAGCAGCGTGGCCCAACCTCTGGGCACATCCCCTCTGCAACAGCCCCAGTACACGAATGTCCCATCTTTGCTTTTTCAAGGTCGGCAACAGGGAGTCCCCTCCTAAAGAAGGTTCTCTCTCATTGCCACACTCTCAAAGGCTGCCCCCAATGTGGTTCCTTCCTGTGGGCCTGATCAGGCTAAGGGCAGAGTGGTCTCTTTCCTTCTCTGAGTCGGACCAAATCGTCTTAGTAACACCTCTTCACAGTGTTGACCATGTGTTTCACGGGGGCTGCTGCTGAGCCTTTATCTCATCCTTTCATGGTGGAGAGAGAGAGGATTATAATGATTTTTACTTCTAGGGGAGAGGGGAGTGTAACGATTACGTTGTCATTTTGTATTATGCCCTTTGGTCATGAACTTGTTTTGAATTTCGTACGAAAATGGGCCCACCATTCCCACTTTGTGAGGTCATTCAGCACCCTCATTTTGCACCTTTAACATCTCTCTCAGTGTCACTTGGAAATGTTTGAAATGGCATGAGCTCGTCCTCACATTCCTATCAGCTGTAAACCCGGAGCCCCAACATGAACCTAACCATTGAGCAGAGCACCTCTCCACTACCTGTGTAACACTGGGTAGGCCCCTTAACCTCTTGGTTTTCTTCAGTCCTCAGTTGTGAAAATGTGAGGGTTCTATGAATTTATATTTGGGGCAGGACAAGGTCGAGGAGAGTGTGTCTTTGCTTTTATTCTTCCAATCTGGAATGTCTTCCCTCTCTTCCCCATGGGTCCAAATCTCACTTGTCCTTCAGGCCCACTGCCAAGGAGCCTTCCCTGATTCCCCAGTCCACACAAATCTCTGCCTCTTAGGGTCAGTGCCATACAACCTAGCTGTCTGTGACGTTAATCTTGCCTCTCAAGCCAATCTCAGAATGTGGGTCTCTCTTGCCCTCCTGGGGCCCCTGGGGCTGTGCCAGCCCACCGGCACGCCCCACGTGGGGTGTCTACTAGACTAGGGCATGGGTGGGGAGGCCCAGGTGTGAGGGGCCAGGCAGAGTACCTCTGCCTCCCCCCTACTCTCCTCCACAAAACTGCCCCTCCTCCTGAAGCCTGCCCCTCAAGTCACAGGTTCCTTATATGACCTCACTGGGTAAGGGTAACTATGCCAACGTGCTGCCCTCAGAGAAACTTCCCTGCCAGTTCTCCACCAGATACCAATCTTTTGGTTGTCTGAGAGAGAATGTCTGACCAGATCTTCTATATTTACTCTAACCTGTCCTCTGTTCCCTGGGAGGGCAGTGCAGCAGGTACACTGAGACCGGGCATCTGTACAGGATGCATGGTGTACACACAACCTCCCCTGGCTGCCCCATGTTCCTGTGGGGCTTGCCCACCACATACACCTGAACACTTTCCCAGCTGTAAGTAATACCAGTGACCTGGGACACCTTCAGGGACCCACAGTGCTCACTGCTGAGGACAAGTGAAAGGTCATCCCTGGACAAGTGTGCAGGATGGTTCTGATCTTTATAAATGTAGCCTTCCCCTTTGGGCTACAGGATGCTTCCATTCAGACCCTTTCCTGACTGGCCTCTTAGCAAAAGACAAGTGCATTTTTGTTGGCAAATGGTAAATGGAGCAGTTTGAGGAAGAGGGCCACTCTTGAAACACACCTTCAAACCCAGGCACCTCTGTGCTGTCATGTAGACATCTATATCGGTGCCCTCAGACACATCCCATCCTGAGCTGCTGAGTACTAGGGGAGAGGGTGGTGCCATATTGATGGGAAGACCGGAAGAACCAAGGGGGGTGTTGAAGTGCTAATGAGCCTGGAGGGCTGAGGAGATGGTGTCCCAGGAGGCTGGGTTGACGTGAGCCTAGACTTGGTACCCAGAACCCGGTTCTGAGTCTCCTGATCACTCTGCCTCTGTATTTGGCCTTGTTCTAATCTAGATAAATGTATCAGAGCGCTAGAGTTCAGTGTGGTTGAAACAGGCAGTATAAATGGGGCCCAAGAGGGGTTGCCAAGGTGGGAGGGGTTCTTAACCAACTTATATTAGATTATTTTTATCCAAAACTTGAAAGGCATTTCCATTAGAGCCTCAGAAGTGACAGACTGCAAGAAATGTTTTCTCTGTTGTGGAAGGGAGAGATGGAGAGGATCATGACTGCAATTACTTTCGGGTTCTACTGTTTTCCCTGGAAACGGTGAAGAGACTTCCTCATGTGCTGCAGCCGTAGGCTCTAGGAATTGCTTTGGCAGCAAGTGTCCCTTCTCTAGGGACTCATAGAGGTGATGGGCCAAGGCTGTGTTTTGGATGTCACGTAGATTAAAGGTCTTCAGCCAGAAACTGGGAGAGACATGAGAGAGCGAAATTCTGGCAGGAGACTGTGTACAGCAGAAGTGACTGATCAGTTCTGATTTTCTTTGCTGCAGCAGTGGCTCCCGTTTGTCTTCCTATACCTGGTCACTACCGTGTCCTCAACCGAGGGTGTGGGGAAACGCAGTTGGGCTGGCATGGGGAGACATACTGCCTGGTTGGTGGCTACCGGGCCTACGGGGATGTTCCTTTGGCCACGCCAGCAAAGGTGGAAGCGGAGAAGCCAGTCCCCAGACGTGCTCGCTAGGGAAAGTGCCCTCCGGAAGAGTCGGACGAAGACCTGGGTTGCCCCAGACCCAAACGCCGGCGATTGCAGCATTCAAGCAGTTTAGGACTAGAAGATGCTTTGATTCTCAAGCAGCGTGGCCCAACCTCTGGGCACATCCCCTCTGCAACAGCCCCAGTACACGAATGTCCCATCTTTGCTTTTTCAAGGTCGGCAACAGGGAGTCCCCTCCTAAAGAAGGTTCTCTCTCATTGCCACACTCTCAAAGGCTGCCCCCAATGTGGTTCCTTCCTGTGGGCCTGATCAGGCTAAGGGCAGAGTGGTCTCTTTCCTTCTCTGAGTCGGACCAAATCGTCTTAGTAACACCTCTTCACAGTGTTGACCATGTGTTTCACGGGGGCTGCTGCTGAGCCTTTATCTCATCCTTTCATGGTGGAGAGAGAGAGGATTATAATGATTTTTACTTCTAGGGGAGAGGGGAGTGTAACGATTACGTTGTCATTTTGTATTATGCCCTTTGGTCATGAACTTGTTTTGAATTTCGTACGAAAATGGGCCCACCATTCCCACTTTGTGAGGTCATTCAGCACCCTCATTTTGCACCTTTAACATCTCTCTCAGTGTCACTTGGAAATGTTTGAAATGGCATGAGCTCGTCCTCACATTCCTATCAGCTGTAAACCCGGAGCCCCAACATGAACCTAACCATTGAGCAGAGCACCTCTCCACTACCTGTGTAACACTGGGTAGGCCCCTTAACCTCTTGGTTTTCTTCAGTCCTCAGTTGTGAAAATGTGAGGGTTCTATGAATTTATATTTGGGGCAGGACAAGGTCGAGGAGAGTGTGTCTTTGCTTTTATTCTTCCAATCTGGAATGTCTTCCCTCTCTTCCCCATGGGTCCAAATCTCACTTGTCCTTCAGGCCCACTGCCAAGGAGCCTTCCCTGATTCCCCAGTCCACACAAATCTCTGCCTCTTAGGGTCAGTGCCATACAACCTAGCTGTCTGTGACGTTAATCTTGCCTCTCAAGCCAATCTCAGAATGTGGGTCTCTCTTGCCCTCCTGGGGCCCCTGGGGCTGTGCCAGCCCACCGGCACGCCCCACGTGGGGTGTCTACTAGACTAGGGCATGGGTGGGGAGGCCCAGGTGTGAGGGGCCAGGCAGAGTACCTCTGCCTCCCCCCTACTCTCCTCCACAAAACTGCCCCTCCTCCTGAAGCCTGCCCCTCAAGTCACAGGTTCCTTACATGACCTCACTGGGTAAGGGTAACTATGCCAACGTGCTGCCCTCAGAGAAACTTCCCTGCCAGTTCTCCACCAGATACCAATCTTTTGGTTGTCTGAGAGAGAATGTCTGACCAGATCTTCTATATTTACTCTAACCTGTCCTCTGTTCCCTGGGAGGGCAGTGCAGCAGGTACACTGAGACCGGGCATCTGTACAGGATGCATGGTGTACACACAACCTCCCCTGGCTGCCCCATGTTCCTGTGGGGCTTGCCCACCACATACACCTGAACACTTTCCCAGCTGTAAGTAATACCAGTGACCTGGGACACCTTCAGGGACCCACAGTGCTCACTGCTGAGGACAAGTGAAAGGTCATCCCTGGACAAGTGTGCAGGATGGTTCTGATCTTTATAAATGTAGCCTTCCCCTTTGGGCTACAGGATGCTTCCATTCAGACCCTTTCCTGACTGGCCTCTTAGCAAAAGACAAGTGCATTTTTGTTGGCAAATGGTAAATGGAGCAGTTTGAGGAAGAGGGCCACTCTTGAAACACACCTTCAAACCCAGGCACCTCTGTGCTGTCATGTAGACATCTATATCGGTGCCCTCAGACACATCCCATCCTGAGCTGCTGAGTACTAGGGGAGAGGGTGGTGCCATATTGATGGGAAGACCGGAAGAACCAAGGGGGGTGTTGAAGTGCTAATGAGCCTGGAGGGCTGAGGAGATGGTGTCCCAGGAGGCTGGGTTGACGTGAGCCTAGACTTGGTACCCAGAACCCGGTTCTGAGTCTCCTGATCACTCTGCCTCTGTATTTGGCCTTGTTCTAATCTAGATAAATGTATCAGAGCGCTAGAGTTCAGTGTGGTTGAAACAGGCAGTATAAATGGGGCCCAAGAGGGGTTGCCAAGGTGGGAGGGGTTCTTAACCAACTTATATTAGATTATTTTTATCCAAAACTTGAAAGGCATTTCCATTAGAGCCTCAGAAGTGACAGACTGCAAGAAATGTTTTCTCTGTTGTGGAAGGGAGAGACGGAGAGGATCATGACTGCAATTACTTTCGGGTTCTACTGTTTTCCCTGGAAACGGTGAAGAGACTTCCTCATGTGCTGCAGCCGTAGGCTCTAGGAATTGCTTTGGCAGCAAGTGTCCCTTCTCTAGGGACTCATAGAGGTGATGGGCCAAGGCTGTGTTTTGGATGTCACGTAGATTAAAGGTCTTCAGCCAGAAACTGGGAGAGACATGAGAGAGCGAAATTCTGGCAGGAGACTGTGTACAGCAGAAGTGACTGATCAGTTCTGATTTTCTTTGCTGCAGCAGTGGCTCCCGTTTGTCTTCCTATACCTGGTCACTACCGTGTCCTCAACCGAGGGTGTGGGGAAACGCAGTTGGGCTGGCATGGGGAGACATACTGCCTGGTTGGTGGCTACCGGGCCTACGGGGATGTTCCTTTGGCCACGCCAGCAAAGGTGGAAGCGGAGAAGCCAGTCCCCAGACGTGCTCGCTAGGGAAAGTGCCCTCCGGAAGAGTCGGACGAAGACCTGGGTTGCCCCAGACCCAAACGCCGGCGATTGCAGCATTCAAGCAGTTTAGGACTAGAAGATGCTTTGATTCTCAAGCAGCGTGGCCCAACCTCTGGGCACATCCCCTCTGCAACAGCCCCAGTACACGAATGTCCCATCTTTGCTTTTTCAAGGTCGGCAACAGGGAGTCCCCTCCTAAAGAAGGTTCTCTCTCATTGCCACACTCTCAAAGGCTGCCCCCAATGTGGTTCCTTCCTGTGGGCCTGATCAGGCTAAGGGCAGAGTGGTCTCTTTCCTTCTCTGAGTCGGACCAAATCGTCTTAGTAACACCTCTTCACAGTGTTGACCATGTGTTTCACGGGGGCTGCTGCTGAGCCTTTATCTCATCCTTTCATGGTGGAGAGAGAGAGGATTATAATGATTTTTACTTCTAGGGGAGAGGGGAGTGTAACGATTACGTTGTCATTTTGTATTATGCCCTTTGGTCATGAACTTGTTTTGAATTTCGTACGAAAATGGGCCCACCATTCCCACTTTGTGAGGTCATTCAGCACCCTCATTTTGCACCTTTAACATCTCTCTCAGTGTCACTTGGAAATGTTTGAAATGGCATGAGCTCGTCCTCACATTCCTATCAGCTGTAAACCCGGAGCCCCAACATGAACCTAACCATTGAGCAGAGCACCTCTCCACTACCTGTGTAACACTGGGTAGGCCCCTTAACCTCTTGGTTTTCTTCAGTCCTCAGTTGTGAAAATGTGAGGGTTCTATGAATTTATATTTGGGGCAGGACAAGGTCGAGGAGAGTGTGTCTTTGCTTTTATTCTTCCAATCTGGAATGTCTTCCCTCTCTTCCCCATGGGTCCAAATCTCACTTGTCCTTCAGGCCCACTGCCAAGGAGCCTTCCCTGATTCCCCAGTCCACACAAATCTCTGCCTCTTAGGGTCAGTGCCATACAACCTAGCTGTCTGTGACGTTAATCTTGCCTCTCAAGCCAATCTCAGAATGTGGGTCTCTCTTGCCCTCCTGGGGCCCCTGGGGCTGTGCCAGCCCACCGGCACGCCCCACGTGGGGTGTCTACTAGACTAGGGCATGGGTGGGGAGGCCCAGGTGTGAGGGGCCAGGCAGAGTACCTCTGCCTCCCCCCTACTCTCCTCCACAAAACTGCCCCTCCTCCTGAAGCCTGCCCCTCAAGTCACAGGTTCCTTACATGACCTCACTGGGTAAGGGTAACTATGCCAACGTGCTGCCCTCAGAGAAACTTCCCTGCCAGTTCTCCACCAGATACCAATCTTTTGGTTGTCTGAGAGAGAATGTCTGACCAGATCTTCTATATTTACTCTAACCTGTCCTCTGTTCCCTGGGAGGGCAGTGCAGCAGGTACACTGAGACCGGGCATCTGTACAGGATGCATGGTGTACACACAACCTCCCCTGGCTGCCCCATGTTCCTGTGGGGCTTGCCCACCACATACACCTGAACACTTTCCCAGCTGTAAGTAATACCAGTGACCTGGGACACCTTCAGGGACCCACAGTGCTCACTGCTGAGGACAAGTGAAAGGTCATCCCTGGACAAGTGTGCAGGATGGTTCTGATCTTTATAAATGTAGCCTTCCCCTTTGGGCTACAGGATGCTTCCATTCAGACCCTTTCCTGACTGGCCTCTTAGCAAAAGACAAGTGCATTTTTGTTGGCAAATGGTAAATGGAGCAGTTTGAGGAAGAGGGCCACTCTTGAAACACACCTTCAAACCCAGGCACCTCTGTGCTGTCATGTAGACATCTATATCGGTGCCCTCAGACACATCCCATCCTGAGCTGCTGAGTACTAGGGGAGAGGGTGGTGCCATATTGATGGGAAGACCGGAAGAACCAAGGGGGGTGTTGAAGTGCTAATGAGCCTGGAGGGCTGAGGAGATGGTGTCCCAGGAGGCTGGGTTGACGTGAGCCTAGACTTGGTACCCAGAACCCGGTTCTGAGTCTCCTGATCACTCTGCCTCTGTATTTGGCCTTGTTCTAATCTAGATAAATGTATCAGAGCGCTAGAGTTCAGTGTGGTTGAAACAGGCAGTATAAATGGGGCCCAAGAGGGGTTGCCAAGGTGGGAGGGGTTCTTAACCAACTTATATTAGATTATTTTTATCCAAAACTTGAAAGGCATTTCCATTAGAGCCTCAGAAGTGACAGACTGCAAGAAATGTTTTCTCTGTTGTGGAAGGGAGAGACGGAGAGGATCATGACTGCAATTACTTTCGGGTTCTACTGTTTTCCCTGGAAACGGTGAAGAGACTTCCTCATGTGCTGCAGCCGTAGGCTCTAGGAATTGCTTTGGCAGCAAGTGTCCCTTCTCTAGGGACTCATAGAGGTGATGGGCCAAGGCTGTGTTTTGGATGTCACGTAGATTAAAGGTCTTCAGCCAGAAACTGGGAGAGACATGAGAGAGCGAAATTCTGGCAGGAGACTGTGTACAGCAGAAGTGACTGATCAGTTCTGATTTTCTTTGCTGCAGCAGTGGCTCCCGTTTGTCTTCCTATACCTGGTCACTACCGTGTCCTCAACCGAGGGTGTGGGGAAACGCAGTTGGGCTGGCATGGGGAGACATACTGCCTGGTTGGTGGCTACCGGGCCTACGGGGATGTTCCTTTGGCCACGCCAGCAAAGGTGGAAGCGGAGAAGCCAGTCCCCAGACGTGCTCGCTAGGGAAAGTGCCCTCCGGAAGAGTCGGACGAAGACCTGGGTTGCCCCAGACCCAAACGCCGGCGATTGCAGCATTCAAGCAGTTTAGGACTAGAAGATGCTTTGATTCTCAAGCAGCGTGGCCCAACCTCTGGGCACATCCCCTCTGCAACAGCCCCAGTACACGAATGTCCCATCTTTGCTTTTTCAAGGTCGGCAACAGGGAGTCCCCTCCTAAAGAAGGTTCTCTCTCATTGCCACACTCTCAAAGGCTGCCCCCAATGTGGTTCCTTCCTGTGGGCCTGATCAGGCTAAGGGCAGAGTGGTCTCTTTCCTTCTCTGAGTCGGACCAAATCGTCTTAGTAACACCTCTTCACAGTGTTGACCATGTGTTTCACGGGGGCTGCTGCTGAGCCTTTATCTCATCCTTTCATGGTGGAGAGAGAGAGGATTATAATGATTTTTACTTCTAGGGGAGAGGGGAGTGTAACGATTACGTTGTCATTTTGTATTATGCCCTTTGGTCATGAACTTGTTTTGAATTTCGTACGAAAATGGGCCCACCATTCCCACTTTGTGAGGTCATTCAGCACCCTCATTTTGCACCTTTAACATCTCTCTCAGTGTCACTTGGAAATGTTTGAAATGGCATGAGCTCGTCCTCACATTCCTATCAGCTGTAAACCCGGAGCCCCAACATGAACCTAACCATTGAGCAGAGCACCTCTCCACTACCTGTGTAACACTGGGTAGGCCCCTTAACCTCTTGGTTTTCTTCAGTCCTCAGTTGTGAAAATGTGAGGGTTCTATGAATTTATATTTGGGGCAGGACAAGGTCGAGGAGAGTGTGTCTTTGCTTTTATTCTTCCAATCTGGAATGTCTTCCCTCTCTTCCCCATGGGTCCAAATCTCACTTGTCCTTCAGGCCCACTGCCAAGGAGCCTTCCCTGATTCCCCAGTCCACACAAATCTCTGCCTCTTAGGGTCAGTGCCATACAACCTAGCTGTCTGTGACGTTAATCTTGCCTCTCAAGCCAATCTCAGAATGTGGGTCTCTCTTGCCCTCCTGGGGCCCCTGGGGCTGTGCCAGCCCACCGGCACGCCCCACGTGGGGTGTCTACTAGACTAGGGCATGGGTGGGGAGGCCCAGGTGTGAGGGGCCAGGCAGAGTACCTCTGCCTCCCCCCTACTCTCCTCCACAAAACTGCCCCTCCTCCTGAAGCCTGCCCCTCAAGTCACAGGTTCCTTACATGACCTCACTGGGTAAGGGTAACTATGCCAACGTGCTGCCCTCAGAGAAACTTCCCTGCCAGTTCTCCACCAGATACCAATCTTTTGGTTGTCTGAGAGAGAATGTCTGACCAGATCTTCTATATTTACTCTAACCTGTCCTCTGTTCCCTGGGAGGGCAGTGCAGCAGGTACACTGAGACCGGGCATCTGTACAGGATGCATGGTGTACACACAACCTCCCCTGGCTGCCCCATGTTCCTGTGGGGCTTGCCCACCACATACACCTGAACACTTTCCCAGCTGTAAGTAATACCAGTGACCTGGGACACCTTCAGGGACCCACAGTGCTCACTGCTGAGGACAAGTGAAAGGTCATCCCTGGACAAGTGTGCAGGATGGTTCTGATCTTTATAAATGTAGCCTTCCCCTTTGGGCTACAGGATGCTTCCATTCAGACCCTTTCCTGACTGGCCTCTTAGCAAAAGACAAGTGCATTTTTGTTGGCAAATGGTAAATGGAGCAGTTTGAGGAAGAGGGCCACTCTTGAAACACACCTTCAAACCCAGGCACCTCTGTGCTGTCATGTAGACATCTATATCGGTGCCCTCAGACACATCCCATCCTGAGCTGCTGAGTACTAGGGGAGAGGGTGGTGCCATATTGATGGGAAGACCGGAAGAACCAAGGGGGGTGTTGAAGTGCTAATGAGCCTGGAGGGCTGAGGAGATGGTGTCCCAGGAGGCTGGGTTGACGTGAGCCTAGACTTGGTACCCAGAACCCGGTTCTGAGTCTCCTGATCACTCTGCCTCTGTATTTGGCCTTGTTCTAATCTAGATAAATGTATCAGAGCGCTAGAGTTCAGTGTGGTTGAAACAGGCAGTATAAATGGGGCCCAAGAGGGGTTGCCAAGGTGGGAGGGGTTCTTAACCAACTTATATTAGATTATTTTTATCCAAAACTTGAAAGGCATTTCCATTAGAGCCTCAGAAGTGACAGACTGCAAGAAATGTTTTCTCTGTTGTGGAAGGGAGAGACGGAGAGGATCATGACTGCAATTACTTTCGGGTTCTACTGTTTTCCCTGGAAACGGTGAAGAGACTTCCTCATGTGCTGCAGCCGTAGGCTCTAGGAATTGCTTTGGCAGCAAGTGTCCCTTCTCTAGGGACTCATAGAGGTGATGGGCCAAGGCTGTGTTTTGGATGTCACGTAGATTAAAGGTCTTCAGCCAGAAACTGGGAGAGACATGAGAGAGCGAAATTCTGGCAGGAGACTGTGTACAGCAGAAGTGACTGATCAGTTCTGATTTTCTTTGCTGCAGCAGTGGCTCCCGTTTGTCTTCCTATACCTGGTCACTACCGTGTCCTCAACCGAGGGTGTGGGGAAACGCAGTTGGGCTGGCATGGGGAGACATACTGCCTGGTTGGTGGCTACCGGGCCTACGGGGATGTTCCTTTGGCCACGCCAGCAAAGGTGGAAGCGGAGAAGCCAGTCCCCAGACGTGCTCGCTAGGGAAAGTGCCCTCCGGAAGAGTCGGACGAAGACCTGGGTTGCCCCAGACCCAAACGCCGGCGATTGCAGCATTCAAGCAGTTTAGGACTAGAAGATGCTTTGATTCTCAAGCAGCGTGGCCCAACCTCTGGGCACATCCCCTCTGCAACAGCCCCAGTACACGAATGTCCCATCTTTGCTTTTTCAAGGTCGGCAACAGGGAGTCCCCTCCTAAAGAAGGTTCTCTCTCATTGCCACACTCTCAAAGGCTGCCCCCAATGTGGTTCCTTCCTGTGGGCCTGATCAGGCTAAGGGCAGAGTGGTCTCTTTCCTTCTCTGAGTCGGACCAAATCGTCTTAGTAACACCTCTTCACAGTGTTGACCATGTGTTTCACGGGGGCTGCTGCTGAGCCTTTATCTCATCCTTTCATGGTGGAGAGAGAGAGGATTATAATGATTTTTACTTCTAGGGGAGAGGGGAGTGTAACGATTACGTTGTCATTTTGTATTATGCCCTTTGGTCATGAACTTGTTTTGAATTTCGTACGAAAATGGGCCCACCATTCCCACTTTGTGAGGTCATTCAGCACCCTCATTTTGCACCTTTAACATCTCTCTCAGTGTCACTTGGAAATGTTTGAAATGGCATGAGCTCGTCCTCACATTCCTATCAGCTGTAAACCCGGAGCCCCAACATGAACCTAACCATTGAGCAGAGCACCTCTCCACTACCTGTGTAACACTGGGTAGGCCCCTTAACCTCTTGGTTTTCTTCAGTCCTCAGTTGTGAAAATGTGAGGGTTCTATGAATTTATATTTGGGGCAGGACAAGGTCGAGGAGAGTGTGTCTTTGCTTTTATTCTTCCAATCTGGAATGTCTTCCCTCTCTTCCCCATGGGTCCAAATCTCACTTGTCCTTCAGGCCCACTGCCAAGGAGCCTTCCCTGATTCCCCAGTCCACACAAATCTCTGCCTCTTAGGGTCAGTGCCATACAACCTAGCTGTCTGTGACGTTAATCTTGCCTCTCAAGCCAATCTCAGAATGTGGGTCTCTCTTGCCCTCCTGGGGCCCCTGGGGCTGTGCCAGCCCACCGGCACGCCCCACGTGGGGTGTCTACTAGACTAGGGCATGGGTGGGGAGGCCCAGGTGTGAGGGGCCAGGCAGAGTACCTCTGCCTCCCCCCTACTCTCCTCCACAAAACTGCCCCTCCTCCTGAAGCCTGCCCCTCAAGTCACAGGTTCCTTACATGACCTCACTGGGTAAGGGTAACTATGCCAACGTGCTGCCCTCAGAGAAACTTCCCTGCCAGTTCTCCACCAGATACCAATCTTTTGGTTGTCTGAGAGAGAATGTCTGACCAGATCTTCTATATTTACTCTAACCTGTCCTCTGTTCCCTGGGAGGGCAGTGCAGCAGGTACACTGAGACCGGGCATCTGTACAGGATGCATGGTGTACACACAACCTCCCCTGGCTGCCCCATGTTCCTGTGGGGCTTGCCCACCACATACACCTGAACACTTTCCCAGCTGTAAGTAATACCAGTGACCTGGGACACCTTCAGGGACCCACAGTGCTCACTGCTGAGGACAAGTGAAAGGTCATCCCTGGACAAGTGTGCAGGATGGTTCTGATCTTTATAAATGTAGCCTTCCCCTTTGGGCTACAGGATGCTTCCATTCAGACCCTTTCCTGACTGGCCTCTTAGCAAAAGACAAGTGCATTTTTGTTGGCAAATGGTAAATGGAGCAGTTTGAGGAAGAGGGCCACTCTTGAAACACACCTTCAAACCCAGGCACCTCTGTGCTGTCATGTAGACATCTATATCGGTGCCCTCAGACACATCCCATCCTGAGCTGCTGAGTACTAGGGGAGAGGGTGGTGCCATATTGATGGGAAGACCGGAAGAACCAAGGGGGGTGTTGAAGTGCTAATGAGCCTGGAGGGCTGAGGAGATGGTGTCCCAGGAGGCTGGGTTGACGTGAGCCTAGACTTGGTACCCAGAACCCGGTTCTGAGTCTCCTGATCACTCTGCCTCTGTATTTGGCCTTGTTCTAATCTAGATAAATGTATCAGAGCGCTAGAGTTCAGTGTGGTTGAAACAGGCAGTATAAATGGGGCCCAAGAGGGGTTGCCAAGGTGGGAGGGGTTCTTAACCAACTTATATTAGATTATTTTTATCCAAAACTTGAAAGGCATTTCCATTAGAGCCTCAGAAGTGACAGACTGCAAGAAATGTTTTCTCTGTTGTGGAAGGGAGAGACGGAGAGGATCATGACTGCAATTACTTTCGGGTTCTACTGTTTTCCCTGGAAACGGTGAAGAGACTTCCTCATGTGCTGCAGCCGTAGGCTCTAGGAATTGCTTTGGCAGCAAGTGTCCCTTCTCTAGGGACTCATAGAGGTGATGGGCCAAGGCTGTGTTTTGGATGTCACGTAGATTAAAGGTCTTCAGCCAGAAACTGGGAGAGACATGAGAGAGCGAAATTCTGGCAGGAGACTGTGTACAGCAGAAGTGACTGATCAGTTCTGATTTTCTTTGCTGCAGCAGTGGCTCCCGTTTGTCTTCCTATACCTGGTCACTACCGTGTCCTCAACCGAGGGTGTGGGGAAACGCAGTTGGGCTGGCATGGGGAGACATACTGCCTGGTTGGTGGCTACCGGGCCTACGGGGATGTTCCTTTGGCCACGCCAGCAAAGGTGGAAGCGGAGAAGCCAGTCCCCAGACGTGCTCGCTAGGGAAAGTGCCCTCCGGAAGAGTCGGACGAAGACCTGGGTTGCCCCAGACCCAAACGCCGGCGATTGCAGCATTCAAGCAGTTTAGGACTAGAAGATGCTTTGATTCTCAAGCAGCGTGGCCCAACCTCTGGGCACATCCCCTCTGCAACAGCCCCAGTACACGAATGTCCCATCTTTGCTTTTTCAAGGTCGGCAACAGGGAGTCCCCTCCTAAAGAAGGTTCTCTCTCATTGCCACACTCTCAAAGGCTGCCCCCAATGTGGTTCCTTCCTGTGGGCCTGATCAGGCTAAGGGCAGAGTGGTCTCTTTCCTTCTCTGAGTCGGACCAAATCGTCTTAGTAACACCTCTTCACAGTGTTGACCATGTGTTTCACGGGGGCTGCTGCTGAGCCTTTATCTCATCCTTTCATGGTGGAGAGAGAGAGGATTATAATGATTTTTACTTCTAGGGGAGAGGGGAGTGTAACGATTACGTTGTCATTTTGTATTATGCCCTTTGGTCATGAACTTGTTTTGAATTTCGTACGAAAATGGGCCCACCATTCCCACTTTGTGAGGTCATTCAGCACCCTCATTTTGCACCTTTAACATCTCTCTCAGTGTCACTTGGAAATGTTTGAAATGGCATGAGCTCGTCCTCACATTCCTATCAGCTGTAAACCCGGAGCCCCAACATGAACCTAACCATTGAGCAGAGCACCTCTCCACTACCTGTGTAACACTGGGTAGGCCCCTTAACCTCTTGGTTTTCTTCAGTCCTCAGTTGTGAAAATGTGAGGGTTCTATGAATTTATATTTGGGGCAGGACAAGGTCGAGGAGAGTGTGTCTTTGCTTTTATTCTTCCAATCTGGAATGTCTTCCCTCTCTTCCCCATGGGTCCAAATCTCACTTGTCCTTCAGGCCCACTGCCAAGGAGCCTTCCCTGATTCCCCAGTCCACACAAATCTCTGCCTCTTAGGGTCAGTGCCATACAACCTAGCTGTCTGTGACGTTAATCTTGCCTCTCAAGCCAATCTCAGAATGTGGGTCTCTCTTGCCCTCCTGGGGCCCCTGGGGCTGTGCCAGCCCACCGGCACGCCCCACGTGGGGTGTCTACTAGACTAGGGCATGGGTGGGGAGGCCCAGGTGTGAGGGGCCAGGCAGAGTACCTCTGCCTCCCCCCTACTCTCCTCCACAAAACTGCCCCTCCTCCTGAAGCCTGCCCCTCAAGTCACAGGTTCCTTACATGACCTCACTGGGTAAGGGTAACTATGCCAACGTGCTGCCCTCAGAGAAACTTCCCTGCCAGTTCTCCACCAGATACCAATCTTTTGGTTGTCTGAGAGAGAATGTCTGACCAGATCTTCTATATTTACTCTAACCTGTCCTCTGTTCCCTGGGAGGGCAGTGCAGCAGGTACACTGAGACCGGGCATCTGTACAGGATGCATGGTGTACACACAACCTCCCCTGGCTGCCCCATGTTCCTGTGGGGCTTGCCCACCACATACACCTGAACACTTTCCCAGCTGTAAGTAATACCAGTGACCTGGGACACCTTCAGGGACCCACAGTGCTCACTGCTGAGGACAAGTGAAAGGTCATCCCTGGACAAGTGTGCAGGATGGTTCTGATCTTTATAAATGTAGCCTTCCCCTTTGGGCTACAGGATGCTTCCATTCAGACCCTTTCCTGACTGGCCTCTTAGCAAAAGACAAGTGCATTTTTGTTGGCAAATGGTAAATGGAGCAGTTTGAGGAAGAGGGCCACTCTTGAAACACACCTTCAAACCCAGGCACCTCTGTGCTGTCATGTAGACATCTATATCGGTGCCCTCAGACACATCCCATCCTGAGCTGCTGAGTACTAGGGGAGAGGGTGGTGCCATATTGATGGGAAGACCGGAAGAACCAAGGGGGGTGTTGAAGTGCTAATGAGCCTGGAGGGCTGAGGAGATGGTGTCCCAGGAGGCTGGGTTGACGTGAGCCTAGACTTGGTACCCAGAACCCGGTTCTGAGTCTCCTGATCACTCTGCCTCTGTATTTGGCCTTGTTCTAATCTAGATAAATGTATCAGAGCGCTAGAGTTCAGTGTGGTTGAAACAGGCAGTATAAATGGGGCCCAAGAGGGGTTGCCAAGGTGGGAGGGGTTCTTAACCAACTTATATTAGATTATTTTTATCCAAAACTTGAAAGGCATTTCCATTAGAGCCTCAGAAGTGACAGACTGCAAGAAATGTTTTCTCTGTTGTGGAAGGGAGAGACGGAGAGGATCATGACTGCAATTACTTTCGGGTTCTACTGTTTTCCTGGAAACGGTGAAGAGACTTCCTCATGTGCTGCAGCCGTAGGCTCTAGGAATTGCTTTGGCAGCAAGTGTCCCTTCTCTAGGGACTCATAGAGGTGATGGGCCAAGGCTGTGTTTTGGATGTCACGTAGATTAAAGGTCTTCAGCCAGAAACTGGGAGAGACATGAGAGAGCGAAATTCTGGCAGGAGACTGTGTACAGCAGAAGTGACTGATCAGTTC